>NC_089777.1:24839036-24894036 GCF_040412425.1 Macrobrachium rosenbergii | reverse complement strand
TATATTTTAGCCAATTCTCTTTACCTCATTACATTACCGTCAAAGTGTCATTGTTGCACCATTCCTGGAAGGCTGGAGCCGCTGAAGTGTCAGTGTTGCATCATTCCTGGAACTCTGGAACCGATGAACTGTAAGTGTTCCTTCATCTCTTGACCGCTGGAACCGTTGAAGTGTCAGTGTTGCATCATTCCTGGAACGTTGGAACCGCTGAAGTGTCAGTGTTGCATCATTCCTGGAACGTTGGAACCGCTGAAGTGTCAGTGTTGCATCATTCCTGGAACGCTGGAACCGTTGAAGTGTAAATGTTGCATCATTCCTGGAACGATGGAACCGCTGAAGTGTCAGTGTTGCATCGTTCCTGGAACTGAACCGTTGAAGCGTAAGTGTTGCATCAGAAGTGTAGTGGTGCATCATTCCTGGAACGTTGGAACCAGTGTTGCATCATTGAAGTTGAAGTGTCAGTGTTGCATCATTCCTGGAACGCTGGAACCGTTGAAGTGTAAGTGTTGCATCATCCCTGGAACACTGGAACCTTGGAAGCGTCAGTGTTGCATCATTCCTGGAAGGATGGAACCGTGGAAGTGTCAGTGTTGCATCATTGCTTTAACCGTTAAAGCGCCAGTGTTGCATCATTCCTGGAACGCTGGAACCGCTGAAGTGTCAGTGCTGCACCATCCCTGGAACGCTGGAACCGTGGAAGTGCCAGCGTTGCATCATTCCTGGAAGGCCGGAACCTGCGCGTGTTGATCGCTGGAAAAACCAGCTAAAGCGTTTCTTTCAACAATAACAAGCTTGTGCCTCGATTATTTGCGGTCGGCGTGAACTCTCGCATCCAGCATGGATGGCGTCATGCAAGAATGTCTTCTGAACGTCTTCTGACATGCGAGTTCCACATTCATCATCTTCCTTAATGGTGGAGACGTGTCTCTGTTGGTTAATTTCAATTTCCGTGTTTCTTGATGTCCAGGCGATGTTCCGGGGTGGAAATCCCTTTGGAATGGTGGTACGAGATGGGAAAAAGGAGAGAATGTTGGGAAGTTGAGGATGAAACAGGAAGTTAGAACCCGCAAAATTTTATCCAGATAACAAGAAATGTATCATAGTGGACTCTCTCTCTCTCTCTCTCTCTCTCTCTCTCTCTCTCTCTCTCTCTCTCTCTCTCACACACACACACACACACACACACACAGTTAGCAGATAAATTCCCATAATTTTATCCAGATCTAAAAATGTTTCGTCGTTAGCACTCTCACTCTCTCTCTCTCTCTCTCTCTCTCTCTCTCTCTCTCTTTACTCTCTCTCTCTCTCTCCTGTGTAAGTAAATCACGAATAATTTTGTCAGTCTAACTACTAGTAGTAACATACCATAGCGGTAACATACCATCGATCATTTCCGCCTTCAGGCATTTTATCCAAATCTAACAAGAAATGACTGCTCATCAGAATTTCAGCGTAATTCTCTCTCTCTCTCTCTCTCTGTTTGGTAAATCTCTTTCTAGTAACATCTTATTATAATATTCTACTCTCTCTCTCTCTCTCTCTCTCTCTCTCTCTCTCTCTCTCTCTCTCTCTCTCTCTCTCTCTCGTAATAAATTTATTAAATAATCTCTCTCAGATACTGTATTTCTCGTCTCATTTCCGCCTTCAGGCATAACACGACTGTTATGAATATCAGCTTTCGTTATGAATAATTAATAATGTAAATTAGTATATGAAAAATGAATCGTGCTTTAATATCGATATTTTTCATTGCATTCCGTTATTAGCCTCACTAATAAAGAAGTAAAACATGCGCTGAAGTTTCTTCGGCGCGATCGAGTTTTCTTTACAGCCACTGAAAATAGATCTATCTTTCGGTGGTCTCTGTATAATGCTGTATGAGCCGCGGCCCATGAAACTTAACCGCGGCCCGGTGATGGCTAGAGGGCTGCAATTTGCTATGTTTGATGACTGGAGGGTGGATGATCAACTTACCAATTTGCAGCCCTCTAGTCTTAGTAGTTTTTAAGATCTGAGGGCGGACAGAAAAAGTGCGGACCGAGTGTCAAAGCCGGCACAATAGTTTTCTTTTACAGAAACTAAAAAATAATATTTAAAGGTCAGATTACTTATGCAAGTATAAATCGACTGCGCATGCGTTAATTCGTTATTTATTCCTAATTCTTTACATAATCGTGTCATTCATTTCCCGTGCGAGCTTTGAATTCATCTCGGCGTCACACGCTGTTATCCATTCCGCTGAAGAACCGAATTATTCGTAAAGATTTGTTTGATACCTATCATTCAATTCATTATTCATTCAATCTCATTCATCAGTCACATTTTGCACAGTAGTCTCCAGATTGATTCCCGGACCGGGAATGAATGATATTTATTGGTAGATTATATTATTTTGGAATTTTATTCGTCATTGCTTTGTGGAATATAACAAAAAATCCGGTCAACCTCATGGCAAAGTAATTCTCTCTCTCTCTCTCTCTCTCTCTCTCTCTCTCTCTCTCTCTCTCTCTCTCTTTATTTGTAGATTTTTAACTTTAATGGACAGGGTGATTTACCATTATGGAATACGTTGGAATTCTTCCCTTGTATGCGAATCGCTTAGAGAGAGAGAGAGAGAGAGAGAGAGAGAGAGAGAGAGAGAGAGAGAGAGAGGAGAGTTACAGTATATTAGGAACCAAACCACCTTCAAGACAATATTTTTAAGTGTATTTTTGTTAAACACACTGAAGTGTCGTAAAAAAATACTCAACACACTCAATGTCGACTCTATTTCCAATGAGGTCAAAATCATGTAGCGCACGTAGGCTGCTCTTAGGGAGCCGTTACAAAGGCACATCCAAATACCTACTACTATTACTACTACTGGTGGTGGAGGTGTCTTGGCAAAGCATAGAAAGAATGAAATTTTTCGACGTTATTGACGTATCCTATCCGAAAGGAATATGTTCATTATAATAGTTTCTTTCTTTGCAGCTTATTTCCCGGGTGTCCAGCGAAAGACGGCAAAGTACCTTTTCCTCGAACTTTATGGCCGTCAGCCACAATAAACAAGTAGAAAATGCGCCGAAGTTTCTTCGGCGCAATCGAGTTTTCTGTACAACCGCTACAGCGTGCAATCAAGGTTACCGAAAATAGATCTATCTTTCGGTGGTCTCGGTATAATGCTGTATGAGCCGCAGCCCATGAAACTTTAACCATGGCCCGGTGGTAGCCTACCCTATATCGTCGCCAGAAGCACGATCATGGCTAACTTTAACCTTAAATAAAATAAAAACTACTGAGGCTAGAGGGCTGCAATTTGGTATGTTTGACGATTGGAGGGTGGATGATCAACATACCAATTTGCAGCCCTCTAGCCTCGGTAGTTTTTAAGATCTGAAGGCGAACAGAATAAAGTGCGGATAGACAGACAAAGCCGGCACAATAGTTTTCTTTTACAGAAAACTAAATATCAGCGCCTCTCGAGTTGCCAAGTCTTCTATTTTCGAACACCTCCTCCCCTTCAGGTATAACCTCGGCGTAATTAATTTTCGAGGGCCTCCCGATGTAATCGTAGTTTGCCGTTTTGTATCACTCGAGTGTTTACAGTTCAAGTAAGACTTCGCCTCCGAGATAATGAAGGAGGAGGAAGGAAGAAGAAGGACTTACCAAAATACTCCACAAAGCTTCGATTAATTTCATTATGTTTGACGACTACGAAACGGGAGAGCCTGTTTGTTTACTGAATGTGTGATCGGGATTTGTCTTTGAAGGTGTGGAGGACATAATTGGATGTTCTCTTTTGGGGGGCGTTTGATGTGTAAATAACAAAAACATCAGTGTTAGCGTATCCTTGATAGATTCTCTCTCTCTCTCTCTCTCTCTCTCTCTCTCTCTCTCTCTCTCTCTCTCTCTCTCTCTCTCTCTCCTTACTGTATGACTGTAGATGAACCACGCATAATTTTATTAAAGTCTAACTAATAATAACATTCTCTCTCTCTCTCTCTCTCTCTCTCTCTCTCTCTCTCTCTCTCTCTCTCTCTCTCTCTCTCTCTCCTTACTGTATGACTGTAGATAAACCACATAATTTTATTAAAGTCTAACTAATAATAACATTCTCTCTCTCTCTCTCTCTCTCTCTCTCTCTCTCTCTCTCTCTCTCTCTCTCTCTCTCTCCACTGTATGACTGTAGATAAACCAATAATTTTATTGAAGTCTAACTAATAACATAGTAATAATAATATTCTCTCTCTCTCTCTCTCTCTCTCTCTCTCTCTCTCTCTCTCTCTCTCTCTCTCTCTCTCCCCATCCTGTTTGAATGTAAATAAATCGCCCATTCTCTGTCTCTGTCTCTCTCTCTCTCTCTCCTTCCAGTTCGAATGTAAATAAATCACCCTCTCTCTCTCTCTCTCTCTCTCTCTCTCTCTCTCTCTCTCTCTCTCTCTCTCTCTCTCTCTCCCCGTATAAATGTAAATAAATCACGTATAATTTTATCAAAATCTAATAGATAAGATATAACGAAAACATTCTCTCTCTCTCTCTCTCTCTCTCTCTCTCTCTCATTGAAATGCCGGCCCCAGTAATGAATGTCAAACAATGGTAATGGATTCCGTTTGAGAGTCAGGAACAAGTATCGAGTTTGTAGAAGTAACTGCTCGGGGTAGACCTTGTCCCAGCGTTTGAATTCGTAAGCTGTTGGGAAATGTGTCCTACTCGAAGGAGTTGTGGGCGGTTAGTGTAGGGTTTCTGTGGGATTTTATTACATTTTGTGCTGTAGGAAAAGGATGGATAGGAGTCCTTTTCCCAGCTTGGGATTGCGAAGGATATGGGAAGGGGGTATCGAGGGATTTGGTGAGACAGTCCTGATTTTGGTAAGTAGATTAACTAACAAAGTTTACCATTTCATGTGATGATAATTTTAGAAAATGGAGGTTATTTTTGTATCATTTTTTTTACTCAGTATTCCTTCGGATTTTTTTTAAATTTTCGTTTACCTTTCATAGTGAGGTAAGGGCAGGGAGTGTTCTCTTAAGATAAATTAGTAAATCTCACATCTTTTGTTCAATAAAGATTTAATTGTATAATACATTTTAATTTTGATTTATTAACAGAAAGAGGAACATTGAACATTCTCATTCAAAATTTCAAAACCAGTTAATTTTTATCTGCTGTTCCCTAGTTATCCAGGTAGGACAAAATTATTCCCTTTTAGCTATTTTCCTTCAAATATTAATTTTGCTGTGGAGGAAAAGATAAATATTTCTTTTTAAATTTTGCTGTGGAGGAAAAGATAACAGTTTAGCTGTTTTTTTTCGCTTTAAATAAGTGTTTTATAGCATCGTTGAGATCTAATGGTCGGTCAGTGTCCAGTTTAACCAGAACACTGAGCTGATTAACAGCTCCCCTAGGGCTGGCCCGAAGGATTAGACTTATTTTAAGTGGCTAAGAGCCAAGTGGTTACTTAGCAACGAGACCTACAGCTTATTGTGGAATCCGAACCTCATTGTACCGAGAAATTAATTTCTATAACCAGAAATAAATTCCTCTAATTCTTCATTGGCCGGCCGGAGACTCGAACTCGGGCCTAGCAGAGTGCCAGCTGAGAACTCTACCGACTCGTCCAACGAGGAACTATAGCTCGCAAGGGAAGAGGGTAGTCTCATCATGACCAGCACAGCGGAAAAAAAAAATAGCGTTGTGTTTAAAAAAAAAAAAACGATTGAAAGGAAAACTCTAGTGGAACGGGTTATGGGAACAGTGTTTGCCCGTCGGGCATTGCCCGCCGGTGTGGACAGGGCTTAATATCCTATGAGGAATTCAGATTTCAATTCGCTGTTCTGCATGAAATAGCCATACTGTATAATACTGCGTTTATATTTTTGCTAAGGCCTTTTTTGCAGTTGCATAAAGTATTAAACTGTCATTGTTGCATCATTCGGGGTAGTTTCTCGTTTGCTGGTTACCGAGAGGCCCCCTAGCGGTGTAGTGCCGTCAGTGAACCTCATGCGGTGCACTGTAGGCATTTACTTTAGGTTCTTTGCAGCGTTCCTTCGGACCCTAGCTGCAAGTCCTTTTCGATCCTTTTACTGTACTTCCTTTCATATTCTCTTTCTTCCCATCTTGCTTTCCACCCCCTCTTAACAATTGATTCATAGTGCAACTGCTTTGAGGTTTTCCTTCTGTTACCCCTTTCAGACCTTTTACTGTCAATCTCCGTTTCAGCGCTGAGTGACCTCATAAGTCCCAGTGCTTGGCCTTTGGCCTAAGTTCTGTATTCAGTTCGATTACCGAGAAAAACCATTTAAGCTGTAGTCCTAAGAGAAACAGATCACCAGTATGGAGGATTTAAGGTGTCATGCGATTAGGCTCTTGACATGCGAGATATACATTCATCTCTTTTCCTGGTGGTGATATATTTCTATTTACATTCGCGTAATTCGTATGATGTGTTAAATATCATATCGTGTATTTCGTGTGGCGTGTTACATATGGTGAAATTCGTGTAGTGTATTACCTATCGTAATTCGTGTAGTGCGTTATATATCGTGAAATTCTTGTAACGCGTTATATATCGTGTAATTCTAGAAACGCGTTATCTATCGTGTAACTCGTGTACGTTATACTCGTTTAGTTATTCGTGTAACGCGTTATAAACCGTGTAATTTGAATGGTGCATTATATATCGTGTAATTCGCGTAACTCGTTATAAACCTTGTAATCCGTTTGGTGCGTTATATATCTTGTAATTCTTCCAGTGTGCTGTATATCATGTAATATGTGTGGCGTGTTATATATCGTGTAATTCGAGTGGCAGTTATTTACCGTTTAATACGTGTAACGCTTTATATATCATGTAATTGTAACGCGTTATAAATCGTGTAATTCATGCCTCATAACGAACCTCATCCATTGAAATTCAACCGGACGTCAGACTTAGTTTCCCAACCCTCCGAGGAGCAAAATTTTTTCACGAAGATTATTTTGGCTTCGGTCATTCCATTCATTCCCCATTCAGTCACATTCATCCCCCATTCATTCACATTCATCAAATTCATTTTGTGCATCAGATTTGGGCTGATTCTCACCAGAGCCTTAAATTCATTGGCCGGAATTTCGCTATGTTTTATTCGTCCGTGCGCACTCTCGGTAATCTGTTCAGCTCTGTGATGAAAGTTTTAAAACCCTCTCTCTCTCTCTCTCTCTCTCTCTCTCTTCTCTCTCATGGAAACAGATAGAAGGAATTACTGAAAACATCATGGAACTAAAATTATCTCTCAGGAAAATTAAGGAAAGCACACAGGACATTAATCCACCACGCACCAGCATCGATAATGCAGCGTCTATTCAATGCGCTACCAGCTCATCTGAGGAACATAACAGGAGTGAGCGTAGATGTGTTTAAGAATAATTTCGACTTCTAAGATGCATCCCAGACCATCCAAGACTGGAAGATGCAAAATATGAAGACGTTTTTAGACATCAAATCACAAGTGTCTGTAAGGTCTCTCTCTCTCTCTATGAAACTCTGAACTTATTCATCTCTCTCTCTCTCTCTCTCTCTCTCTCTCTCTCTCTCTCCAACGTCTCTTTTGTTTACTTTTGTCAGATCTGCTGAACTTTTTCAGCATACAAGTGTTTGCCTTCTCTCTCTCTCTCTCTCTCTCTCTCTCTCTCTCTCTCTCTCTCTCTCTCTCTCTCTCTGAAACATTTACTTTTGTCAGATCTGCTGAACTTTTTCATCATACAAGTGTTTGCCTCTCTCTCTCTCTCTCTCTCTCTCTCTCTGAAACATTTACTTTGTCAGATCTGCTGAACTTTTCATCATACAAGTGTTTCTCTCTCTCTCTCTCTCTCTCTCTCTCTCTCTCTCTCTCTCTCTCTCCAACGTCTGCTTTTGTTTAATGTGTCGAACTTATTCGCCCTACAAGTATGCGCTCTCTCTCTCTCTCTCTCTCTCTCTCTCTCTCTCTCTCTCTCTCTCTCTCTCTCTCTCTCTCTGAAACATTTACTTTTGTATGGTCTACAAGTGTTTGCCCTCTCTCTCTCTCTCTCTCTCTCTCTCTCTCTCTTAAATTTATTCACCATACAACTGTCCCTCTCTCTCTCTCTCTCTCTCTCTCTCTCTCTCTCTCTCTCTCTCTCTCTCTCTCATAAACATTTACTTTCGTATGGTCTGTTGAATTTATTCACCATACAACTGTCCATCCTCTCTCTCTCTCTCATTTACTCGCTATGGTCTGCAAATTTAGTATGAATCTGTCCATCCTCTCTTCGTTATGTATCGCAAATCTAGTATGAATCGTCGTTATTTGCTTTGTATCGTTGTCGCGTTATTTGTTTGTATCTGTTGACTGAGTATGAATTATGTAATTATGTAATTCATTCGGCATGTGTCGCGTGGTTCTGTATGCACCGTGCATTTGGCTTTGTAATTATGCTATATATTCAAACATATCCGGACGTCAGGCTTTGTTTCCAGTTTCACTGAGCCACTGAAATTTTCAGAAGGATCCATTAACTTCTATCAATCAATTTATTGTCTATTCACTGACAGTCGTAAATTACTTATTGTACATCAGTATTTGGACTGACCTTTTTTTTTTTAACTGAAAATGCATTGGCAATTTTATAATGATTTTTATAACAATCGCTTTAAGAATTCGATCCAGCTCTGAGGCGAAATGATAACATCTCTCTCTCTCTCTCTCTCTCTCTCTCTCTCTCTCTCTCTCTCTCTCTCTCTCTCTCTCTCTCTCTCTTAATATATTTATTCTGTATCTTAATATATTTATTCTGTACTGGTTTGAAGGGCACTAGAGATTGCTTCTTCTCGTGAAACAAAAGGTGCGAAATTGGCATTACAAAATCTCCCTTACGAAATTGGCATTACAAAGTCTCACTTTTGAAATTGGCATTACAAAATCTCGCATGTGAAATTGTCATTACAAAATCTCACATTTGAAATTGGCATTACAAAATCTCGCGTATGAAATTGGCATTAAAAAATCTCACGTATGAAATTGGCATTACAAAATCTCACGTATGAAATTGGCATTACAAAATCTCACTTTTGAAATTGGCATTACAAAATTTCACTTTTGAAATTGGCATTACAAAATCTCGCGCATGAAATTGGCATTACAAAATCTCACGTATGAAATTGGCATTACAAAATCTCACTTTTGAAATTGGCATTACAAAATTTCACTTTTGAAATTTTGGCATTACAAATCTCACTTTCGAAATTGGCATTACAAAATCTAGCTGACCCGTCTCTTCCTTGTGCTAGATTTTAGCTGGCTGTATGCCAGCACGGGCTCTTGCTTTCGGGCAGCCTGTTAATTTTCCGTCTTACTGGAGCTACCGTAATTGTATGGTATAGATCTGGACCATATCTTTGAAATAATTCAAACAGAATGAACTACATACAAGACTAATGTATTTTTTTTTTTTTTTCTTATGTCTTTTATTTCTCGTAGTCCTTCTACCTTTATTGTATGTTTGACAAGTTTAAAATGAAACGACACTGATGGCCAAGTTCTGTCTTCCAATCTGGATGCGTTTCAACGTCGGAGGATGTCATCCTTCTTGATAGCATTAGAGGAATATCCTAGGACAGGAAATCCCTTTTTTTATAACTAGTTTAAACCTTCATATTTTGATTCAGCTAAGAATTTATTTTATTCCTTCCCATCTTGGGACATTAAGCCTTCATATTCCGATTCAGCCAAGCATCTATCTTGCTTCTCTCCCATCTTGGGACATTAAAACATTCCTATTTCTCTCCCAATTTCTCTCCCATCATGGGTCATTAAACCTTCTTATTCTCTCCCATCGTGGGACATTAAACCTTCCTATTTCTCTCCCATCGTGGGACATTAAACCTTCCTATTTCTCTCCCATCGTGGGACATTAAACCTTCCTATTTCTCTCCCATCGTGGGACATTAAACCTTCCTATTTCTCTCCCATCTTGGGACATTAAACCTTCTTATTTCTCCCCCAACTTGGGAAATTAAACCTTCTTATTTCTCCCCCGTCGTGGGACATTAAACCTTCTTATTTCTCTCCCATCATGGGACGTTAAACCTTCTTATTTCCCTCCATCTTGGGACATTAAACCTTTTTTCTCTCTCATCGTGGGTCATTAAACCTTCTTATTTCTCTCCCATCATGGGTCATTAAACCTTCTTATTTCTCTCCCATCATGGGTCATTAAACCTTCTTATTTCCCTCCATCTATTTCTTTTTCTCCCATCATGGGTCATTAAATCTTCTTATTTCTCTCCCATCATGGGTCATTAAATCTTCTTATTTCTCTCCCATCATGGGTCATTAAACCTTCCTATTTCTCTCCCATCGTGGGACATTAAACCTTTATATTCTGATTCAGTCAAGCATCTGTCCTAGTTCTCTCCCATCGTGGGACATAAAACCTCCCTATTTCTCTCCCATCCTGGGACATTAAACCTTCTTATTTCTCTCCCATCATGGGACATTAAATCTTATTTCTCCCCTATCTTGGGACATTGAACCTTTTTTCTCTCCCGTCGTGGGACATTAAACCTTCACATTCTGATTCAGATAAGCATCTATTTTATCATTTCCAACATGGGAGATTCATCAACAATTTAACAACGACCCGGACCTGCAATTACAGTTAATGGCCATTATAAAAGTAAGCAGAAACTCAAGCAGTCCCCCTTCCCCCTAATTTATTTTGCATTAAGTAGCAATCAGTTATGAGGCAGACAACCGTACATTTAAAAAAAATTTAAAAAAACCTACTTGCGGAGTGTTTCAGATGCAGACGGACAAGTAAATGAAATGAGCAAACGAATTACGTCCACTGAAAGCTCTCACAAAAATACTAGAGTTTCATAAAGTATTTTTTTTATACCTTAATTGTCCGGACAGAGGGAGAATAAAAAGTATCCCTTAATTTTCTAGTAATTTGCTTCATTTTAGAGGGTTTGCGGTTGAACTGTTCTCAAAGGCTGTCCCGTGAGAACACAGTTTTCGACGTATTCATGAGCTCTCTCTCTCTCTCTCTCTCTCTCTCTCATGTTCAGGCTCATCTGAGTGCATTTATTCTCTCTCTCTCTCTCTCTCTCTCTCTCTCTCTCTCTCTCTCTCTCTCTCTCTCTCTCTCTCTCTCTCATGTTCAGGCTCATCTGAGTGCATTTATTCTCTCTCTCTCTCTCTCTCTCTCTCTCTCTCTCTCTCTCTCTCTCTCTCTCTCTCTCATGTTGAGGCTCATCTGGGTGCATTTATCCTCTCTCTCTCTCTCTCTCTCTCTCTCTCTCTCTCTCTCTCTCTCTCTCTCTCTCTCTCTCTCTCTCTCATCATATTCAGGCTCGTTTGAGTGACATATATTCTAGGCAGCTTTTGCCAAATATGGCCCTGAGATGTAGTATTCATGTCAATAAGTTCTGAGAGTTATTTATCACAGTTTATGGAATATGTATATAAAGAAACAGGGGTTCCACCTCACTATTAGTGAAAAATCTTGAGTTCGTCCAAATTTCTGGACTCTCTCAAATTTGGAAGTGTTCAGAAATGAAGATATTCCTTTGCACCTGTCTCATTCCGTCCAGCTTTTTGACAAAGAACGCACCTTACCCCAGAAGCATCGCATTACAAGTTCTGCTGTACTTCTGCTGTACTTCTGCTGTACTTTCTGCTGTACTTCCGCCTTTCTCGAGTAAAGAATGTGGGCTTTGTATGTGATCGCAGTGTATTGTTATATTCTGCAAGACCAGAAAGTGGTACGTTCATAAAATATATTGAAGTGATAAGAATATGATGCAGTATAATGTACAGTATACTGTACGTGATTGGATGATCAGTCGTATCAATACTGATGATAGTTACCAGGTTGCTTCAAAGGATTGAATCTAAAAATTCAAAGGGAACTCTAGATGTATAAATGAATTTAAAAAATGGATTTTAGTGAAGAATCGCTTGATGATTACACCGGAAGTTTGTGTTCTATTTTAATTATAATAAGTTAAATTTCATGCCTTGAATGTAAAAGGTAACGGGACATTCTTGCAGGAATTCAGTATTTAGTGCTTGTATGTATGTTTGTATAAATATATACAAATAATCTATGTGGATGAATTGAGACAAATATCTTCGGATATGAATTGAGAAGCAGACAATGAGAGAGAATGAGCTAACGATTTAATATTATTCCACCATAACACCGAACAGATTTTTGTAGCAGTGTGCGATATGCCAAACAAAATTCAACATAAAACGGCCAATGTAATTTTGCCTAGGGCGCGGATCAATCCGGGAAAGTGACGTACGAAATCCATTTGATGAATGTGATTGAATGGGTAATGAATTCGATGATCGAAGCCAAATGAATCTTTATGAATAATTTGGTTCTTCAGTGGAATGGATAACGAGGTCTGACGCCCGGATGAATATCAATGAATAAAACCCATATTGGGAGGGACGTATTTCGTGATGTATAACGAAATTACAACGATACATAACGAATTGCGTGAAACTAGGGCGAGTGATGTGACCTTTGAGTGGGTCGTTTGTAATGAATGAGATGAATAGCGGAATGTAATGAAAGGGATGATGTTATGCAAGTATGTCTCATACATTATTATTTTGACGGCTTACCCGGCATTGGAAGGTTTGAGCACATTCGGAAAATTATCAGAGAGAGAGAGAGAATGTATTTTTTATGGTATTTTAAGAGATTTTCAATTAAATTAATACAAAATAATATAAAAAACCGTAAAGTAACTATTTCTACTAATATATATTAGATTTTCAGAGCAAACTTGTGTACAGTTAATTTATTATTTATCTGTTAAACGAGAGAGAGAGAGAGAGAGAGAGAGAGAGAGAGAGAGAGAGAGAGAGACTGACTGTCACATCGTTGAAATAAATGGAAGATTTTAAGAGAAGGTGAAGTTTAATTGTTTATTTCCCTTTCCACATAAAATATGTTAGAGAGAGAGAGAGAGAACATTTCTCACATCGTTAAAATAAATGAAAGGTTTTGAGAGAAAATGCGTAAAAGATATTTTTTCTTTCCACATGAAATATTTTAGAGAGAGAGAGCGAGAGAGAGAGAGAGAGAACATTTCTCACATCGTTAAAATAAATGAAGGGTTTTGAGAGAAAATTATTAAAAATATTTTTTCTTTCCACATTAAGTATGTTTGAGAGAGAGAGAGAGAGAGAGAGAGAGAGAGAGAGAGAGAGAGAGAGAGAGAGAAACCATTTGTCACATCGTTGAAATGAATAAAATATTTTATTGAGAATCTGAATGCAAAATATTTTTTCCTTTTTACATTAAATATGTTTGCGAGAGAGAGAGAGAGAGAGAGAGAGAGAGAGAGAGAGAGAGAGAGAGAGAGAGAGAGCATTTGTCACATCGTTAAAATGGAAGATTTTAGATAGAATGAGTACAAAATAATTTTCCTCTCCACATTAAATATGTTTTCCAGAGAGAGAGAGAGAGAGAGAGCGAGAGAAACCCCCTATCACCCCATGTTCCTGTATCTTCCCCTAATTCTCAAGGGATCGGGGGAGACGCTCAAATACCTTGCAATAACTCGAGCGGATAGAAGAAATATACATAAGAAGAACAGTAATTGAGAAGAGATATTTGTATATGCTGTTATTTCTTATTTCTTATTAGCGTAATTTTTTATTATTTTTTTTTCTACCCTGCCTTTTTTTGTGTATGGAATTTTATTTTATTAAAGGTTCCTTTGAAAGGTTTGGCTTTATTTTGAGGTTGTTCTATTTGAGTGTGTGTATTTTTTAATTAATTAATTAATAATGATAATAATAATAATAATAATAATAATAATAATAATAATTATTATTATTATTATTATTATTATTATTATTATTATTATTATTATTATTATTATTATTATTATTATTTTGACGTTGGTCTATTTGAGTGTGTATACTTTTTAATTAATAATAATAATAATAATAATAATAATAATAATAATAATAATATTAACGAAAAAGAGAGAATCTTAGATAATAATAATAATAATAATAATAATAATAATAATAATAATAATAATAATAATGATAATAATAATAACGAAAAACAGAGAATCTTAGATAATAATAATAATAATAAGAATAATAATAATAATAATAACGAAAAAGAGAGAATCTTAGATAATAATAATGATGATAATAGTAATAGACTGAAAGAAAAACCTGTTAAATGTATATAAACCTTTAGATGTGTAAAAACCGAGTAAAGCACATACACACACACACATACACACACACACACACACACACTCACACACACACACACACACACACAGACGTTGCCTCAGGGCCAGTGTCAATACAGATGAGATTTGTATCGGCATCCGGTAGCGAAGGATAATTTGGAGCTGTCTCCGGAGTTGTCACATCCTGAACCTCTCAGCATGTCGGAGATATCTGGGGAAAGTATCTACTTTATCTGAAGTGAGGAGGAGGAGGAGGAGGAGGGCTGTCACTGAAACTGATACGTTAAGAGCACACACCGATGTGCTTAAATATAAAAATAAATACTGGAGTTTTTATAAATTTTTTTTGTAGCAGGATCTTGTAGATTGTTTGTGGGACCAGTTTTCGCTTTTCATGTAACTTTATTGTTTGGCTGGAAATTCTCTCTCTCTCTCTCTCTCTCTCTCTCTCTCTCTCTCTCTCTCTCTCTCTCTCTCTATATATATATATATATATATATATATATATATATATATATATATATATATATATATATATATATATATATATATATTGGCCGTTTTTATTATTTTTATTTACACACAAACAAATATCTGTCCGGTTTTATTGAAATAATTATTTGACATTCCAAAAATTTTATCCAAAAAATTCTTTGTATTAATTTCTAATGAAAATTTTTATTATATATATATATATATATATATATATATATATATATATATATATGTATATATGTATATGTGTTGTGTGTCTGAAGTAATTAAGAAAATTTACTAACGTTTGGAAAAATGAAACAAAAACAAATCATGTTGTGTTAACTCACCAGATGAGACGGGAGATTATAAATGTATAACACGAGATGACAGGAAGCGAATGTCTCCTTCCGACAGGCATTAATTAACCTGTCCTCAGGTACGTTAAAAAATGATTATCCACCTTGCCGAGTTCCTTGAGCGTCGCTTAAAGGATTACCCTGTCAGTCATCATACCTCTTGATTGATGGATGATAGGTAACATGGGAGATTTTTATTTTCACGAGAAAAGATGCTTGTGACGATGAAGGCTATGTTTATTTTGGCTAAACTATAGGTTAGAGCTCTCTCTCTCTCTCTCTCTCTCTCTCTCTCTCTCTCTCTCTCTCTCATTTTAACAAGGAAACGAAAGATGCTTTTGCAGATAATCCATATGTATTTTGGGGGTAATCTATAAGTTAAAAGTATATCTTAGTTTAATCCAGACCACTGAGCTGATTAACAGCTCTCCTAGGGCTGGCCCGAAGGATTAGATTTACTTTCGTGGCTAAGAACCAATTGGTTACCTAGCAACGGGACCTACAGCTTATTGTGGAATCCGAACCACATTATAATGAGAAATGGATTTCTATCACTAGAAACAAATTCCTCTTTGTTCTTCACTGGCCGGTCGGAGATTCGAACTCGCGCCCAACAGAGTGGTTGCTCACCCAGCGAGGGGTCTCTCTCTCTCTCTCTCTCTCTCTCTCTCTCTCTCTCTCTCTCTCTCTCTTTTAACAAGGAAACGAAAGATGCTTTTGCAGATAATCCGTATGTTTTTTGGGGGTAAACTATAGGTTAGAGCTCTCTCTCTCTCTCTCTCTCTCTCTCTCTCTCTCTCTCTCTCTCTCTCTCTCTCTCTCTCATTTTAACAAGAAAAGATGCTTTTGCAGATAATCCATATGTAGTTTGAGGTAAACTATTGGTTAGAGCTCTCTCTCTCTCTCTCTCTCTCTCTCTCTCTCTCTCTCTCTCTCTCTCTCTCTCTCTCTTTGTTGCTAAGATGGCTGGTGTTTATATGCTTTAAAAAGGCATATGTTTCATTTTGCCTCCGAAGCTGGTTGCAAACTTAACAGTTTTTTGAAGCTGAATTTCTGGAACTTTTTGATATTTAGTGGAATTTCTAATTTAAGTAGTGCCTATGGCAGTTAAGGTTTATATATATATATATATATATATATATATATATATATATATATATATATATATATATATATATATATATATATATATTTATAGTTTCTTCCACCTAAAATATATTTATATCTTATAAATATATATATATATATATATATATATATATATATATATATATATATATATATATATATATATATATTATATTAATTTTAGGGAAGAAATTGAAACTATGTATATTTTCAGAATTGTAGAACTTTGTTTCATTTGTAATTCCTTTTATGTGGAACAGTATGATGTCCAGAATTGCATAATGAAATTAATGAAAAAGTAATTCGTTAAATAAAAACTCATAAATCTGGTTTCTTAAATGATACCTTCTGTAACTCACTGGCCCGTTCATGGAAGCATTAAACTCATTTTAAGTATCCCCGTAGTGGGGTAGTGCCGTCAGTGCGCCTCATGCGTAGCACTGTAGGCATTGTTACGGTTCTTTGCGGCGTGCCTTCGGCCCCTAGCTGCGACCCCTTTCGTTCCTTTTACTGTACCTCCTTTCATGTTCGCTCTTCCATCTTACTTTCCTCCTGTTACACCTTTCAAGGAAAGTTACACCATTCAAACCTTTTACTGTCAATTTCCGTTTCAGCGCTGAATGACCCCATAGGTCCCAGTGCTTGGCCCTTGGCTTAAATTCTATGTTCAATACTATTCAATTAATTTTAAGTATAAATCTTGACTCCTACCAATAATGGAAAATGCATTCAATTAACCACTAGGAAAATTGTAATAGGATGGGATTGATAATTAAGGGGGATATGGGGGTCGAATGTTAAGGGGTAGGGGTGTGGGAGAAGGGAGGGGGGAGGGTGAGAAGCCACACCCTTCTGCAAACCCTTTTATATTAAGGGGAATCCCCGTGACTTCCCTTTGCCTGGTCAGTGCGGGAATGTAGGTGATGAAAGGTGCAAATGGACGAGTCTTTTCAGAGGCCTGGTGGACTTCTTTCGTTGTTTCAGTATTTTATTTTGTTTATCATTATTTTTTCAAGTTGATTTTTTAGATAAAAAGGTATTTTATTCATTCTTTAAATCGAAGAGGTTCCCCTTCCCCTTGTTCTGTCGTAAAAGTGTTTGTTTTTCTTATTTTTTTTTTTTTTCATTTTGAATGTCTGGTTATTTATTGCTGAAATTCTTTTATGTTTCTGTTTTTCCTGTAAGTATGTTTTCTTTCTGCATGTTTTTTTTGTATTTAATTTAACTGTATGTAGCACTGTGTTTTTATATGTTATTTTTCCAATTTCTTTCTTCGCTTGTGAATATATTCGTTGTCATTATCTTGTTTATTATTATTGTTTATTTTTCATGTAAGTACGTTTTCTTTTTGTATATTTTTTTCATTTTTTTGCATTGTATGTAACCGTGTGTTATTTTATATATTATTTATTTCTTATGTTTTTCATTATATTTGTTTATTCTGTTTACGTTTTTGGTTTTCATTTATTAATTTATTCATGTGACAATATTCATACACCTTTTCGAGGTATGAGTAGGCCATTCGTGACAGTCGAAAATTCTTTCGTTTTTTTATCTGAGCTGATTAGTTTTTTTTTTTTTTTTTTTTTTTTTTTTTTGGCTGCTGCTGCTGTTCACATCACACTAGATTCAGTATGATTTTGGTCTGTGATTGATGGCTTTAGATTGAAAAACTCCTCCTGATTTTAGAACTGGCTCACCAGCGTATTAAAAAGTTTTTCTCTCTCTGGACTATGACTAATTAAAAGAGATATAGTCTTTATTTTGACTATAATTTTAGTTGCTTTCTGATTATATATTACTTCAATATTAAGCTATCTTATCTTAATTGTGTACCTGCCTACACTTCTTAAAACGATTTTTATTCAAGATTTTGTGAAAAAAATAAAAATCAGTTTCTGCAAAAATCGACAATATTTACTTTCAGTTATAATCACTCAAGAATCAGTTCTAGTTCAAAACACCAAAACTCATTTGGAAGCTTTTTAGTTTTCTTTAAAAGAAAACTATTGTGCCGGCTTTGTCTGTCCGTCCGTCCGCCCCTCAGATCTTAAAAACTACTGGTTCTAGAGCTCTGCAAATTGGCATGTCGATCATCCACCCTCCAGTCATCAAACATACCAAATTGCAGCCCTCTAGCCTCAGTGGTTTTTATTTTATGTAAGGTTAAAGTTAGCCATAATCGTGCATCTTGCAACAATGTAGGACAGGCCACCACCGGACAGTGGTTAAAGATTCATGGGCCACGGCTCATACAGCATTATACTGAGACCACCGAAAGATAGATCTATTTTCGGTGGCCTTGATTATACGATGTACAGAAAACTCGATTGCGCCGAAGAAACTTCGGCGCATTGTTTGCTTGTTATGTAATGAGTTGGCCAACCGGAAAGGCAACATGATGTCCGAATGAAGCCTAAACCTGATGAAAACGAAAGAAGACAAGAAAGAATTGGGCTTCACTCCGAAGGGAGCTATGGCTAGTGATGTCACTGTAGAGACCCCAGACACACCTGGAACCACATGTAGAATGGAGAAGAGGGCATGATGGCTTTCCAGGGGTTCATAGTCAATGACTGCCTTGCCCAGCTTGTGACTGGTGGAGATGATATTCCTGAGGATGACAAACAGAAGTGGCTGGGCAATGCAAGTGTCAACCCTGGGCCCATGCATGGCGTCTTCTTCTTCTTCTTCTTCTTCTTCTTCTTCTTCGTATTATTATTATTATTATTATTATTATTATTATTATTATTATTATTATTATTATTTCTTCTTCTTCTTCTTCTTCTTCTTATTATTATTATTATTATTGTTAATTATTATTATTATTTCTTCTTCTTCTTCTTCTTCTTCTTCTTCTTCTTCTTCTTCTTCTTCTTCTTCTTCTTCTTATTATTATTATTATTATTATTATTATTATTATTATTATTATTATTATTATTATTATTATTATTATTATTATTATTATTATTACCTTGGAGTAAAGTTGGGTAGGCTAGGTCATGACTTCCTAAACCTATAAGATTTCGTAATCTTAAGGCTCTTAGATATTCCTTGAGCAGTGTGGATGTTTGCTTGTTATGGGATATTAGAAGTATGGGAAAATCAAATAACATTTCAAACTAAAATCATATATATAATTATTTTACTGAGCTAAAACTAGAACCCAAAAGCATTTGGGTTGTCACCAAAATAGTCAAAAAGTTGTAGTTGAAAAACCATCGTTCAAACTGAGCTTCTTTTACCAGTGAATCACTTTGTTAATATAATTTAGGCTTAGGAAAGAATAATTAATTTTTTTTTATACTGCAAGTACATATTTGCTTCCTCAGGTTAAAGATGTTGGGTAATTTTTGGAAGGAATCTCGTATAATTAGCGCTGTGCAGCCTATTGATAGGTTCTGATGTAGGGTGCTTAAATTTAACGGGACAGAATAGAGCCAGACGTCGGATTAAGCGGAAGGTTGGAGAGAGGTTATAGTGAGAAGTTTATTTGGTGATACATATATATATATATATATATATATATATATATATATATATATATATATATATATATATATATATATATATATATATATATGTATGCATTTTTTGTGTGTGTGTGTGTGCAACTGAATCACGAAGATATGGAACGTGATAAATATATAAATAAAGGCCACGGAGGAAAAGTGAAACAACGGAGTGGTTGCTAGGCCTTTCGACACACGGTCCTTTGATGCCTTTTATATATATATATATATATATATATATATATATATATATATATAGATAGATAGATAATGTATATATGTATATATATATATGTATATATTATTAGATATATGCATTATATTATATATATATATATATATATATATATATATATATAATATATATATATATATATATATATATATGTACACATTTAATTTTAATCACATTGAAGAAACATTATATTCAATTATGGAAACTAACCTTTCCGTTTGTGCATATTTACCTTTCGCTGAAGCTGGAATCTTTCCGTCTAGAAATCTAGAGCATTATTCCAAAGTAAACACAGAGTGTCATGAGCAAGAATGCCGTGTTTGGGAGCTCTCGCGTGTCACAGCTCCATTTGCCTGAAGGTGAGTGATAGACGTCAAACTTATACAGTCACTAAATTAAAGCTTCTACAAACTTCCTGTTTTTTTTTTTTTATTATTTAGAAAATTTTGTAGATATCTTGACTCCTTTGGCGAATCGATCTTTGGATAAGCGTTGTTATTTATAAGGAAAAGTCTTTGGTAATTCTTGTTTTTATATATTTTATATATATTTTAAGGTAAAATGTCGTTGATTGGTAATTCTTATTTTTATATATTTTATATATATTTTAAGGTAAAATGTGTTGATCTTTGCATAAACTTTGTTATTTATAAGGAAAAATCTTTGTTAATTCTTATTTTTATATATTTTATTTATTTTCAGGTGAAATGTATTGACTGTTGAATAGAATTAAGCTGTTTATAATTACATTTGTTACGTGACATACTGTAGTTTGTTTCTTTACAAGGGCCCTATGTATATTATATATAATATATATATATATATATATATATATATATATATATATATATATATATATATATATATATATATATATATATATATATATATATATATATATATATATATATATATATATATATATATATAGTATACAGTATGTATATATATATATATGTATATATATTAACGTATTTTGATTGAGATATTGCCATAAATTCATTTTCATATAGGTGTACATTCGTAGCTAGTAAATTTTTTTCATATATATATATATATATATATATATATATATATATATATATATAAATAAATATATATATACTTTACTATTTGATCCTCGTTATCCATAATCCATACTATGTATAAATAAGCAAATTGGGTTATCAGTGCATGAGACCTGACCTGAATGTGTGTGTGTGTGTGTGTGTGTGTGTGTGTTTGAGGTTGGGTTTGGTAGGGTGGTGGTTGGGGAACCACCCCACCATGCAGAAATCACCCGGGCGCATAAATTATAGGCCGAATATCCACGTATCTCACGGGAGTAATTGACAATCCATTCTCATTTTTCTTAGTGCACTGTCACTGACTCTGCCAAGAGAAATTTTTAAAAAATAAAGTAAAAAAAAAGAAAAAAGAGAAAATTCGGAAAAATATTAAGCATCAGAGACGAAAAAAAAGCAATGAAAGTGAAAAAAGGAAGAGAGAGAGAGAAAGAAAGACAGAAAAAAAAGAATTCGAATTCCCAGCATCAAAAATCCATTTGGCGGCCGATTTTTTTATTTTCTTTTTTTCCCCCCAAAAATGCGTAATATTCCGGGGTATGCAAATGAGCGCGGTCCATTATTGAAAAATCAGGGAGTTCCGGCAGATGTCGCCCGAAAGGTAGAGAGTGCCTGATGGCGGTAACATAATCTCGGCGGTTGTCGGTGCAAATTCGCTAATTAGGGATTCGACCCAAATCCCTGTCGGTGCTGCCGTCCGGGATGGGATGAAGTTTTAAAATACGTTTCGGATGAGTGGGCGTGTTAGGTCCTTGCTCTCTCTCTCTCTCTCTCTCTCTCTCTCTCTCTCTCTCTCTGCATGTAGGTATATGAATACTGAATTTGTTTCTCTCTCTCTCTCTAGGGCTCTTCTCTCTCTCTCTCTCTCTCTCTCTCTCTCTCTCTCTGCATGTGTAGGTTTATGAATACTGAATTTGTTTCCATGTATTCATATGTATGTGTTCGTGAATACATTTCGGATGAGTGGGCTTGATAGGGTGTTCATACCCCTCTCCCCCTCTCTCTCTCTCTCTCTCTCTCTCTCTCTCTCTCTCTCTCTCTCTCTGTGGTTCTATGAATACTAAATTTTTTTTGTGTATTCATATGTATGTATGGTGATGAAGGCATTTCCAACAAGTGGTATATCAATATTGATTTTTTTCGGGATGAAAAAAATTGAAACAGGAAAAGAAAAAAGTTAAATACAAAAGAAAAGTAAAATTTTAATATGAAAAGATAAAGCCATTATATCCTGATATCAGTACTGAATCCTTGACCGTTCTGAATTAACCTTGACAGGATATGTTTTTTTTCTTAAAGCATGTTTTATTATTTTTTTTATTATTATTATTATTATTATTATTATTATTATTATTATTATTATTATTATTATTATTATTTCGGTAGATGAAACCCATTCATATGGAACAAGCACACCAAAGGGGCCATTGACTTGAAATTCAAGCTTCCAAAGAATGTTGGTTTCAACCTCCCTCCGCAGACCCTCACACTGCGGCAGTAACTGATCACGATACAGAGCCAGTGGGTTTTTTCATCGCCTTGGGGGAGGCGCGAACTCGTGGGGTCTGAGCGGCATGTCACAACACTAGCGACCATGCCAGTGAATCAGCTCTGTTTCCACTACAATTTGGTTAACAGTGTCATTCATTGAAAAAAGTCGGAGAATTGTCGTTTTAGGGTCATTGCAATTATTTGGAAGCCTCGGATTCCGGATATTTACAACATCATTGATCAGGTAAATTCTTTAAATCATCGGACTTTAGTGAACAACATTGCAAAACTGGATAAGAAAGTAAATAATCATTGAGGTTTGGTTAACGATGCCAATGTTTCGTAAGTTACTCTTTAGCTTGGTTATATGCCTGTGCTGCTCTAGGTTCCCCTACGGTGGTAGTATACTACCTCCAGTGGACCACGGCCAAGAGAGAGAAAGTTCTACCCAATTGGGTGGCGTCGCCTCCCACTCGGGGGAACTACGTAGGCGATGACGTATCTTAGAGGTACCTGCTCATTACGGCAATTCACCTGCTGACGCAATAAGGAGGTAGACAAAGCTCCGCCTACGTGGGGGTTTTGGGGGCTAGTGAGCAGACCTTCTCTTCCTCTTGGCCTGCAGTGGACCTAACGTGGTGCACCGTAGACGTTGGTAAAGGGTGTTTACAGCGTCCCTTCGGCCCTTAGCTGCAACCTCTGTTCCCTTGTCCTTTCCTTCATCTTGCCTCCCAAGTCTTAACTGTTACTCTTTTAGTGTAACTATGGAATTTCCTCCTTATTTCACATTTAGATCTTTGTACATGATCTAATTTTTTGAATCTCTGTTTTGCTCTCCAGCTAATCCAACTTTCTGATTTCGCTGTGGTAGCACTGAAAGTGTCCCAGAGTTTGGCTGCATAGCCTTAATTTCATGATTCATTCATTAATTCTTGCAGCAAGAGCCCGTGCCAGCGCATGAACAGACGTCTTAGGGCGAAAATGTCATACGTTGAAGAAGCGAGGTGTGAACGACGAATGTTTTTGACTATATTTGTGCCCGTACATAACTGTGGATTTGCTTCTCCAGTGTTTGTATTGCCTCAATCTGGCGTCAATGTTGTTACTCGTAAGTTCGTTCATTTGATATAGTAGAACGAGACTCGACAAGTGATTGATTTACATATCTAAAAGTACCCGGATGTGACCAAACTTGATGCATGCCTGGTAACAAATTCCTGAGATGTATGCTAGTATTGCACCAGCCCCGGTTTTTTGGCCATGTCCCTACGTTAGGTTAGGGCAAATTGTGTAATTTGCGTGTGGGAAACATAATGAGTTTATTTTCAAGAAAATTCTGTGGTTAGTTTTTAAGATATGGCGTCCCGCTTCTTTCAGGGAAAGGTCCCAGTACTCGGTTACGTCTCGGGAAAATGCTGCCGGGTAATCCTGCTACAGTAATCGCGTAGCGGCAAATTCTTAAGCTATTTCTTGGCTTTGTCCTCATTACTGGATTATGGTCTGCGCTGCAAATGTTGCGGTAGGGAAAATCCACGAATCGTGGGATTTTGGCTGAAAGAAAAAGTTGAGGAAATTATCGGATTTTAGGCTGAAACGCAACATCTTTCTTTGAGAAGAAGTTTTTGAATTATTTTAGCATTTTTTCAGTGCTTTTTCTTTTGGGGTAGATTTTATTTTAATACGGATGTCAGCATTTTTGAGAAAATACCAGTTCTTAAGTCTTTCTTGTAAATAATAATATATTAAAGTTTTTGAATTATTTTAATATTTTTCCAGAGGTTTTTCTTTTGGGGTAGATTTTTTTAATTCGGATGACAGCGTTTTTGAGAAAATACCAGTTCTCAAGTCTTTCTTGTAAATGATAAGAGTAACGCTCTAGACATGACTCACATAAATAAAGGCATGTGCTGTCTCTATGGTCTGGTTAACCTTCTGCAAACAGTAGGTGGTGCTTTCAGTCCTGTTATTTTTATATACTTTAAGTATCAGGCGTTGTGAAAATGTCGCTTAAGTCATTTGTTCGTGTTTCCTGTGACCCGAGTGTTTTCCTCAACTTAGGAAAAATTTACTCTTCTTAATATTTTGCGTTAAAATTAAATTGTGCAATCTTTTCTTATGCAAACGAAATGTCTCCCGATTTTCCTTTCATTTCGTATACATTCATACGTACATATATGGTATATATATGTATGTATGTATGTGTATGTGTGTGTATATATATATATATATATATATATATATATATATATATAAATATATAAATATATATATATATATATATAATATATATATTATATATATATATATATATATATATATATATATATATATATATATATATATATATATATATATATGTGTGTGTGTGTGTGTGTGTGTGTGTGTGTGTGTGTGTGTGTGTGATATATGAGCTATAAGCAGTTTCCAGTTTAAAGGACTACCCCAATTTCTAGAGTTTCTTACCCTTCCTATTTAAGCAAGTAAGTTTTTTCTGTTCCTCTCTTATAGCTTTGACGTGGATTCACGTCTTATGCGAAACGAGGTAGACCAGACTTTCAACAGAAATTATATCCAGATCGCTCCTTGTGACGAAGCTAAATAAAGTTGAAATGAACACGACCTGAGTATCCCGTAGCGGGGTAGTGCCGCCAGTGCACCTCACGTGCGGTGCACCGTAAGCATTACTTAAGGTTCTTTGCGATGTCCCTTCAGCCCCTAGCTGCAACCCCTTTCATTCCTTTTACTGTACCTCCATTCTTATTGTCTCTGTTCCATCTTACTTTCCACCCTTTTCTAACAGTTATTTCATAGTGCAACTGTGAGGTTTTCCTCCTGTTACACCTTTGTAACCTTTCTCTCAATTTTCCTCTCAGCGCTGAATGACCTCATAGGTCCCAGCGCTTGGCCTTCGGCCTAAATTGTTCTGTTCCGACCCAGAGTAATTAGACTGCCTTACGCTGCCACCCATACACACCTATTGACACCTGCTGATGAGAAAACAGCAGTTCCTCCTGAGACCTTTTCCCTTTATTGTAGATAAACCCTATACTTATCCTCTCTCTAGAAGTCCCTTTGAAGGCGGCAGAGCCTTTTGTTCGCCACCTCAGTTGTTGGTACAATTAACAACAGCCTGAAGATGATTACTAACGCCACGGGAGAGAATTGGCGCAGAAGAATCGTCAGGGGCCGCTGAGAAATGTCACTCCATTCACCGCCTGGTTGGTGGCGTATAGGCAAATGGGATCTCCTACCGGCTATAATTGTGTCCTCTCAATTTAGGCTTGGTGGTCTTTTCCGTCCGCGTCGTTTTCGCTTTCCTTAATGGTGTCTATTATTCTTAAAGACGGCCTTTTTTAGTTTTCTGTAGAGGTAAACTTGTGCGGGCTTTGTCTTTCTGTCCGCCCTCAGATCTTAAAAACTACTGAGGCTAGAGGCCTGCAAATTGGTACGTTGATCATCCAGCCTCCAATCATCAAACATACTAAACTGCAGCCCTCTAGCCTCAGTAGTTTTTATTTTATTTAAGGTTAAATTTAACCATAATCGTGCTTCTGACAGCAATATAGGACAGGCGACCACCGACCCGTGTTTAAAATTTCATGGGCCGCGGCTCATACAGCATTATCCCGAGACCACCGAAAGATAGATCTATTTTCGGTGGCCTTGATTATACGCTGCAGCGGTTGTGCAAAAAACTCGATTGCATTTTTTATTTGTTATTTTTTTTTTTTTTTTTATTTTTTTTTTTTTACGATTTCCATCTGTATAGACTTGCTGACTGGCGCATCTTTGTTAGCTGCTTATACCCGATGACATGTGAATGCGTTGATGTCATATGAAAATATACACTTGTTTTGTAGCATATTCTCTTATTTCATATCTGGTTCCCTACGTATAATGCCAGAATTGTGACTTCAAAATTCATTTAACGGGACATACGTTATTTACGAATAATTAGAGAAAAGGAAAAATTAGAATTAGGAAAAAATTCCCGTCGATTGCCAGTGCTAACTATAAAATGAACAGGAGAAAAATCTTCGCTATTTTTAATGTTGTACTGAACACTATCTGCATTTTGTGTGTGTGTATATATATGTGTGTATATATATGTATATATAAATGTGTATATATATAGCCTATACACACATATATGCATATATATATATCCTATATAGCCTATACACACACATATATGTGCATGTATATATATATATATATATATATATATATATATATATATATATATATATATATATATATATATATATATATATATATATATATAATAATAATAATAATAATAAAAACATCCTTCACAGATGTCTCATCAGCAGAACATCGAGCCCCATTCACATACTGCAAAATTCACCTCGACCAGACTTTCTGGATCAGAAACTTGTTATTTCTGTATCAAAACCCTAACAGCCAGGATACATGCACTTATATGTATGATTCCCTCTGGGGGTCAGTTTTCTTCTGAAGTAATTTTAAGGAGTATTAAGGGGATTTGTGGTGTAATATCTTACAGTTTAAAAATGTCATGTGTGTGAGTTATTGAAAAAATTATATATATACACTCATTTATATATACTGCATATATGTATATGTACAGTATATATATATGTATATATTATATATGATATATATATATATATATATATATATATATATATATATATATATATATATATATATATATATATAATATTTATTCAGTAACATGTCAGTTGTATAGTGCATTCATCATTCAACTGCTAAATCTTTCTACTTTCAGTGTATCATTCGCTCATATTTTTCACAGAAGCTTGCACGCGCGTTTAAATGCGTTCGTGTTTGTGTGTGTGTTTGTGTGTATGTATGTATGTATGTATGTATCATGTATCACGTTCCATTAATATATCCAAATCAGAGCAGGAGGTATCTTCTCTAATAAACAGTGATTAGGCAGTAATTATAACACTGCAAGGAACTACTCGCATTACATTGATTAATTGCTCGATAATCGCCAGAAATAACTCGGCGATAATTACAAAATTGTTCCACCAACAGACACTCCAACCTTCGTGTTCCTTCTCACTTTACATTTCCCCCGATAAAGTTTAACCACCGTAATTACTCAATATTAAATTATTAATACGCGTTTTAATTGCCGCTGCGCACTCGTTTTTTATATATTTTTTTATGCCTTGATATCAGCTTCTATATATTCCTCCTCGAATGTGTACAGTCGTTTCACGTATCTTTTCATTTTTAGGGTCAGAAAGTTGATATGTTATATTTTATGTTATATATTAAAGGAATGTTATGTTATATTTTTTTTTTTAGTATTGTAATGGAACTGAGTGGTCTGTTATGTGCTTTATGCTGAAATGATTTACTTTTTGCATTTGTGATTAGATACTTGAAGGCTAAGTCGATGCTATGATTAATGTTATGCAGTATAGTAGCACTCAGAAATATATTTCACGGCCGCTCAAAATGATAAAGTACTTACTTTTTTATTTCAAGTGGTAATCTAATACACGGAACTGTTGTATTGATATTCTCAGAAACTTTTGAATGACAACAGGAACCCACTCACATCAGTCAAATCCTTCACTCGTACAAACAGAAAGGCTACACTAACTTCCTTAGCATGGGTCCAAACGTGAGTAAAACATGTCATAAACAAATGTCGGAAACTTATCACATACGTATAAAAATGTTGACAATATGTCAGCGACTGTTATTGGAAAACGAATTTTTGGCAAATGCTGAATAATCGTATGAAGCATTGATTACGACTCTTAAGTTGTTGACTTGTATTCATCTTATTTCTGATGTGTATGTGATAAGTTTATGACTTGTTTACGACATGTTTTCTTGGAATGTGGCACATTGAAACCGAACCGTTATTTGGAGAAGCGGAAATGCTGTGTTGACAGAAACTGCCTTAATGCTGACTGTCACAGAAAAACTGTACAGAAACCTAGTGTCTGTACCGGTACTTCCAGTGAGTCTACTGACACCCACAGAAAATTTTTCACTGACACTCCACAGACATTTCACAGACAAGCTCTTCAAAATAAGCGAGACATTTTTAGAACATCTCTCGATAATCGTGTAGCTACCAGAATTTACACACACACACACACACACACACACACACACACACACACACACACACACACACACACACACACACACACACTATAACGACGCTTCCAGTGAGTCTGCTGACACCCACAGAAACAGGTTCACTGACATCCATAGACATTTAACAGGCAAGCTCTTAAAATGACAGCGAAACATTTTTAGAACATCTTCACTAATTATGTAAGTGTTATTTAATGTTATCGACAGGAAACAGTATCGAGAGGTTTTCTAATTGCCCCAGACATTAATAACACTCTTTTGACTAATTACAGTGAGCAAGACGACAGCAATTAGCCGGAACTTCATATTCATCTAAAATTAATTGACGATTATTCAGCTGGAAAATGTAACTTTTTCGAGCCTGTAACTAAGCGTGGGTATGAGCAAATTCATTTACGTGGGTGAATGACTTTGCTAGTTCATTCGTTCACGTGAATTGATAAATTTTCGATGTTACAACTTTTTGAAATGGATCTTAAAATGAAGGATGTCTCTGTTTCAAGTTTGAAATTCCTTCTAGACTGCAAAGTTCATTTTTCGGTTCACTGATGTAGTTATACCATTCTTTTTGAAATGGCGCTGATAAGCAATTATAACTTCAAGATGTGTTTTCGAGAAAAATGCAAATAGGTCAGACTTATTTTTCTTTCCGGCCAATTAAATCATTGTCAGAGAAAACAGCGGATGAAGAGTTCAGTCTTTTTGAAAAGGAGAAACATGAAGACTTTGAACTTATGAGAAAATGTATATTCTTCAGTATTCTGTGCCTTTTTCATCGTGAGACATGTTAAGTATCTTTTTGTGAATATAAGGGGCCGGGGGGGGGGAATTAACATGTTACTTTGATGATTCAGGACCATTGCGTTTGTGGGAATTATTCAGATCACAAAGGAGCTATTTGTCGTTAGAAACCATTTGTCATTATGTTGTTTGGAAAAGCAATGAAATTAGAGCAGATCGAGATTGAAAATATTCAGTCAAAAGTAAAATCATCTTTTCTGGCCTCTCAGAATTTTTTTTTTATGCTCACTGATTTCTTGCAATATCTACACCCTTCCTCCACTTCAACTCGCCTTTGGGTAACTGGTTCTTATCTGTCAAAATTCCTCTTATTGCTGCTCTCTCTCTCTCTCTCTCTCTCTCTCTCTCTCTCTCTCTCTCTCTCTCTCTCTCTCTCTCTCTCTCTCTCTCTCTCACTACTTCAGACAGCAGTTCAGTGGCCCGTTTGTGCTAGAATGGAAATTCAGGTCACATGTAAATATATTCGTCTACGTAAGGTTGATGGTATTTTTTCAGATTTTCACATTTGTTATGTTTTTTATGAACACGTTTGTTGTATTCATTTATATAATTCGATCAGTTTTAATTAGGAATACTTGTATATGGGTGAGCATAATGTATTATACTTGCATGAAAGATTTTTCGTGCATCAGGAAAAGAATGTCAGTCGATAGCCATTGTTTTAAAGCCTTCGCTATCTTCTTCATTAAATTTTGAAGAAAACTCGAGCCTTAGAAAGTGCAGCCTACAACCTTTGACATTTATCGCCACGCAGGTCACACCCACTTATAGAACTGTAGGAGATGATTGCACAAACAGAAGTGTTTCCTTTTTCGAGTCGAAATGAATATCTAGAGTCGATAATGCTCGCTCTTACAACAGAGCCCACTACGACGTGTGTATGTGTGTTAGTGTGTGCCTGGGTTTGTGTTCGAAGGCTAGAAATTCGTGTGTGTCTGTGTTTGTGTGTGTTCGTGTGTATCTGTGTTTGTGTTCGAAGGTTTGAAATTCATGTGTGTGTGTTTGTGTTCGAAGGCTAGAAATTCGTGTGTGTCTGTGTTTGTGCTTGAAGGCTAGAAATTCGTGTGTGTCTGCGTTTGTGCTTGAAGACTAGAAATTGATGTGTGTCTGTGTTTTGTGTCTGTTGTGTCTGTGTTTGTGCTTGAAGGCTAGAAATTGTGTGTGAGACTAGAAATTCGTGTGTGTCTGTGTTTGTGCCTGAAGACTAGAAATTGATGTGTGTCTGCGTTTGTGTGAAGGTTTGTGTCTTGTTTGGCTTAGGCTAGAAATTCGTGTGTCTGCGTTTGTGTGAAGGTTTGTGTCTGTGTTTGTGCTTGAAGGCTAGAAATTGATGTGTGTCTGCGTTTGTGCTTGAAGGCTAGAAATTCGTGTGTGTCTGTGTTTGTGCTTGAAGGCTAGAAATTCGTGTTTATCTGCGTTTGAGTGCAAGAAATTCGTGTGTCTGTGTCTGTTATTTGTGATTGAAGGCTACAGATTCCTGTGTGTGTGTGTGTGTCTGTGTTTGTGTTCGAAGGCTCGAAACTAAGTGCTTTTAGATTAAAAGCAAATAAAAATGGGAGCGCTTGTGTTTTTCCTCTTCATTGGTAAGCCGTTTACATCGCGTGCCCCTTTTTGAGATATCCGTGGCGTGACAGGGATTACTGTGGTTTTATTCGCGCTCTGCTTGTGTACACTTGTGCAGTGCACTAGGTTGGGGGAGTATATGCATTTTCTGTATCCTGGTACAGTGTACTGACAGAATTAGAAAAGTCGGTTAGTTGGCGTTGGATAGTATGCAAATTTTTAGCAATCGTGTGTGTGTGTATATATGTATATGTATATATATATATATATATATATATATATATATATATATATATATATATATATATATATATATATATATATGAAGATAAAAATGCCCATAAAACACTGTTTCAACGTTGCAACTATATATTTCGAGCACTTTCTTTTGTGGCCCTGTTCACTGGGGCACAGAAGGAAGTGCTGAAATATATGGTTGCAACTTTAAAATAGTGTTTTATGGGCCTTTTTATCTTCATATTATACTATTACAGTATTACAGTAAAGACATATATATATATATATATATTATATATATATATATATATATATATATATATATATATATATATATATATATATATATATATTTATATATAACTGTCGTTTCTCCTCGCGTAGAATATATATGCATATCTTCGCAGTCCAAAGGCCCCTGATGTCTTTTTGATGCATTTTCTCATTTTAGAGAATGTTATACGTATGTAAATACGGCCGGGGGTCGGGGGCGGGATTCCCTTGCTAGCCTGTCATCCTGAAGCTGGAATTGTTTCGAATGAAAGTGTTACAAGAGGAAGATGGTTCCTCCTCTGATTTTGGTGGTTCGACCTCTTGCGTAATATGGTCTTTGTTGTTTTCCTGTTTTCACTTTTTACTTTTTAATTTTAGTTTTCTGAAAAGGAAACTGTTGCGCCGGCTTTGTCTGTCCGTCCGCACTGTATTCTGTCCGCATTTTTTTCTGTCCGCCCTCAGATCTTAAAAACTACTGAGGGTAGAGGGCTGAAAATTGGTATGTTGATCATACACCCTCCAATCATCAAACATACCAAATTGCAGCCCTCTGGCCTCAGTAGTTTGTATTTTATTTAAGGTTAAAATTAGTCATAATCGTGCTTCTGGCAACGATTTAGGATAGGCCACCACCGAGCCGTGTTTAAAGTTTCATGGGTCGCGGCTCATACAGCGTTATACCGAGACCACCGAAAGATGGATCTATTTTCGGTGGCTTTGAATATATGCTGTAGCGGCTGTACAGAAAACTCGATTGCGCCGAAGAAACTGGCGCCTCTTTTACTTGTTTAATTTATTTGTAGTTGACATGGCTGTGTGATTTTGTTGCTAGTTTCTTAAAACCTGACTGGGTTTTTGTATTGTACAATATTAATTATACTTTTTAGTAATTCGAGAATACTGAAATTTCCTAGAAATGTTATGAATGTTTTAAAAATGATACTATGAAGGCTAGAATACTTATATTTTCTAGAAATGTTAGGAATTAAAAAATATATTTTAGTATTGCTAGAATACAGAAATTTTCTAGAAATGTTGGGAATTTTTAAAAATTTATTTTAGTAGTGCTAGAATACAGAAATTTTCTAGAAATGTTATAAATTCTCATTGAATCATTTTAGTAGTGCTAGGCAAGTGAAATTTTCTAGAAATGATAGGAACTTTTCAAAAATCATTTCAGTAGTTGTAGAATACTGAAATTTCTTAGAAGTATCAGAAATTATTAAAAATTAACTGTCAGAAATTATCAAAAATTATCTTTGTAGGACAAAATCTCGCAAAAGCAACGTACCAGAAATGAGAAGGCCACTAGCGCCTAACGGAGCTAAGTACATAACGACTCGAAATCGATAGATATTACCAAGATATTACCAATATTTAGCCGGAGCAAAGTTAATACACACCTTCCACGGAGCTAATACATAACTATCACTCAAGGCGGAGCTTAGGGGTTGGGGGGAGGGGCGCTCTTTGTGTACCTAGCGATTAACCCTTTTAGGTAATTAATTCCGGGAATGCATAAACGAACGGTGTACATGACTGGAGTTTTAAGGATCCGAATATACACACCAAAGCATCATTTCGCTCTCCATGATTGATGACGGCAGCTTTCGAATTTGGCGTTGATAGTCATTTGTTAATGTTAGGTCATTAGGTTTATGTGCGTCTTTTGCATGCGGCTTTTGGTGTGAAATATGCTTGCAGAAATGTAGTTGATATTCATGAAGAATTGGTTGATAGGGTCTGGAATGTACCTTGGTTCTCTTACGTTATTGACCTGTGTTCGTTGTTTGGTTTGCTGTGCTTTTATTGTTGATTTCCCTCTTCGGTAAATACAAGTCTTAGTAGTTTGCATATAGATTTCTTCAAGTGCAATAAATATAATCCAGTTCTTCCGTGTTTACTTTTTATATTAATTTTTTTCCGAACTGCAATTAATCATCAAGCTATCGACGTGATTAGGTAACGAGCAAAAGTCACTTTTGAATTCAGGGGTTCCAGAAATTCTCTTGAATAAAGTTACCACTTGTAAATTAGCTGGAATTTACCGGAATTTGCCACTCCCCAACAAACTACTCGTATATCTACTATGATTGCTGAGAAATGATGCCAAAGTATTTTCATTCATATCTCAGGACAATGCTCAGATTGGTAATTTGTTATAAAGCATTCAACTAAATAGCAAATCATTTTGAAAAGTTTGATAGGGAAGATCTGCTGATTTTTGCTCAAATTCTATAAATGTTACATGGAAATGAAAATATCCTATTCATAAAGGAAGGGTCTCGGAATAAGCCATATGATAGTGATGACCCAATGTTTCCAGCTGACTGTTCACTGTCCATTATTCATTATACCTGTGAGAAGGTCATGATATTCAAAAGATGTTCCTTCCTATAAAAATTACAATCATTCAATAAGGCATCCGTCGTTAAAAGGTCAAAACACTCACTAGCCTGGTTTGAACATCCAGCAAATAAAGGGTCAGGTCAATATGGATGGACGAAACTAAACTTCCAGAAATTAGTTTTGGGAATTGGCAAGATGAGGTTTGGGACTTGACATCTTACAGCATGAATGGTGTCTACGAAAAAATGTATGAAAGCGTGAAAAGTCGATAAATGGACAAATAGATATTGATGTAAACGTGATACGCGAATCGAGAGTATGAATAAAAATGGGATTAGATCGCTGTAATGTAAAAGAGAAATAAAAATGGGGCAAGGCATGATTGGACTGTCACAGAAAACCTAAGGATTTATTTGTACTTTTGAAAGGTTCCTGTGACCTACCTTAAGAATCAGTTTTAGAGTTTACTGTAATTTCCACCCACTTTTACTTTCCTTTTTGGGTATGAATTTCTTTGCCAGGGTATGAATTTCTTTGCCCGTCTCATAACTTGGATTTCTTCTTTTCGTTGTTGATAAAGATTTTGTTATATCTTAGCAAATGGTATGTCTCCATCACGTCACCAAAATCTTTTTGCATACAAAAACTAAATTTATTGACTGACTTACTGTTTTTATAGACCACGGAACTTCGCTACTTTCAGCCTGAACAGCTGAATTTTGCTTCTCCATAAATACAAAGCATTGTCAGGTATTATGATAGAACCTGGTGGGGGTGGAGGTTGGGGGGGGAGGTCCTACGTTTAAAATACCTGGCATTCAGTGAACTTTCAAAAATCGAATGGCTTCCTGACATTCCAATTAGCGGCGGAAGAATTTTAACATTGCTTAAAAATGTCCGGGGAAAGTCCAATGAAGAGAATATTGTAAAATCTGTATAATTAAAAACTGCACCCGCCAATTAAGCTTCCCATTACCTGGAGAATCCAGATTTTAGTATTTTGCAAAGAAAAGTTCGGTTTGGGGGAAAATAGGAAGTATTTTATTAGGTGTACAATGGGACTAAATAGTTAATTGACAATAGTCGACCCCCAAATTGATTCAGTTTCTTTGGATTGTCTTAGATAAATGTAATATGTGGATATAAGTTTCTCTTTAATTAAGAGAAGTTTGTGTGTTGTCTATTCGCATTAAAATACCTTAGATCTTAATTATCATAAATAATTTCCTTTTTGAAAATCGTAAGATAATTCATAGTTTATTGTCCGGATGGAAAGGTCCGAAGAAATATCGTTTTTTATATCTCATAAAGGAGAGAGGAATGGGATAATAATAGAAATTAAAATGAAAAACGGATTCGCGTGAATAGGCAACGTACATGAGATTAGCAGATAAAATTGTTTAGTATTGTGAAGGATAGAACAAATTATGAAGTGGAAAGACTCCACATATATATAGTTTATATATAGTCTATATAAAAATATATCCACAAATATATATATATATGGTTATATATATATATGTTGCATTTATATATATATAATATTTGATATATAGATATATAGAGAGAGAGAGAGAGAGAGAGAGAGAGAGAGAGATTTGTACAAGTCTTGAAAAAAATATATCCACAAATCATAAAGAATGGTTACGGATTTGATGTTGCATTTATAATGGTCAACGATTTGGAATATATATATATATATATATATATATATATATATATATATATATATATATATATATATATATATATATATATATATATATATATATATATATATATATATATATATATATATATATATTATGATGTCCGTAGCAGGATTCGAACCCGCATGCCGAGGCAGCGTTACTGACCTGACTGAAAATGATAAAAGTCTGTTGCCGTACATACAATCACATACCTGTCAAATTCAGATACATTTATCAGAATTGGAATAAAGCCTGTTCTCACCATCGCATCCAAGTAGGTAATCTTTTTTAATGCTAATACACACGTACACACACACACACACGCACACACACACACACACACACACACACACACACACACACATATATATATATATATATATATATATATATATATATATATATATATATATATATATATATATATATATATATATATATATATATATATATATATATATATATATACTATATACTGTATATATATATAATGTATACATACATATTATATATATACATTTTACATATAATGTATATAAATGTATAAATATTATATAAATGAATAAATATACAATTACATATTATTTTGGTGCTTACTTTGATCATTTGCGTTTAGACAGTCTAATTGCGTTATTTGTACTTTAACGACCCCCAAAAATAGAAAAGAACTTCTCTATACAACAAAATACGTTTTATAAACTCAGTAATATAAATAAAATATATTTATGAATATATTTAATTATTATTATGTGTAAGTGAATTTATTATAGAAAGAGAATATGCTTTTAGAGTGGTAACTGCATAGAGAAGAAATAAAGAAACCAACCATTTTTGGGTTCACCGAAGGGATCGTATCGCCTCTGCCTGCTGAGGGGAGGAGGTGGAGGAGGAGGCGGGGTAGGAGTAGTAGTAGTAGTAGGAGGAGGAGGGACGGGGGAGGTGTAGGAAGACCTCCTCTCTCCCTCTCACCTTCCTGCCTGCGTCTGCTCTTTGCTTCTTTCCTCCGAAGTCTCTCTCTCTCTCTCTCTGCTCAGTCGTCTCTTCCTTCTTGCAGATTGGTGTTATCTTACGACTCTCTCTCTCTCGCCATCTCTCTCTCTCTCTCTCTCGCTGTCTCTCTCACTATCTTTCTCTCACTCTCTCTCTCTTCTTGTCAGTCGTCAGTCAGTCCGATTTTAGTGCATACCCTCTTCTCGACGGCCAATAGTGCCGCATAAACTCGAGAGATCCCCTCGTGCTGGGGAACTCTCTCTCTCTCTCTCTCTCTCTCTCTCTCTCTCTCTCTCTCTCTCTCTCTCTCTCTCTGAGGGAAAGGTGAACCTTATGCCATTGTTTGCCTTTATTTTTCTCGTTCGTATTATAAGATTTCGCATTAATTAATCCAGTGGCCTTATTATATTCGGGTCACGTGATTCATTTTCGCCTGCTTTCGAGGGAGAGAGTTTCCGGACAGTCAGTACTTTAAGGAATGAATTCCCTTGACTCTTTACACCTTGATTCAGATAGAATAGAGCCAGCTGCCATGAAGAGTGAGAGGAAGATTATAGAAGCGAGTTAATTAAAGAAACAAGGGGAGTTAGGTGGGTTAGAATAAAAATTTGAAACTAAATGTTTTTTTTATTTTTCCTGTAATTGTGAAGTGGACATACTTTCTTTTTTTCAAGTTTATCTACTTTTCTTTTCTTTCTCTGCACCTGAAGAGAAAGCAGCTGAGTGAAAGGAAGGACAGTGTAATGAATAGAAAGGCAAAAGGAAAGTACATTACAGTTAATGGATAAAGGTTGGGTAGACCCACCTGTACTTATTGTGATCAATTTATTTTCTTTATTAATTTCACTTACTGGAAAGAAGTGGGATAGACCTACCTGCTATTATTTGGACTAGTTAATTTCCTTTATTATTTTTACTTATAATCTCAAATTTCGTTTAAGGAACTACATGAACAGTGAAAGCAAGGAACAGAAGAGAAGGAAACAAAACCGGAATGGGAATCTATTCACAATTGCATTCCGAAATTTCCCTGCATTCCAATTCCTCTTTGTCTTCGCACCTGAGATTACCATTTTTTTTTTCCTCGAGAAAGAGATGGTTTCAGATGAAGACGCAACGTCCTCTCCGTATCATTTAATCTCCGGTATTTTATGACCTCTCTCTCTCTCTCTCTCTCTCTCTCTCTCTCTCTCTCTCTCTCTCTCTCTCTCTCTCCAATTCATCGAGTGTAATTCCTTCTTGGACTCTTAACAACAGCCCTTGATATTTCAAGCGTTACACCGCTATAAATCTCCTATTCCTCACGAAGTCTCGAATGTATTAAGGCGTAACAACGGGGCCCGGAGGATAAATATTAAAATGTAACTGTGTAACTGTACGGGGTTGCTGGATAAATATTAAGGTCGTAGTGTTTCTCGAGAACAGACTTGCTTTGTCTTTTTCTGCCCGATGAGAAATATGAATTGCCAATGCCCGTTGTCTTCCTCCTCGAGCGCAACATTTACGTCTTTTGTTTTATATTCTCGAGGTATAGTTTTCTCCGCTAATGAATGCCCTCTTCTCTTCGTCCTCCTTCTGCTCTTCCTTCCTTCTTCTTCTTTCTTCTCTTTTTCTTCTTCTTCTTCTTCCTTCTTCTTCTGCATTACTCCTTAAGCGCAACATTTACGTATATTTTTTGTTTTTATATTCTCGAGGTATAGTTTTCTCCGCTGATGAATGCCCTCTTCTTCTTCTTCTTCTTCTTCTTCTTCTTCTTCTTCTTCCTCTGCGTTGCTGCTTGAGCACAACATTTATGTATTTTGTTTTTATATTCTCGAGGTATAGTTTTCTCCATTAATGAATGTCCTCCTCCTCCTCCTTCTCCTCCTCCTCCTCCTCCTCCTCCTCCCTCCTCCTCCTCTTCTCTCTCGGTACTCGAGTGCAATGTTTACGTCTTTTGTTTTATATTCTCGAGGTATAGTTTTCCCCGCAAATGAATGTCCTCCTCCTCCTCCTCCTCCTCCTCCTCCTCCTTCTTCTTCTTCTTCTTCTTCTTCGTCGTTACTCCTTGAGTGCAATATTTACGTCTTTTGTTTTATATTCTCGAGGTATAGTTTTCCTGCAAATGAAGGCCCCCTCCTCCTCCTCCCCTCCTCCTCCTCCTCCTCCTCCCTCCCTCCTCCTCCTCCCTCCTCCTCCTCCTCCTCCTCCTTCTTCTTCTTCTTCTTCTTCTTCTGCGTTACTCCTTGAGTGCAATATTTACGTCTTTTGTTTTATATTCTCGAGTATAGTTTTCACCGCTAATGAATGTCCTCTCCTCCTCCTCCTCCTCCTCCTCCTCCTCCTCCTCCTTCTTCTTCTTCTTCTTCTTCTTCTTCTTCTTCTACTGCGTTACTCCTTGAGCGCAATATTTACGTCTTTTGTTTTATATTCTCGAGGTATAGTTTTCCCCGCTAATGAATGCCCTCTCCTCCTCCTCCCCCTCTTCCTGCTCCTCCTCCTCCTTCTTCTTCTTCTCGGGGATACAGTATACCACCCGGATATATATTAGAATGAGTACATTCGTTCAAGGAACAATAACCGTTATTTTTGGCGATTTATCGAGCGTGTCGCCTTTTAAATCAGGCCCCGGGGCCCGAAATCTCGTCAGTGATTTTTGTCCATCGTGGTTCTCCCTCTTTGCTCCGTGATGGAGATGGCTGCTTGCCTGCTTGCTTGCTTGCTTCCTTGCTTGTTTGGTTTTGATTTTGTTATTGCTTGTGCTTCCTGCAGGGATTGTTGTGGGGGTATGAGTGTACTTGTGTTTGTGTGTGTGTGAAGGTGTGTACATTTAAAAAAAATTTGTTTGTGTGATGGTATTCAAGAAGAATAGTATGTTTCCTTACACTTCATGTAGTTTTTATTGTGTGTGTATGTATAATATACACAGTATATAAAATATATTATGTGTATATATAATATATATATATATATATATATATATGCATACATCATATATATATATATATATATATATATATATATATATATATATATATATATATATATATATACATATACAGATATATATATGTGTGTGTGTGTGTACATACATACATACATACACACATCCATCCATACTTGATTATAGTTTGTTGAGGATTAGACGAAGGAACTCAGTTTCTTTTAATTTCTCATTCCACTCACATTTCAAAATTCCTTATCATATTAATAACTACGAATTTTTTAGGCAACATGTATATCAAAACCCACTCACGGATAATACATCCATATTTTTTCTTACCTTTAACTCGATTAATTTGAATATTTGTAAATATTTCCGATTTGCTGGTTTTTACGTTACGGTCATGCAAAAAACTCTGAATTATTTTCCTACGAAATTAGAGAACTCACAGAGCATTTTATATTGCTTTCATTGATTTCATCTCATTTATTTTTAAGAAAAATGATTGAATAACTCAACTACATGACCCAGGTTCTTTCAGCACTTCCTGATTGCGGCTTATAATGGGGAACGCCAATCAACGGAAGTCATAACATGTTTTTACTTTGCATGAGTAATTATCGCAGTAGATGAATATTCAGTGCTGTGCCTGATTTTCTTATAGAAGCTATTTTCTTTAAGAAGCTTTTTTCTTATGGAAGCTATTTTCTTATGGAAGCTATTTTCTTATGGAAGCTGTTTTCTTATGGAAGCTGTTTTCTTGTGGAAGCTGTTTTCTTATGGAAGCTATTTTCTTATGGAAGCTGATTTCTTATAGAAGCTGTTTTCTTATGGAAGCTATTTTCTTATAAAAGCTATTTTCCTATGAAAGCTATTTTTTTATGGGAGCTATTTTCTTATGGAAGCTATTTTCTTATGAAAGCTATGTTCTTACGAAAGCTGTTTTCTTATCAAAGCTATTTTCTTATCAAAGCTATTTTCTTGAAAGCTATTTTCTTATGAAAGCTATTTTCTTATGAAAGCTATTGTCTCATGAAAGCTATTGTTTCATGGAAGCTATTTTCTCATGCATGATTGATGGTGACAATAAAATCCAAAGGCAGTCCTCGTAAAAACTGAAATTTGTGGTATAAAAAAATCATGAATTACTGATGATAATTCCTATAATTGATTTTTTTTAGTATACAATATTCATCATATTTTCACACGTCGGTCTTGTTTTAATAATTCGTTGTTAAATATTGATCTTGTTTAAATGTTACATTTCAGCCTTGTTATATGAAATTGTTTTATTGAGTAACTCTTAAATATAATAAAAATTTCAAAACGAAAATGCTTATACATATATTACTACTCTTAACGTGACCACTTTTGTTTGAATATATATATATTTTATATATATATATATATATATATATATATATATATATATATATATATATATATATGTATGTATGTATGTGTGTGTGTGTGTGTATGTATGTATGTATGTATGTATACACACATACATACATAAGTGATTAATGGGCTGTAGCTCATTTTGTTGTTGATGTTTAAATAGTCAACAGGTTTTAGAATGGTTGATGGTTGCACATGGTGCAATAATAATTGTGGAATGGGGATAATGAAGAGACATTGGAAGAGCTAGAGAAGAGTTTGAAAGTCTTTACATGAAGAGGAAAGTTGAGAGTGATTGTGAGGAAGAGTATGATTATGAGATTGATTGTGAGGAAGAGTATGATTATGAGAGTGATTGTAAGGAAAAGTATGATTGTGAGAGTGAATGCGAGGAAGAGTATGGTTATGAGATTGATTGTGAGGAAGAGTATGATTATGAGAGTGATTGTGAGGAAGAGTATGATTGTGAGAGTGATTATGAGGAAGAATATGATTATGAGATTGATTGTGAGGAAGAGTATGAATATGAGAGCGATTGTGGGGAGGAGTATGATTATGAGAGTGATTGTAAGGAAGAGTATGATTATGAGAGTTATTGTAAACTCGGAAAATAGAGGCATATCTGTCTATGTGGATGGTAGAAGAAAGAAAGCAGTTGATTTATATTAATGTTTGATGCTGGGATGAGTGTGGAGGTGGGATATATAACAGGTGATGCATTAAAGGTAGCAGGGTTTTTGCAGAAGGTAAAAAGAGACTTGGGTTGTCTGTGTAAGTCAAGGTTAGATTGTACGAAAGGGTTAAGCCAGCTCGCTTTTGTTGGCGTCAGTTGTGGGGGTTGAGTGGATTAGAAGAAAAGTGGCTGAAGCTTTCAGGATTAACTATTTATTTAGTGCCAAAGTGTTGTAAGAAGTATTAAATGGGTAGGAAATGAGGCGATGAAAGAAAAGTTAACTTAGGTAAAAAGATGGGACAGAATATATTGATATGGTTTGGTCCTGTGAGAAGAATGGATGACAACAGCTTGGTGAAAAGTGCATACATAATTCAGATGTGTTTGGACGGAGGAGAGGAAGACCTAGGAAGGTTAATAGATGGGATGAAAGAGGTAATGGAAGGGAAAGACTTTAATTCTGGAAAGTGCGAGATAGTGTGTGCGTTACAGGTGAGTGACGCCACATATGTGTAAAGGGTTTGATGCGCTGATAGTAAGCCGAAGGTATTATTGTTTTCTGCGCCAAGGGTTCATCCATGAATCAGCAGTTAAAGTATGAAGATGTTATTGACCAATGTGTATTTTTTTCTGGATCCAACCCTTTTTAGGGGAAACGACCTAATATCACATTATGTATGTATATACATATAAATAAATATATATATATATATATATATATATATATATATATATATATATATATATATATATATATATATATATATATATATATATATATATATAAATATATATATAAATATATAATATACTGTATACACGCGCGCGTGCACAAACACACACACACACACACACACACACATTTTCCATCGAAGAACTGTAGATGACAAGCCCACAGGCCTATCTGTCTGCAATCCAGTAATGTGATATTAATGACGGACGCGCCCCCCCACCCCCACCCAAAAAAACGAATTTCGTAATGTTAATGGCTTATTTCCATCTTTTTTTTTTCTATTCCAGGGAGCGTCTGGTTGCTTGGTCACACACACACACACACACACACACACAGAGACGGGGTAAGTGTTCCCTAATGTGCCTTTGTTTTAGGGCCGATATCGTCTCATTACGCTAATTAATCTATGCAGCGAATTTGTTCCGGAATCGCGAACGATCAGATGGAATCGCTAATTTAGTTTCCGAAACAGGATTTAGATCTTAAACGGTCCAATTTCGAGTTGATGAGTTTGGCCGTGCGCTTGTTGTTGTTCTCCGGGATCTCTCGCCCCTCCCCCCCCCCCGCCCCCGGCTCATACTTACTAGCCTTTTGGGTAACTCTCGTTTAGTTGGATGAGGTTTGCGTTGTTCGTTTGTTCTTTGAGGAGTTCATGCTTGAAAGGTCATGTTCGGTTTTATATGTTCGTTTGTTGTTTAGGGTTTCTCTCTGTTCATATATATATTTTTTTACGAACTTGGTTTTTTTTACGAACTTCGTTTGTTTGTGTGTTTTTTTGACGAACTTTTTTTTACGAACTTCGTTTGTTTGTTAGCTTTTTTACGCACTTGGTTTGTTTTTTACGAACTTCGTTTGTTTGTCTTTTTTACGAACTGGGTTTGTTTTTTTTTACGAACTTTGTTTGTTACTTTTCTTACGAACTTCATTTGTTTGTCTTTTTTACGAACTTGGTTTTTTTTTTTGCGAACTTCGTTTGTTTGTTTTTTGACGAACTTCGTTTGTTCAGAGAAACATCATTCTCTTGTCATATTCAGTATGTTTGTTTGTTTGACGAACTTCGTTTGTTTGGTTGTTTGTTTTTCTTGACGAACTTCGTTTGTTCAGAGAAACATCATTCTCGTTCATATTCAGTTTTTTTTTTCTCCGAGACATATTAGCTCTCAATCTTTTTTTTCACTTTAAATCAGATTCGTTTTTTTTTAAATAATACTCGTTTGTTTGTTGTGAGAGATGTCGTGGCAACAAGCTAACATGTGTTTGGATGAGGCTGCTAAGTTTATTCACTGAAAGAATTCTTTCATATCGTTCATATTTTGAGAGAAAAAAAAATGAGTGTAGTGAGGGCTCACGAATAATTACAAAGTTTTACTTTTCATGACATGAAAGTAGCGAGGTTGCTCTTACATTTTCGTTTTAAAATTAAGTTTGGCTTTTGATAAAAATAGAATTTAGCGAGGTTTACCTAAATTTTCCATTTTCGCTTCATACTAATTTTTTTTCTTTTTATAAAATGTTAATAGCCAGGTTATATTTACATTTTCAAAAGTAAATTTATTCTAGATTGATTTTTCGTTTCATGCGAGATTTCACTTGGATTTTTTTAAATGTATTTTTTCTACGCCAAATTTCCAGTTTATTCTAAGTTTAATTAATAAAGTCTAGCTAGGGTTCCACATCAAGTTGTTCCCCGTAGGGTGGTAGCGCTGTCAATGCACCTCATGCGGTGCACTGTTGGCATTACTTAAGGATCTTTGCAACGTGCCCTCGGCCTCTAGCTGCAACCCCTTTCGTTCCTTTTACTGTACCTCCGTTCATACTTATTCTCTTTTTCCATCTTACTTTCCACCCTCTCCTAACAATTGATTCGTAGTGCAACTGCGAGGTCTTCCTCCTGTTACACCTTGCAAACCTTTTACTGTCATTTTCCATTTCAGCGCTGAATGACCTCATAGGTCCCAGTGCTTGGCCTTTGGCCTAAATTCTATATTCAACTCAACTCAACTCAACTCAACTCCACATCAAGCTGTTGACTGCTGTTTTGTTTTTGATGCAAGGAGTCTAGTGAGATTATTCATGGGTGATCCTAAAGTATATCTGTTTTACAAAAAGTTTTTGTCTAATGTTAAGTTTTGTGGTTTTTAATAAAATGTATTTAACGAGGTTATGATTGCGTATTCCATAAGTATATTTGTTTTCCAAGAAGTTTTCTGTTTTAGATATTTTCCAGATTATATTGGTTTTACGTTAAGCTTTCGTTTTGCGTTAAGATTTTTTTATATATATAAAATTCGTCAAGTAAAGATACACTGGAGTTTTGCAAAAGAATACTCGTTTTACATCAAGTTTTCATTTTATGAGCGCACAGTTACTTACTTACTTTTTTTACAACTGGTTCTCGTTGTAGGCGAAGTTTTGCCTTTGATAAATTGAACTTCTTAAAACTACACTTAAAATATGCAATAGCATTTGCATCACGATTTGGTTATATATAAAGTTTTGGTTTTTATTCAAATGAGTCCGGCTGTGTTACTTTGACAAATTCCATAAATATAATCATTATTTTGTACCTCAGTTATTTTTATTTTTACAAAAGGTCGTTTGTTGTTTTTCGTCAAGTTGCTTTTTTTTATGACAAGGGTTGTTTTTGTGATTATTTTGAAGATACATTAATTTTATGTAAATATTTGGTTTTGCCCCAAGTTTGCCCTTGATAAAATGTCCAGTGAAGACATTTAAAAGTACAGTATTTTAGCTTTACATCAAGTTTTCATTTTACAGAGTTTTGCTTGTGATGAAAAGAGAGGGTTAACAGGGTTACGTTTACTTTTTCCAAAAAATAACTTTTTACATCAGAGTTCGGTTTTGCTTGAACTTTTTCTGACAGTTTCAGTCAAGGTACATTTTCTAAAAGTACCTTTGTTTTAAATTATGTTCCAGTTCTGTTTTAACTTTTGCTTCTTACAAATTGTTCCAGGTTAGTTATATATGCATTTTCCAAAAGTCATTTTGTGTACACGTTCTGGTTCTCAACTAAGTAACGTTTTGATAAAATTGTTCGAGTAAAGTCACATTTGCATTTCGTAAAATTTATCACCATTTCTGCCTCACGTACTACCAAATTATAATCATTCCCACTGTAAGCACCACCGAAGAAGAAAATTATTTCCACAGAGGGGGGGGGAAGCCAAAAGATATATTATACGACACGCTTGCAATATTCATTGTTGAGCGAAGAACCCGGGAGAGAACTGTGAGGGAAGATGAAACTGTTTATACACAGAAATGATGATCCCGAGGAGGTCTTTCAATTTCCCCCTGACGTTCTGCAGGCGCTTTTATTTTCACGATCATTCGTTTCACACGTTCTCCAGCGTTCCCTGAGTCGCCCTTAAACTTCTCCTACTGCAGACTTTTTTTTTTTTTTTTTTTTTTTTTTGCGGAGTCTTTGTACTGAAATAATCGTCTTAACTACTTTTACCTATTTGGTTTATATCAAGCTTTCGTTATGTACTAAGATTTATTTTTCGATACAAAGTGTCAAAATCCATTTGAATTTTTAAAAACATTATTATGTCTTAATAAGTCTAGATGGTGTCCATTTACATTTTCCAGTTACATTCGTTTTATGAAAAGTTGTCGTTTCGTGGTGTTGCACTTGAGTTTTCCAAAGAGAAATTATTTTACATTAAATTTTCAGTTTATACTCATTTTTGTTTTTCATGTAAAGGGTCTAAAAAGGTGTATTATTTTAATCATGATGTAGTTTTGTATTGATTTTTTCAGATAAAATGTTTCCAGTAAGGTTACATTTATATTTCCTTAAGTAAACTAGTTGTGCGTCATGTTTTTGTTCTGTTATACGTTTTGCTTTTGATAACATTATTCCATTATAGTTACATTTATATATCACAAAATGATTGCCAAAAATGATTTACCTCAAGTACTACCAAATTATAATCATTCCCTCTTTAAGCAACCAACGAAGAAGAAAAGTATTTCCTCTGAAGCGGGAAAGCCAAAAGATATTTATACGACACACTTGCAATATTCATTGTTGAGCGAAGAACCCGGGGGAGAATTGTGAGAGAAATGAAACTCTTTATACATAGAAAACCTGACGTTCTGCAGGCGCTTTTATTTTCACGATCATCTGTTTCACACGTTCTCTAGCGTTCCCTGAGTCGCCATTAAACTTCTTCTCGTACTGCAGACTTTTGTTTTAGGGAATTTGTACGTTTTTATGTGCGTAGTCTGTGTTTGAATAATCGTAGTAAGTAGTCTTCTATATGCCTTTGTTGTATTCATTTTGAAATACCTGTCCCTCACTGTCATGCGAACTTTTCCTTTTTTGGGGTAAACTGTAGGACGTGGTTTGAGGTTCTTTGTTACTGAAACAAATACTGTTCTGAATATTACTTCTAATGCAGATGAAATTATTATTAGAATGATGAAAATGTTTGGGTGTATCAATGGAAACTGAAATGACTTCTTTCTAAAAACTTACCGGCGGTACAAAGGTGCTTTCTTTTTTCTTGGCGTTCTAAAGAATTATTTCAAAGTTTCAAGAACAAAGAGTAGTGCTAGGCTGCCCCTTACACTTTAACAATGCAAAGCTATTGCTGTTCCCTTAAAAGTGACGGTTGTTATTAATTTATGAAGATTAGCAGATATATTTATTATGGTAAATGTTCAATATTTTGTCGATGCCGTATTTAAGGAAAGACGGATTCTATTTGAAAAGGCATTTTGCGTCTTTGAAAAATGAAAATCATCCGTGATTTTCTCCACAGTGGATACTGCTGGAAACGACGAAAGTATAGAAGTTTGCTATATATATATATATATATATATATATATATATATATATATATATATATATATATATATATATATATATATATATATATATATATATATATATATTTTTTTTTTTTTTTTTTTTTTTATTTACATACAGTATATTATATACGTAAATACGTTCGCGTAAGTAATGCCTACAGGTAAATAACACCTTGATCAACGGGTGCAAAAAGCGAAATGTGCCCTCACGGTGAAGAACGTCGAAAAACCGAATGGAATTACGAGCGCGCGGTGAGGGGGAAAGATACCTCTCGCCTTTCGCAGAGATTTTATGATAATCAGAAAAGATTCCCGCGAAAGGGAACCGGTTTCTATGGCGATTTCATCTCCCGAATTCCCTTTAAAGGTAAAAAGGAGAATGGAACGCTGCCCCCATAGTCGTATATCCTTCGCATCCTATCCGGCATTCGGGAAATTGTACGGTTGATAACTGCTGTATGTGTCCTTTCTCCCGATGGAGGTAATGTTTCTCCTGCTGTTGTGTAGTTGGCGGGAGCTGGGATTCTTGTTTGTGTATTTATGTTTACGAGTATGGGGCCTTTTTTATACTGTGCGGTAATAAATGGGGTAAAACACGTGAATGACAAAGGGCTGGCGTGTTAACATTCTTATACATTCTCATTGGTTCTATCCCTTTCAAATTTATAGTATCTTTTTACCTTTTATTAAGATTCTAATTATAATATACTTTAACGCCCCTTCCCCACAGAGTTTCATAGCTCTAATAATCTTTATCAAATACACGAAAACAAAGGCTTCTGAAGTCGAGCAAGTTGATATCGGGTCATTAACGTAAAAAAACTCTTTTGTTTCATCAAAAAGTTTGAGTTATTTTGGGTACATTGGTTCTGACATACTCATGCCAAAACTACAGAAATGGACCACACTTATTTCCAAAGTGTGCCGGGCTCTCAGGACTTGGATGTTAAGTACGCTACAATGATTGATGTTGTAGGTAAGGTTTGATATCAACCTCTGCTCACATGAAGATGCGTGTCGGCTCATCTGTTTGTATTCAACTTTGTTGTTTTGAATGCAGTGGAACTGAGCCTGAAGATTTTGGCTGGATATTTGAAATTAATTTTTGGTGTTGTTATTATTCGTTGGCTTCGAGGCCTGAGGTTTTGGTGGGACAATAAATATTCATTGCTTTTGAACCTAAAAGTATTGTTGTTGGTATTCACTAGCTTTGAGCCTTAATGTTTTGTGTGGTACTGGGAATTCATTGGTACTGAGCCATAGGATTTTTATGTCATACTGTAAATCCAGTGGCTTAAGGTTCGTAAGGTTGTGGTGTTTGTTTTTAAAATCCAGTAGCATTAAACTCTTAACATTTTGATGTGATATTTAAAATCCTTTGACATAGCACTTGAGTCTATCAAGATTCCTCCTCCCCTCCAAAAAAAAAAAAAATGGGGAATTCCTTGGCCCTTCGGTGTTTGCTCATCTATATAATACTGAAACTCTGAAACGTTCGTTTGTTTGCACACCGGAAGTTAAATGGGGCTGGTGCTGCCCGGAAACTTCCCTTTCCCCCTCTTCCTCCTCCTCCACCCTTCCACCTCCCCTCCCCATCCCTGTCCCCCTCCCATACCCATCCCTTCCCAGTCCCCTTCACCCATCCCCTACCCTTCCACCCTCCCCTCCTCCCACCCCCCTCCCCCTCCCCTTCCTCCCCTTCCCCTCTCCTCCCCTCCCCTCCCCAAATTCTCAACATTAAGACATTAAGTGACCCAACGGGTCACGGTTGGTCTAGTATACTAAGACTTGATGTCGCGAATTGTTGTCATAAATGAACAGTTTCGTGGTTTTTCTAGATTCAAAGCCCTTTGTGTTTTTGGTTCTCTGGTTATTGCACGTAAATGACAACCATTTTCCTTTTATTGGTGTCCATGATTTCTTGATATGCTTCTTGTGTGTGATTTGAGATGACGACAAACTTGTGTTGTAACTAGTTTCACAGGAATAGAATAGCGGTCAGGATACCCAAAAAATCGTTATGTTTTTAAATTCTATTGTTTTCAAGTTTTACTGAAAGTGAAATGAGAAGAATAAGATTACCCTCAAACCTAAAAACTGCGTAGTTTTCATACTGAAACCAGATCATCATACGAAAAAAAAAAATTTTTTCACTAAAACCACAGACGAGACACAGAATCAGGTCTGCTGAGAAAAACATGATATAGTGGAGGGCGGTTTTTTTTTCCTTTTAATACGGTTGCAATGAAAAGAATCCCCTTAGCGCCAGTGTGTGTTGTTCCTTTCGTAACCGACCTGTCAAGAGAGAGAGGAAAAAATTCTTGTCTATTGTAAGAGGATTTCGGGGGATTTATGAACTTCCGCCCCTTCAGTTATTTCCGTCCTCCCTATCTTGAGGATTTTTCTTCCCTCCTCTTATTTGAGGAATGAGGAATTCCGAGGAATATTGATCGTTGGGTATGATGATACTTGAGAGGTACCGCGACCCCTTGAGTTTCTTGACTTACGTTACTTTAATAGTAATAATAATAATAATAATAATAATAATAATAATAATAATAATAATAATTACTTTAATAATAATTAATAATAATAATAATAATTACTTTAATAATAATAATAATAATAATAATAATAATAATAATAATAATAATAATAATTTTAAAATGGAGTAATCTAATTTTTCATTGAGTCATAAAAGTAAATATTTAGATATCTATTTTATAATAGTTATTTTATATTTTGTAATTTACTAAGACTTAAAAAAAAGGTTTTTAATAATTGTGAAAATATACTTTATAAAGGTATGAATATTTATGCAATATTCTCTGTAAAGTCTTTTCTAAACATATGTCTATGTAAACATTTTATGTAATGTATATGGCCTTTAGCTGGAATAAAGGATTCAGTTCAGTAATAATAATAATAATAATAATAATAATAATAATAATAATAATAATTCCTTTATTCCACATTGTATTTTACAGTGGGTATTTAGTTATTTCCATCCTTTATAAGTAAAAATAATTGGAAATCTTTCCAAATATTTCGATATTAGGATTTTTGTCAAAATTTAGATTTTGTTGAGACTTCATAAATGTAATTGTAGACTCTTAAGTAAACAAAATGCATTTACAGAAATACTGATCAGTATTTCAAAATATTGTCGATGTATTGAAATACGTATTTAAGTTTTCATTCCAGTATATAGATAATCTAATCGCTTGCATCACCTTCCAGCATATAGATATACTGTAATTTGTAAGCTTCGAAGGAGAAGACTATTTAATATTCTTTGAAAAGACATTATTATTCATCTCTTGCGATTAGGTGACTGCTTCGAAACACAGATAAAATTCAGAATTCTCCCCTCTGTTCTGTGTGCCCACGTTCCTATAACACTCCCTTTTTCAAGAGGCGATTAGATTACTGATTCCTAACAGCTACAGGATTCAGAATTCTCTCCTCCTATGTTTTTCCGCATTTCTATAAGACTCCCGCTTTCAAGAAGCGAGTGTTCGTATTCACCTTTTTTCAGGGTTAAGAAAGTGCATTACATTCTATCTTTTTGATTTTGGAATAAATAGGCATTCATATCTTTAGAAACTTAGAATTTTTTTTCCTTATGGCTAGTGTGGTTCAGTTGGTAGCGACTTTGTCTTTCTATTGAAAGATCGGGGTTCGATCCCTATGCGAGTGGGAAATTATTTCTCTTCCATACGAGATTTCAAGCCAATGGCTCCTGTGGGCTTGTTCCATATGAATATGGTTCATCTCCTGAATAAAATAATAATAATAATAATAATAATAATAATAATAATAATAATAATTTTTATCTGAATTATTATGATAATAATTTTATAATTCCTTGAAATATCATCTGAATGGGGACAAGACGCCCTGAATACAGTCCAGGAAAAAAATTAAATAATAATAATAATAATTTTATTATTTTTTTAAATATCTTCTGCAGGGGGACTTGCAAAATACACTGATATACAGTGCAGAAAATAATAATAATAATAATAATAATAATAATAATAATAATAATAATAATAATAATAATAATAATAATAATAATAATAATAATAATAATAATAATAAGTATCATGTACAAGGGAATGTACAAAATACCAAGAAATACTCGTACAGTTCACGAAAAAATTAAACAAAGGAATAAAAAAACTTATTTGTTATTTTAACTGCTTCTCCTGACACTCTCCTTATTTTAACTGCGCCCCCTGACACTCTCCTTCATGGCTGACTTTAAGCACGTGTCCTCGCGTGTCAGGTGTCAGATGGACGTTCCACCGGAGGATCGTAAGGAACGCTCCCTTACGACGCCCAGGCCGGCAACTTCGTGGATGTTCATTATACCTGCCTTGCATGGCGGGGAAATAATATGCTCTCTCTCTCTCTCTCTCTCTCTCTCTCTCTCTCTCTCTCTCTCTCTCTCTCTCAAAACACGCGCACATTTCTTAGAAATTTGTCTCATTTTCCTTTTATATTTGCTCATTTTCTTTAGTCACAAGAAACTATCTCTCTCTCACTTATTTTTTGGAATTTGCCTTCATTTTTCTTTTAAACTTACCAATATTCTGCAGTCATAAGAATCAATGCTTGCTCTCTCTCTCTCTCTCTCTCTCTCTCTCTCTCTCTCTCTCTCTCTCTCTCTCTCTCTCTCTCTCTCATTTTTCTTTTAGATTATTTACCCATTTCTTTAGTCATAGGAACGTAAGGTATCAAGTAACCCATTTCGTCGACCTCTTATTAAGAAATATGAGCTGTCTTAAGGCAATATTTACATAATAAGTAAAGTCTTTGAATGACGCTGAATAAGAAGTAATAGAGAATACTACAGTAAACCTGCAGTTTACGCCTCACTGACAGACATTCTGTCAGTTCAACAGACTCGGTGTTAAACGACAGGTAGTATTAACCAAGGCCTGTACCGACAAGGTCTACCCAATTGGGTGGAGTCGCCTCCCGCCTGGGGTAACCACGTAGGCGATGACGTATCTAAGAGGTGCCTGCTCATTACGGCAATTCACCTGCTGACGCAATAAAGAGGTAGACAAAGCTCCGCCTACTTGGGGGATTTGGGGGGAAGTGAGCAGACCTTCTCTTTCTCTTGGCCTTGGCATTAACAAAAAAAAAGTTACAAACGTATAAAATTTTACACTATCAGCCATTAGTCATCAGATGAGTATAAGAATAAAAGTACTTTGAGGCATTATTAATTGTCTCTCAGTATTCAAACACTGACTTATTAACTGCTACATGCAACACCTTAAAACTAGGAAAAGTTCTCGGAGATTATTCTACTCTGGCTCTAAAATGGGAAAGTGCAGTATCTGCAAAATTTTCGAAATTGAGGCGTGCCACCTATTGGGCTCGTGAAACACTAATACACAAGTTACTGCAGTTTCAGAATGATTCTTCTGTGCTTTATTTAGGGGTCCCATTTGCAGTGTCGGCAAAATCAGTAACAAGGTAAGGGAAAACTGCAGTATCTACCATTTTTCTCAGTTTTGTATTTTTGCAGATACTGCAGTTTTCCGATTTAGGGCAGTACTGCTTTGAGATACCCGAGTTCGTTATAACATTTACAGACTTCTAGTTCTTCATTGGAGGGGTGGGTAGAGCTCTCGGCTAAAACGCTGTTGGCCCAGCGTTCGACTCTCCGGCCGGCCAATGAAGAATTAGAGGAATTTATTTTTGGTGATAGAAATTCATTTCTCGTCATAATGTGGTTCGGATTCCACAATAAGCTGTAGGTCCAGTTGCTAGGTAACCAGTTGGTTCTTAGCCACTTAAAATGAATCTAATCCTTCGGGCCAGCCCTAGGAGAGCTGTTAATCAGCTCAGTGGTCTGGTTAAACTAAGATATACTTAACTTTTTCCACAACTGCAGAAAACATTGGTGGTTTTCCTGTCCTTCCTTGGGGCAAATTATAGCCAAAGCCTTTGTTAATGTTAGATCCAACTAAATGTACGTCTAAGTTCCCTCAGTTGTCGGTACTAATTCAGGTTGCTGGCGGTTAATCATTGTTGAAATGAACTAGAAATTGAAGGGATATAGTTCTAATTAACCCCCAGTCAAATTAGCTGTTATATCCTTCGGGTGGCCGCGTGGGTTTGACAGGGAAGCTAAACAGAAATTCGAGACAAGAGTTAAAATTATGTAATATGTACGAATGCAAACAACAAAATCAAACACTATATGACAAATGTAATGTAAAGATTGGAAAATACGTATGAAAGTTAGTTTCTTAAACAAAAACAAAAAAAAAACCGTTAAGGGATAGTGCCATCAGTACACCTCATGCTGTGCACTGTAGGCATTACTTAAGGTTCTTTGCAGCACGCCTTCGGCCCCTGGCTGCAACCCCTTTCGTTCCTTTTACTGTACCTCCTTTCATATTTTCTCTTCCATCTTACTTTCCACCCTCTGCGAGGTTTTCCTCCTGTTACACCTTTCAAACCTTTTACTGTCAATTTCCGTTTCAGCGCTGAATGGCCTCATAAGTCCCAGTGCTTGGCCTTTGACCTAAATTCTATATTCAATCAATTCAATCAATAAAAAAAAAATTGACCCAATTACCGTAGTAAAATTTAGCAAATGCCCTAAAATGTAAATTAAAAGTCCCATCTATGAAATAAAACACTTCTTACCAATATTCTCGATGTCTCGGATTAAACGACTCTAAATTAGGACCTACCTCCTCCTTCCCCCATTGCAAGATGACCAAGTAACTGACCGAAGTTGTTTCACAAGTTCCTTCTCTCTTCTGTGGACGAGTCGAATCGTCCTTTCGACGAAATGTCCGGTCGATGGAATATGCGGTCGGCGAAATGACCGGCAATGTATTTTAATCGCAAAGAGAGAGGAAGAGTGTCATGTTTTTTGGAAAAGAGAAGTATTCGTATCCATTACATAATTTCTTTGTCTTAATCACAGAAATATGATTTTAATTTGATATTTTATAAAAAATATATAAATTATAAATGATCAGAAGTAAATATTCTCAGGTCATTCTCATATTTAGCTACATCACAAGAATATTATTAAGTTTAGTTCCAGCATGTGATAGAAACTGCATCTCACTTTTTTTAAAAACATGTTTCGTTATTTATTGGAAATTATCATTTTTGCCAAAGTTTATTCTCGCTTATTTCTGTAAAGTCTTTTGCGTCAGAGTTTACCGTGTTTATAAAAGGAAAGATAAAAAAAAACTTTTGACAGTTTATTTTCGTTTGTTAATGGAGAACATTTCGACTAAAGGTTATATTATTATTCTGTGGTAAATGATCATGGTTTATTTTCGTTTATCAATGTAAAATCTTATTTTACTTTAAAATTTATTCTTTTATAAAACATCCATTGTAATGTTCTCTGAAGTATCCTATAATCCTCAAAACACTGTTTTATTCGCGAAAAATGCTAATGAATTCCACGAAAGACTTGAGATAACCTGTTACAGAATCTCTCTCTCTCTCTCTCTCTCACACACACACACACACACACACACACACACAACACACACACACACACACACACATTTCATTGCAAAAAAATCTCCTGAATTCCACTAAAGATTTCCTGTGACCTGTTACAGAATATCTCTCTCTCTCTCTCTCTCTCTCTCTCTCTCTCTCTCTCTCTCTCTCTCTCTCTCTCTCACACACACACACACACACACACACACACACACACACACACACACACCTGGCCACGCTACTGGTTTTAACTGTTAGGTGGACCAAATGATAGTACCCCCGACGTCAGTTGCATACTGATCACTTCGGCTAAAGTTCGACGAAATCTATTCACACAATTCCAGTATCGAATGCGTGTGCTGGACGCCTGGCTGCAGGTTTTCCAGCGATTTTACTCTTTCCCTGGATATTACT
>NC_089777.1:24821536-24826536 GCF_040412425.1 Macrobrachium rosenbergii | reverse complement strand
TTGATTGATTGATTTTGTTCCTGTAATCTGGCGTTGCAACGACAAACTTCATGACGCTGTAAACTGTTAAGAAGTCAAAGAAACATGCATGTGATACTGTTGATTGATTGATTTTATTCTTGTAAACTGGCGTTGCAACGACCAACGTCATGACGCTGTAAACTACCAGACTAGTTGTTTGAAGGTTCTTTGGTTAACATCGTACCTGAGAATCAAAATTTTTTTTTAAATGATTCTTACCCAGTCGTCTTAGCGCTTGGGTCCGGAGAAGATCAAACAGTCGATGAAAGAGAATCCTTAAATACCCTCTTGAAAAGAAGTGGAATTCTTGCGTGAAAAGGTTAATCCACTCGGGGAATCCAATTCAACATTGATAAAAAGGATTCCGCTGTGTTCATTTGGTCTTGGAATTTTTTTGCCCAGGCTTTTTCGAACAATTATAAAGATGTTTTATATTTTTCAGTCTTTATTTTATTATCTTACTTTAGAGGTACGTTGTATATTACAGGGTTTATTGTTTTACTGTGTTATTTATGATTTATTGTATCATTGAAACTATTTCATATCTTTTATTCTTACTTCAGAAGTTTTTCTTTTGCCAATTCAGAACTTACGATAAGAAAATGGAAACCACAGAATTAGCTTAAGAAAAAAAAAGAGTTCTTTCCGAGTTGATGAAAGGGTTCATCGAGTATCACGGTATATGGTATGAGCGTAAAACTATCTATCATGATACTGAGGCTTTTGGCGAGCTCGTCTAGGCATGATTTATGAACAGTGGTAGTTGCCACTGGCAATTTATAGTCCATTTTCAAATGGCAACACCTCCTTCATTGGCAATATGATTGAGAACAGCTTAAGAGTTGGACAAATGTAGCTTCTAGAACAAGGCCTTCCAAGTTGTTTAGTCTGAGGGTCACTCTTTAAAAACAGTCATGCGGGCCATCTGTGGGTATGTATGGGTATGTATATATATATATATATATATATATATATATATATATATATATATATATATATATATATATATATATTATATTCTCAGAATTTAGGAATAAGAATATATTATGGTGTAAAAAAGAGAAATATACTTTTATTTATTTTTCTCTAGCGGGCCACTTTCAAGATCAACCGGGCCACTTTTGGCACACAGGCGTAGTGTTGGACGGCCCTGTTCTAGAAGCTAGGGCAGATTTGGAATTCTTTCTGCAATCCTAAGGAGCCCAAAACTTATACTATTTTTTTTTTTTAGAGGGGGGGGGATCTTCCAGCCTTTGCCTTTGACTAAAGTGTCTTCCACAAAGCAGTGCCCCGTAGGGGGGTAGTGCCGCCAGTGCACCTCATGCGGTGCACTGTAGGCATTAATTAAGGTTCTGTGCAGCGTCCCTTCGACCCCTAGCTGCAACCACTTTCATTCCTTGCACTATACCTCCGTTCATATTCTCATTCTTCCATCTTACTTTCCACCCTCTCCATAAATCGTTTCAATATTATTTTCCTCGCTGGGTGACCTCATAGGTCCCAGCGCTTGACCTTTGGCCTAAGTTTTACATTCCTAAATGACGTTATTCTGTTCTTTAACCTGAGCTTTGTAGTCGGCCTCTCTAGCTTTCCTTCCAATTGGGATTAAAGAAAACAGAACTGAATAAGTAAAGTTTGGGAACGGGAATTGAATATAGTTCCAATGACACATTCCTAGTTCTCAGGAGGACCAGCGAGAAATTCCTATTTAAGGACAAGTAAGGTCAAAGTCAGAAGTTAGTTTGGTTGGATGGGTGACCTCAGATACTCCTTGCAACTACCTTAAGCAGGATCGCTTTCAGAAATTACGGGATAAAATTGAAAATTTTAACTTAGGTGAAATTTAAAGAAGAATATAGAAAAGAAAAAATGATAGTAAAGTAAACTGGAATGTTGTTAGGGACTGCGCTGTAGGATAATGGTAAGCTGTAGCTATTGTAGATTGCAAGGCAAAATGAAATTATTAGAGTCAGAGTGGTGAAGGGTTATGTCAAATAAGGATTAGGTGACAATGATAATAACAAATAAAATTATTATTATTATTATTATTATTATTATTATTATTATTATTGTTGTTGTTGTTATTATTATTATTATTATTATTATTATTATTATTATTATTATTATCTTAATCATCCTATTTGACTGAGATGACGATGATGATGATAATAATAATAATAATAATAATAATAATAATAATTATTATTTTATTATTATTATTATTATTATTATTATTATTATTATTATTATTATATATTTGACATAACCATTCACCATTTTGGCTTTCTTTTCGTTTCACCTCTATATTTACTATATCTACAGCGTACCAATAATAATAATAATAATAATAATAATAATAATAATAATAATAATAATAATAATAATATACAGGCAAAAGAAAGAATACGAGATTGTACCTGAACAGGTATTCCGAGCACAGCAAAGAATTGGGCTTGACATGAAAAATAAAAACTCCAATATGCAAAGATTTATGTTCTTGTGAGAGAGAGGAAATCCTACAATTACGTCTACTCTTCTATTCAGCTAGAATTTTACCTTACGTAGTCACGCTACATAACCTCTCTCTCTCTCTCTCTCTCTCTCTCTCTCTCTCTCTCTCTCTCTCTCTCTCTCAGTTTGTTACCTTGTGGAGGATAGCAGGTGAGGGACGATACCAGTTGAACAGACAAGGGGATATAAGGATTTTGGGACTCTCTCTCTCTCTCTCTCTCTCTCTCTCTCTCTCTCTCTCTCTCTCTCTCTCTCTCTCTCTCTCTCTCTCTCTCCGTGTGGATGATAACAGGTAATGAACGATGCTAATTAGCAAACAAGTAAAGAAAAGAATTAGTGATTAGACCGTTGATTGGAGTCGTTGGAAGGTACTATGTCGAGGGATCGAGACCCGGCGGTACCGATCCATGTATCACTTATAATTCCCCTTCGGTGAGAATTCCCCATCGGGGATATTCCCGAAGTAGCGTGAATTGGATATTAAACGACGTTTGTAGCTTCATGATTGTATATGAATCACGGTATGATAAAAATTTCATATATATATATTATATATACAGTATATATATATATATATATATATATATATATATATATATATATATATATATATATATATATATATATATATATAAATATATATATATATGTATATATATATATTTATATATATATATATATATATGTATATATATATATTTATTTATATATACACGGCTCTCTCTCTCTCTCTCTCTCTCTCTCTCTCTCTCTCTCTCTCTCTCTCTCTCTCTCTCTCTCTCTCTCTCATTTTGTCTCCGTGTGGATGATAACAGGTAAAGAACGACACTGACGAGACCAATTTAACAAACAAGTGAACAAAAGAATTTGGTACTTATACATACATACAAATACTAACCGCCTCTCTCTCTCTCTCTCTCTCTCCTCTCTCTCTCTCTCTCTCTCTCTCTCTCTCTCTCTCTCTCTCTCTCTCTCATGTTATAACCTTGGGCGTTGGCTCACCTGCTTCAGGTATCAGAAAGGACGTTCCACGGGGGAGTCGTAAGCGTGGCTTGTCTTCTGCCCAGGACGCCAACTCGAGATGCTACGTTATACCTGAGGAGGCTGGCCTGAGGCCCTTTCTTTATTTATTTCTCTATTTTTCTCTCTCTTTATTTATCTCTCTTTTTCCCTTATTTTTTGGGGGCCTCTTTTCTGAAATGAAAATTCAGGGGGTCTAGACTTTTTTTTTTATCGAGCTGCTGTTCCAACTGGAGTGTTGAAAACATTTTTTTGTTTTTTTTATGTGGTAACTTTCAAATATAGCTGTCCGTTTGTTTACGTAAACATTTTTTTTATATTGTTTATCCTCTGCCGCTACACTTATTCAGTTTGTGTTTTTATCTACTGTATGGGAACTTTCAAATATAGCTGTATGTTGTTTACGTAAAACTTATTTTTTATTTGTTGTCCCCTGACACCAAAGTTATTCGGTATTTATGGGAACTTTCACATATAGCTGTCTGTTTACGTAAACATTTTCTTTTATTTTTTTAAGTCCTGCCGCCGGAGATATTCAAATATTGATTTCTGTTTGTTTACATAAACATTTTTTTTTTTATTTTTAACCTCTGCTACCAAAGGTTCTGTTTGTGTTTTCATCTATGGGAACTTTCAAATATACATGCATGTTTGTTTATATTTCGTTCATATCGTACTGAATGACCTATTGGTTCCCAGTGCTTGGCCTCTGGCCTAGACCTGGTATTTTATTCTAATCCTTCGGGCCAGCCCTATGAGAGATGAAAGCCAGATCAGTGGTCTGGTTAAACTAATTTAATAATAATATTAACAATAATTTGTTTGTTCATGAGTTCATTAACTCGAAAGATTTTCATTGATCCCAGTGGGCCAATTGTAGACCCGTCAGTTAATGAATAAATGAACAGATAATTTGATTTTTTAAAAAATTTATATTTTATTTAAATCCAGGATCGTGAATCGTTTTTAAAACTATATCGTATGTTTTCATTTATAATAGTGTTATTGCTAAGAAATTAACAAGCGTTGTGATTAAATTAATACAATTAAAAATCCGCAATTATATAAGAAAAACTGTATTATTTCTTAAAATTAAAAACAAAGAATTTCGAGTGGTATTAATTTTACAAATAATACAATTTACTGATATAATTTTGCATCGGTTATATGCCATAGTGTTATTTGTAATATCGAGAAAACTGAACACCGGTTTAATAGTAATTGTGTGTAACAAACAACTAGATTAGATTTATAAGGGAAAAAGATTATCGAATTATCCGCTTACAGTTCAACCAGGATTCAGTTCTGACCTATCGAAAACTTGCGTATTCAGGACGCATGGCACATATAGGATTGGAAAGGCCATCTCTCTCTCTCTCTCTCTCTCTCTCTCTCTCTCTCTCTCTCTCTCTCTCTCCTGCTTACGGCCTTCTATAAGCATAACCCCC
>NC_089777.1:24804036-24816536 GCF_040412425.1 Macrobrachium rosenbergii | reverse complement strand
TGGTCTCATATGACAGATACATAATGAATCGACTCTCTCGTATCGACAGGCTCCGAAAGACACAGGTATATAATGCAGTGATTTTCATATTACTTTCTCTCACAATGTGTGGATACAGGTAATTCCCGTTGTCATTTCAAGTAAGTTAATATCATTACATTAACATTTTAACTTTATATGGAATGTTATTACAATTAATATTACTTTTATATATTTTTTCAAATATTTTCCCCTCTTGCATTTCAAGTATTTTCGTTTGTCTTAATTTTTATATTTTTCGAATTCTTTTCTTCTCTGATATACAAGTAAATGTTAAGAACACTTTTTGTGATCTCTTCTTCGACATGGCTACATGTTGTCCATGTTTCTGAGGATTGATTTTTGGCGTGAGGTTGCTAGCCTCACTACCATTCCACGCGTCAGTAACCCCAATGTGTTTTAAAGCGGTAACATTAGTATTTTTAGAATATGATTATTTTACTACTATTTTAGGCCATTCGTTTCCTATATGAAGCATTTTTAAACGAGCTATTATCCTGGTAGGCTTATAATGTAGGACCTTGACTGAATTTGGGCAAAGTGACACAGAGGAGTGATCAAATTAAAACTGCTATCAGCATTTAAGGCTTTTTTTTTTGTGGGGGGGGAAGAAATGTGATCGAGAAAAGTGAAGAAAAAAAGAAATAAATATGAAAAATGTAAATGTACTTATTAGTTGCACTGGCTTTGCAGGAAGCTAAAATGTTAATATATTAAAGTAATAATGATATTATAAAAATTTTTATTTATTGTAAAAATTCATATACATTATATTACAAAAAAGTGGTGCCAAGAGGCTACAATTTTTTTTATTAAAAAAAGTAAGTCAAGTTAAGAAAGCATCTAGAAGGTTTAAAAGTACTTGATAAAAATAGAGAACGTATGATAAAAATAGAGAACGTGTGATAAAAATAGAGAACGTATGATAAAAATAGAGAATGTATGATAGAAACTGCGAACGAATAGACGGCGCACCGGAAGTAATTTGATGATTGCAAAGGTTTCAACCTAATGCTTTGTTAGATACGTAATCTTAGGCTCTTTTGAAGTTTCTAAAATTCACGAAAAGCAATTTTGCCACTTTGCAAAAATTTTTGATATGTTTTATTTCACTAATTTTTTCCCATAATTACCTCGACCGTCATCACAGTAAGTCCTGCTAAAAAAATCGGAAGTGCTTTTATGCAGGTTATTTATTTAGTTTGAACCGGTAAGTATTTTTAGGTTGTAATTTCGAAATTCGTTTTATCTGGCGTTTTTCAATTTTTTTTCGTAATTAGCTTTCCTAAAATAACTCACAATGTACGCACAGAATATTTAACTCAGTTTATAATGTCAGATGTGTTTTCATTTCTAATTTTTGCGTTCAGTACTTTTTATGTTCAAGATATAAGACGGCCCTGGCTATTCTAATCAAGGTCGATGACCTTAAGAAACAAGTAAAAGTTGCGCCGAAGTTTCTTCGGCGCAATCGAGATTTCTGTACAGCGTATAATGCTGTATGAAACTCGCAGCTACGACCGGGGCAGTGCTCAGTTACTCCTCAGATGCAGTCAAGTGAAGGTGCGTCGGCGACGCCTCCGGAATTGAACTCGGCGGTGCCAGACTCACGATCCATGGCTAACTTTAACCATAAATAAAACAAACACTACTGAGGCTAGAGGGCTGCATTTTGGCATGTTTGATGATTGGAGGGTGGGTGATCAACATACCAATTTGCAGCCCTCTAGCCTCAGTAGTTTTTAAGATCTGAGGGGGGAAAGAAAAAGTACTGGCGGACAGAGAGAGCCATCTCAATAGTTTTCTTTTATAGAAAACTAAAAAGGTCATGGACTTTCCTTCGTATGTGATGATGACTTAGCTGAATTTGCTTTGATAATGTGACAAAAATTAATACGGGTATGCTTTTGTGAATAATACAGTGTCATCTATGTCAGCAGGCAAGTTAGTTTTGGACAAGAATAGGTAATGAAACTGGGTGTATAAATTCATTACTGAGGTTGCCAATATTTCAGTTTTTTATTTTTATTTATTTATTTATTTATTTTTTTTTTTTTTTGTAAATTTCCAAAAACTCGGTACGGACATTTCACATATGTGGAACTTTAAAAAAAAAAAAAAAAAAAAAATGTTGGAAGTACAGATGAAAATAATGAAACTTGGTAGATAAGAAAAATTTTTATATTTTTTTAGTCATTTTAATATAACAAATTTGTTATTGTAATTTTTATTCATTACATTGCGGCTGATGAAGGACGCGATCTGAGTAGGTTTCCAATTCATAACAGAATGTGCATTTTATTTAATCGATCTTGCATTTATACTGATTTGCGTCTTACTGTGTCTACCAATTCTCAGCGTATATAGTTCCAGCCTTTATAAAGATTTTAGAGAGAATTCAGTAAAAAGGGGAAATATAATAGCAGGAGAATATGCTCTTTCAACAAGTCAGATGTAGGTGCTTTTATAATCCATTAAGCAAATGCCCCGTGACCATTTGATAAAAGAACAATAAGCCTTTTAAAAGATCTTACGTTATATTTGGCGCGATATTCAGCCCCAGTCCTTTACAAAGACTTAAAACCAAACTTTTAGGAAAATGAAGACTTTTCTTCTGAAACAAAAGTGTCAGACCTCACGCAGCTGGTGGTGTGGAGGTTCTGGAATCTTCTTTAAAAAAAAAAAAAGGAAAAAAATTCTCTCTGTTGAATATGCAGTGTTTCCGTTGATTTATTCTTTTGTTCGTCCTGATGGACGGTGGGTATTTGGTCCTCGTTTGACGAATGTTCGAGATTTCGTGAATTCGTGAAAACACCTTTTCTTTTTTTTTTTTTTTTTTTGTGGGGGTGGGTGGGTGAGGGAGTTCGTGTGCTTTCCTTTTCGAGGGAATCTGTGTCACTCAGGTGTTTGTTCTTTCTTTAGAGGCGGAATGGATATAGGTGTTTGTTGTTTCTTTATATATATATATATATATATATATATATATATATATATATATATATATATATATATATATATATATATATATATATATATATATATATATATATATATATATATATATATATATATATACATGCCAAGGAAGACAGAGAGAAGAAAAGAATTTGGAACCGCCTTAAAAATTAAGAAATTCATTGGTAATTTTTTTTTTTCATATTATAAATCATTCACGCGGGAAGCGTTGTCTTAGTTTCGTAACAGCTTTCAAGATGATGTACTCCTTCGAGAGCTGAATACCTTAGCAATAAAAAAAAGTCCTCCCTGCGATAGTAAATTTACTTTAGCTCGTTCCTAGATATTATGAGGCCAGTTTTATTCATCATATCAATCATAAATCATCATAGACGAGAGGGTTTACTTGGATGTAGGCAACGTAACAATGATTGATATGAAGAGCCTGTCGTCATAATTACTGTATCTTGAGACGGTGAAAATAAAAGGTCCACTTCTAACATCCGCCTACGTCAAGGGTTCCCAACCTGGGGTACATGTACCCCCAGTGGTACATTTGTACTCTTCAGGGGGTTACATTGGATCTGAGAGAATTGCCACTACTGCGCAATACATGATGTAATCTGCATTGAGATTGCAGAATGTCGTGTCTGTTTTTTTTATTTCCTTATTACCATTAATATTCTTATGCAGTCTACACAAACAGATTTCATAACAAAATTATATCACTATATCAGTTTAATTTTTTTTTCATCCTCAATTATCAGGGGTACACAGGAATCTATAAAAATGCCCAAGTGGTACAGAAGAACAAAAAGGTTGGGAACCCCTGGCCTACGCCATTCAGAAATACCCCTGTCACCCAGACATACCAGCTGAAGATAAATACTTCCACATTTTCGTTTTATTTTTACAATTTGTGTTCACAACGCTTATTTGAGCACCCGTGTTTTTATGGTGGTGCGGGAACCGTGAAAAATCTTATATTTTGAATAGGAATCTGGAATAGGAATAGGAATCGGAATCCAGTGGCATGACGTAGATAGAGGGTGACCTTACTATTTGTAAAAACTGTGCTGTTTGCACCCTTGTGGCTGTGCCCCTGTGTTAAGCATTTTAGACTGGAATATTTATACTCTGGCGTTTATGTGGGTTCTGATAATTCTGTGAAGTGGAACTGAGCTATGATCGAATAATTACATTTCACTGCTGCACAAAAATGAAAATGAGAAAAATTGTCAAAAAAATAAAAACAGTAAGTAACAGAGAGATCATATCATTAGGAATGCACCTTCTATTGTCAACACACAACTCCACCCAGTCTTGAGAGAGAGAGAGAGAGAGAGAGTTAGTTCCTCAGATGAGAGAGAGCATTGAATAGACGCTGCATTATCGATGCTGATGAGAGTGGATTAAGAGCTTTCCTTAATTTTCCTGGTATAGTTTTTGGCACTATTAATCTACCTCTGCTTGCTCTTTTTAATTTTAATAATTTTAGTTCCATGATATTTTCTTCCTCCTTTCAAGACTATATAAATTTAAGAATTGTATCCAGTAGAACTATCCCAACGTGACGAAGACTATATAAATTTAAAATTGTAGTCTTTCCCAGTAGTCAAGTATAGCGCCTTCCAGGAGAGGAACATGATGATAGGGGCCGGGTACCCCAGCCTGTGGACAAGTAATAGAAGGGGGGAAAAAATGGTTGATTACTCGAACTTTTATGAGGAAGGAGAATGAAGGGGAATGAGTGTCCTATGGTATACTTCGTTTTACGAGGAGCCAATGAGGGGGAAAGTGACCTCCCTCAGTGGGAAAAAGGTTGGGTAATGTGATGACTCTGTCTTCTTTTCTTGTTTATGGGGTTTTCCATTTGTAGTTTGCTATATTTGTGTGGTTTTCATGACTTTCTTTCTCTTTTTTTGGTGTGTTTGTTTTTCCATTTGTGGCTTGCTATATTTACGTGGTTTTCATGACTGTCTTTGTCTTTTTGTGTGTGTTTGTGTGTGTTTTTTTGGGGGTTTCCATTTGTGGCTTGCTTTATTTACGTGCTTTTCATTACTTTTTCTTTATGTGTGTGTTTTTTGGGGGGTTTCCATTTGTGGCTTGCTTTATTTACGTGGTTTTCATGACTCATTTTTGTGTTTGTGCGTGTGTGTGTTTTTTTTTTTTTTGGGGTTTCCATTTGTGGCTTGCTTTATTTACGTGGTTTTCATGACTTTGTCTTTTTGTGTTTGTGCGTGTGTGTGTGTGTTTTTTTTTTTTTTTTTTTTTGGGGTTTCCATTTGTGGCTTGCTTTATTTACGTGGTTTTCATGACTTTGTCTTTTTCGTGTTTGTGCGTGTGTGTGTGTTTTTTTTGGTGGGGGGCGGTTTCCATTTTTGGCTTGCTATATTTACATGGTTTTCATGACTTTCATTGTCTTTTTTTTGTGTTTTTTTCCCATTTGTGGCTTGCTATATTTATGTGGTTTTCATGACTTTGTTTTTTTACTTTTCCCATTTGTGGCTTGGTATATCAATGAGGTTTTCATGACCCTCTTTGTCTTGGGGGGAGGTGGGATTTCCATTTGTGCCTTGCTATATTCACGTGGTGTCCATATGCATTCATAAAAGTTTCATGCCTCTGAACAGTTATACTGCGAACTTTGTTTTTTTACTTTTATATTATATGAATATATATATATATATATATATATATATATATATATATATATATATATATATATATATATATATATGATTTTCATTGTTGAATTGATGTACCCCTGATGATAATCCGGAGTCGCTGGGCGAAACGGCTGTAGGAATTGCTTAGCAAATGAAACAACACAGGGCGTAATATTCATGTTTTTATTCAAAGATTTAGTCACGTAAACAAGAGGAGATAATATGAAATTAGAGGAAGGTCTTGAGATTATAGACTCCATAAGTGCGTCAGCATTAAATAAATAATTAATAAATGAACATTTTTCAAAGGTTCGGTCATGGAAACAAGAAGATTACGAAATTGGAGTAATAATTTATCTTGAGATAGTAGACTCCATATTTGCATCACCGTTAAATAAAGACCCCCCGTAGGGGGTAGTGCTTTCAGTGCATCTCATGCGGTGCACAGTAGGCATTACTTAAGGTTCTTTGCAACATGCCTCCGGCCCCTAGCTGCAACCCCTTTCGTTCCTTTTACTGTACCTCCTTTCATATTCCCCCATCTTACTTTCCACCTTCTCCTAACAATTGATTCATAGTGCAACTGCGAGGTTTTCCTCCTGTTACACCGTTCAAACCTTTTACTGTCAATTTCCGTTTCAGCGCTGAATGACCTCATAGGTCCCGGTGCTTGGCCTTTGGCCTAAATTCTATATTCAAGTCAATTCAGTTCAATTAAAGTGATGTAAAATGACGAGAAATCCGCGAAAACGATGCAAATCATTACATTATTCGCAGCGAGATAATTTATTTACACTACATCTGTACTGAAGGCGTTCTCTCGAGACAACCTGATTCGCTCGCTGTAATTACGTTTGTATCCGTAATGGAACTCGTGAATTATTTTAAACGTCATGTTCGGATTCACTGCAATACGCGGCCTACTTACGGACTGAATCCGGATAAGTATTCAGTAATGAACGTATTCGTAATGTGTATTCAGAAGGTAATTCGTAGTGTGTACTTATCGTCGAAATCATCGCCATTAATGATGCATTACATTCCGACAGTTATTTAGCGATCACAAGTGATTTCGTGAACCGTACCCGCAAGGCTAATTCCCCGGAGGGGGTAGTGGCGTCAGTGCACCTCTTGCGGTGCACTGTAGGCATTACTTAAGGTTCTTTGCAGCGTGCCTTCGGCTCTTAGCTGCAACCCCTTTCGTTCTTTTTACCGTAACTCTTTTCATGTTCTCTTTCTTCCATCTTACTTTCCACCCTCTCTAACAATTGATTCATAGTGCAGCTGCTTTGAGGTTTTCCTCCTGTTACGCCTTTCAACCTTTTACTGTCAGTTTCCGTTTCAGCCTTGAATGACCTCATAGGTTCCAGTGCCTAAATTCTGTATTCAGTTCAGTTAATTTCAATTCGCAAGGGTAATTCGTAGTCGGTAATTATCAGAGTTATTCTTGGATTTTTCTGATCTCATGTATTTGATAGCTATTCTTTCTCCAGGAAATATTTTATGAATTTATGAGAGTAACGTGATAAATACTGGGGTAGTTAACTTATAATCATTGATAGTAAGACAGCCTTAAATTGATTTTTAAAACAATCTTTTTCCGTATTATTAAAATGTTGGTTTAGATAGTGCTGATAGTGACTCATTATATTGCTAGTTTTATTATCGTAATTTTTAGTTTTCTGTAAAAGAAAACTTTTGTGCGAGTTTTTCTGTCCGTTCCCACTTTTTCTGTCCACCCTCAGATCTTAAAGACTACTGAGGCTAGAGGGCTGCAAATTGGTATGTTGATTATCCAGCCTCCAGTCAACAAATATATCAGATTTCAACCCTCTAGCCTCAGTAGTTTTTCTTTTATTTAAGGTTAAAGTTAGCCATAATCGTGCGTCAGGCGACGATATAGGGCAGGCCACCACCTGGCCGTGATTACAGTTTTCATAGGCAGCGACTCATACAGTACAGTATTATACCGAGACCGCCGAAAGATACATCTATTTTCGGTGGCCTTGGTTATACGCTGTACAGAAAACTCGAATGCGCCGAAGAAACTTTGGCTCATTTTTTGTTCTTCATTGTATCGATGCAAGGAAAGTGAATGAAGCCCAACCCCGTAGGAAAGTTATGTACAGTATGGTACAAAAGAGAAATTTCGTTTATTCATATTTCTCGTAATGCCACTGGTGTACTGTATAACAAAGTAGTGAATTGATTGGTAGTTTTAAATAAATGTTAACTGATGTCCACTATCTATTTATAAAACAAAAGTATTTGGCCTGTGATGTTGTATACGTATAAATTAGGGATTTTGAAGTGAGAAAGTAACTTGGCAAAATACTGGAGTTTCTAAAAACCAGAATTATTACCGGGTTTCAGGCTGAAATCTTCAAAGATATTTCATGTTCTTTTAAACCCCAGTTCCTATACCCCCTTCTCTCTCTCTCTCTCTCTCTCTCTCTCTCTCTCTCTCTCTCTCTCTCTCTCTCTCTCTCTCTCTCTCTCTCTCTCTCTCCATTTCTTGCTCGGTAATTATCCTAAAGTTGGCAAATTTCAGACTTGCCATCCGCAAATAATAATTTTTGCAGACTCATTTTTCTTCTAGAATAAAATATTCATACATCAGTCGTCTGGTAATGGGAATATTCCTTAGAAGATAAGATATATTTTCATATATCTTATCGGGGAATTAGCTCTGACTCGTCAACAAATAATTAAACAAATAAAAAATGCGCTGAAGTTTCTTCGGCGCAAACGAGTTTTCTGCACAACGTATAATCAAGACCGCCGAAAATAGACATACCTTCCGGTGGTCTCTGTATAATGCTGTATAAGCCGCGGTCCATGAAACTTTAACCATGGCCCGGTGGTGGCCTGGCCTATATCGCTACCAGACGCACGATTATGGTTAAATTTAACCTTAAATAAAATAAGAAGCTACTGAGGCTAGAGGGCTGCAATTTGGTGTTTGATGATTGGAAGGTGGGTGATCAACATACCAATTTGCAGCCCTCTAGCCTCAGTAGTTTTTAAGATCTAAGGGCGGACGGAAAAAGTTTTGACGGAGAGACAAAGCCGGCACAACAGTTTTCTTTTACGGCAAACTAAAAGTGAATAAATAAAGACAGAAAAGGAAATGTGTATAAATACATATGTCTCGTCAGAAAAAGATTAATTTCTAGTTTCATTTTCCCTCGGTTTTTTTTTCTTTAATAAGATCTAAGCCAGGATTTTGCTCTGTGTATCCGTCTTGACGGGGGAATAATATGTTACAAAGGATTTAATCTTTCTGTGGCATGTTTTGTTTTCATTTTTTTACGGAGTTTGTAATCCTTGTGGAAAGATAATTTGCTTAGCATGCTGACTTTTTCCCATGTTTTATGGCGTCACAGTTCTCGTGGAAAGAATGTATTCCTGTATTTTATGAAGGTTTTAATACTTGTGCAAAGATCGTTTTTATTGAGTGGTATGTATAATGAGCACCTCATAGGAATTCTTGGAAAGATCAGTTTTTTTTACCAAATGAGTCGTTTCATTGTAGAATCTTCGTGCAATGTATAGTGAGCGCCTCAAATATCAGGTTTTTTTTTACAAAATAATTCGTTTCGTCGTAAGATCTTTGCATGATGTCTAATGAGAACTTCACAGCACTTCTTGGAAAGATCACTTTTTATAGGGAAGGAACACAGTGGATCGTTTCATTGTAAAACCATTGTAACGTGTAATGAGCCCCAAAGTACTTCTCTCACGACGCGAATGGAAGGAACACAGTGGATCGTTTCATTGTAAAACCATTGTAACTTGTATAATGAGCCCTAAAGTACGTCTCTCACGACGCGAATGGAGATTTTAATCTCCAATTTTATTCACTAAGATAATTTTATTAATCTGACAAAGTCGACCCCTTTTCTTCTTCTTCTTCTTCTTCTTCTTCTTCTTCTTCTTCTTCTTCTTCTTCTTCTTCTTCTTCTTCTTCTTCTTCTTCTTCCCTTAATTTCATATTAATTTTCGGCAAGTTTCCGCCATCGCCGCATCTCCTTTTAATGTTTATACTCGATTAAAACTTTGCCCCCGAAATTATTATAATTTTTTCTGCTTTCTTGGGGAGGGGGGAAAAAAGTTTTCGTAAATGGAAGTTCGGATAATGGAATTTCCCCGTGTTATATTTTGACTTTCGTTTTTGGAAAGTCGGGTGTTGGGGTTGGGGAGGGTGATGTTGGGGGGGGAGGGAAGGCGAAGAAACTCCTCCTATCTAATGAAAATTACAGTCCCCTTTAAGAGGAGATATTTTTGCGAAAGCAGCGATACTAACTGCAAGGCGAAATCAATAACAGACGGAATCGGGTTTTTATATGCGGAGACCAGCCGGTGAAATTATTTTATTTTTTTTTTTATCTCGCGCTTTCTTTTTGTTTTTTTTCTTTCTCTTTTTTACCTTTTCTTTTTGTGTCTTACATTAGGAACAACTTTCGCCCTCATCGATTATTGCGCTTCTTGATGGGATAAGTTTTCTGGTATCGTCTCTCTGTTGCTCTGATTCCTGATCTTTCTGATTCTTTGGGTTCATGTGCATAAGTGCTCGCAATAGCGTGTGCGTGTGTATATATATATATATATATATATATATATATATATATATATATATATATGTATATGTATATATATGTATATATATGCGCATGTGTGGGCGCATATATATTATTTAAAATATATTCACATATCTTACCTTGTAAAACGCAATGCATACATACGCGTAGATTCATATATAAATATATTTACATATCTTACCCTATAAAATATATATATATATATATATATAGATTCATATATATATTTATATACAGTACATATTATAAATATACATCTATATATATTGTTTTGTGGATGTAATCAGGATATTCTACGGATAACGAACACTGCGTTCTATTATCATCAACTTGTACACAGGAGACTGTAATGTACTTGAAGTAAGTACGACGCACTTGCCGAATTACTCATATGTCCCAATCATTTTTGTTTATTAACGTGTACACGAGTATATATGTAAAGTGCGCACTGACAGCAGCGGTAAGATCTTGTCTTACGAAATCTTCTTTGGTTTGTTTAAATCTCTAGCTTTTGGAACAGTAGACCGTCCAGAGTCCTTCAAGTTAAATTGCTGTTTAAGCAGCTTACATGATTATTAGGGTAAAGACTCTGACATCAAAGGTATATATAAGCCTAACGCCTTTTATCAACACACTTACTGTATATGCCCCATTGTCTAAAATCAGTAGGCCTAAGCCCTTGGTATTGAGTCAGTAAGTTTTAAGCTGGTCTGTATCAGTGGAAGTGAACCCCAATCATCTAAGAACGATAGCTGAAGGTTTGAGATACAATATAAGTATATTTAAGGCTCTTTTATCTCAAAATCAGCGTTCGAAAAGGGTGAAGACCCTACCCTGGAAAATCAGGAATCTGTAGGCATACTTTAACAAAATCAGTGGGCTTCTGAGGCCTGTGAGTGGAATGGAAAGGAATGGAATGTAGGCCAAAGGCCAAGCGCTGGGGCCTATGAGGGCATTCAGCGCTGGAAGGGAAATTAAAAGTAAAAGGTTACAAAGGTGTATTAGGAGGAAAACCTCGCAGTTGCACTGTGAACTTAATTGTTAGGAGAGGGTGGGATAGCAAGATGGAAGAATGATATGAATGGAGGTACAGTAAAAGGAATGAAAGGGGTTGCAGCTAGGGGCCGAAGAGACGCTGCAAAGAACCCTTAGTAATGCCTACAGTGCACCCCGTGAGGTGCACTGAAGGCACTACCTTCCCCTACGGGGTGAGGCCTAGGAGTGGTAATTGTCCCATTGAAGATTCAACTTCCGGGACGTCTTGGCTCGCAGATTATTTTACTTTGTCATAACAGATCGCAGATGCGGCGGGATTATTACGGACGTTAATGGTAATTACCACCATAAAATCGTTCTTTTATGATCGCTTTAGTTCTTCAATGACGGGGTTAGACTGGCGATTTGCACTCGTCACCCAAACTCCGTAGGGGGTTAGTGTCGTCAGTGCACCTCATGCGGTGCACTGTAGGCATTACTTAAAGTTCTTGCACCCCTTTCGTTCCTTTTACTATACCTCCTTTCATATTCTCTTCCTTCCATCTTACTTTCCGCCCTCTCCTAACGACTGAATCATAGTGCAACTGCGAGGTTTTCCTCCTGTTACACCTTTCAAATCTTTTACTGTCAATTTCCGTTTCAGCGCTGAATGACCTCACAGGTCCCAGTGCTTGGCCTTTGTCCTAAATTCTATATTCAGTTTAATTCGTCTTCCAAAAGCAGGAACAGCATCAGGTCTTATGATCTCCTGTTTCTGTTGATATAATTAATTAGTTTTCCATTTATATGAGTAATTTGTAAGGTTGTATTATTCCAGGAACTCATTAAGTAAGTTTCCTCGCTCCCATTTACGTATTTGAAGGTTGTTATTGTAGATTATTGTAAACATGTTGTTTGGGTGTTATTTTCGGCTGCTGGTTATAAACCCTTTCGGTTCCTCGTTGGGAGGGTGGGTTCCGTTCTCAGCCAGCACTTTGCTGGCCGCGAGTTCGAATCTCCGACCGGCCAATGAAGAATTAGAGGAATTTATTTCTGGTGACAGAAATTCATTTCTTGCTATAATGTGGCTCGGTTTCCACAATAAGCTGTAGGTCCCGTTGTTAGGTAACCAATTGGTTCTTAGCCACGTAAAATAAAATGTAATCCTTTGGGCCAGCCCTAGGAGAGCTGTTAATCAGCTCAGTGGTCTGGTTAAACTAAGGTATACTTTTTTTTCTAATCCCTTTCTGTGATTCCTTTC
>NC_089777.1:24756536-24799036 GCF_040412425.1 Macrobrachium rosenbergii | reverse complement strand
ATAAAATAAACTAGGATTGTGTTTCATGTGTATATGTGTAACTTAGGTGTCGTGTCGCCTCCATGTGCATTAAGAATGACTAGTGAAAGATGGAGATACCTTTAGGCGAGTAAAAGCTCTTGAATATTATATAGGGAATGTGTCTCGTTATGTAGTGCCCGTATCGAACTGCAGGTAGTGAACGGAGAGCTGGTTACTCCACTATAGCAGTAACTCATCTTTATTGGTGATTTGTCTCTCGTCATAGGAATTGTTATGGGCGGGCAAGTTTATTTATGGGTGCGGGAGTACTTGCTTCATTTGTTTCCTTCATCATTTAATGGTGTTCGTGTTTTAGTGAGGAAGAAGGAAGGAGGAATGGTGATTGATGGTGGTGTGGATAAGCCTATGCAGCCTACTACTATAATATTTCCAGAAGTGACGTTTAAAATATAATGAAGGTTTTCAGTGTTTTATCAAATACACTTTTTTTAAAATGTAATATTGTTACACTGTATCGTCAAATGCGCTGTTTTTAAAATATAGTGAACATTTTTAATGTTTTGTCAAATACGCTATTTTTAATGTAATGAATGTTTTCAATATATTGCCAAATACGCTATTTTTAAAATTTAATGAACGTTTTCAATGTATTGTCAAATTCAGTACTTTTAAAATATAATAATGAACGTTTTCAGTGTATTGTCAATTACGCTATTTTTTTTAAAATATAATGAACGTTTTCAGTCTGTTGTCAAATTCAGTACCTTTAAAATATAATGAACTTTTTCAATGTACTTTCAAAGTATTTTTTAAATACAATGAACATTTTGAATATATGGTCAAATTCAGCTCTTTTAAAATATAATGAACGTTTTCAATGCATTGTCAAAGTTTGTACTTTTTAAATATAATGAACATTTTGAATATATTGTCAAATTCAGCACTTTTAGAATATAATGAACGTTTTGAGTATATTTTAAACTACATTATGTTTCTTACTCATTTTTAAAGGCCTGTGGGAAGTAAGAAAAGAATAGAGAAATACGAAGAATACATGAGTCATCTTGAGTAACTCACCTATTTTAGAATACAATAATACAACAAGAGATTCAAGCTTCGTCACCATTTTCAGTTCATACATCGAATACAGCAGTTATTTTGAGTATTTTAAGTATTTAGATACGATACAATAATTTACACAATAAAAGATTCAAACATCGTCACCATTTATAGCATAATAACATCGAATACATCAGATATTGTGGGTATTTCACTTTTTCTGGAATACAGTAATACAGTTATAGATTCATACATCGTCACCATCTATAGCACAGTACATCGAATACATCCGATATTTTGGGTATTTCACATAATTTAGAATGCAATAACACAATTTTAGATTCAAACATCGTCACCATTTACAGCATGTCATTCCGATTTTACATGATTATATAGAGAAATATCTCCTCTCCTTCCCCTCCTCCTCCTCCTCCTCCCCCTCCCCCTCCCCCTCCCCCTCCCCCCTTCCCCTCCTTGCAACATTTATTTTACAACACCTGCATTACGACGACGGTGACCATAAAATGACATCATTAAGACTCATTAAGCCATAAAATAAAAATCTCCGGCTTCTTTAGACCGGGCGGGAAGTCTACCAAGACTCTGTTCAAACTCCAGTCATTTAAGGTTCATTGACCTCGTAAGGAATTTCTTTACTTAGGGTTCTTTGCAGGGTGATTTCGGCTCCTAGCTGCAACCTCTTTCGTTCCTTTTACTGTACCTCCTTTCGTATTCTCTTTCTTCCATCTTAATTTCCACCCTCGCCTAACAATTGATTCATAGTGCAACTGCGAGGTTTTCCTCCTGTTACACCTTTCAAACCTGCTACTGTCAATTTCCGTTTCAGCGCTGAATGACCTCATAGTTCCCAGTGCTTGGCCTTTGGCCTAAATTCTATATTCTATTCAATCGCATCAAGACTAAAATGAAATCATGTGAGCATTTATTTTATTTTTTAGGAAATGCATTTTTAATGACATAGATTGTATCGTTTTCCCTTATTAAGTATTTATCATGTTTTTATTCTTACGCTATGTTAACTGGCTGTTCCCTCTATTGCTGTCAGTTTTGTGATCTACTTTATTGTTTCAGATTTTATTTGGGGAAACTATTTTCTTCAGTCGTCTTCTGCCTTATCAGGTAGGACTTAAGATATTTAATGATACTTGTGAATCGTAACGGTAAGGTTTTTTGATAATACATCACTCCAGAATTTAGGGAAATTTTTAAAAATTTGTTGCAAATTTTATAGTTGTATACTTGTAGATGTATTGATTTTTTGGTAGGAATTTCTGTCGCCTTCAAACATATATTTTATCTCTTGTCGAATAACATTTGTTTACAAAATGAATGAATTTGTTATTTGAATTTACTTCGCAGTGTGTTTGTTTAAATTCACTTACAAAAAAATGAATAAACATTTCATTCATTTAATTCGGTTCCCATATTGAATACACAATCTCACAGTTTCCTTCGCTAGACGAAGGACCTTCGTGTAATTTGGATAATTCAGTAGAACAGAGCCGACGGTATACAAGTGGCTTTGGGGTGTTATCAAGGATGCTGATCAAATGGCACAAAGGTAATCAAAGGCTTCCTCATCTCAAGGGCCTTTGTACCACCGGCCCTTAGATGCTTTCAAAGGCTGCAGAAATGACGGCTTCGTTAGAGGACACCCAGGGTAAGGAACTGCCTAATTGCTGTTCCAATTTGTCCTTTCCAATAAGCAAAGGATTTATTAGGATTCTCGCAGCGAGAGCTGATGGGACTAAGTCTCTCTCTCTCTCTCTCTCTCTCTCTCTCTCTCTCTCTCTCTCTCTCTCTCTCTCTCACCTGCACATCTTGGTGGTGGGGATTTCAGTTTCACGAGCAACGATTTTGAGGAATATCGTTTTTTCTTGTATGCATGGATATATATATATATATATATATATATATATATATATATATATATATATATATATATATATATATATATATATATATATATGGCATATACACACACAAGTACATGCATGTATGTGTATGTATGCATGTGTGAGAGTGTGTGTGTATATATATTGTATATATGTTATATATATACACAAAATATATGTATTTATACATTCATACAAATATATACAAACAGATATTCATGTATATAAGCGTTCTGTTGACCACACTAGCAAATTCGTTAGTTTTTCGTACAAAAAAGGAAAATATGGCCCAAGGACCCAGGGAAAGGAAAATGGAGCTGAAATAAAGGTTGGGAAAATTAAGTGCTGTTTCGAGGGACGAGGCAGATCCAGGAAAGCATCCACAATGTTTGTAGGCAGATGCACCGGTGGATGTTTTAAGTACAAAGAGGGATGTCACTGATCAGTGGAACGGTGGGGACAGAGATCTAGTGTGAACTTCATTGCAGTTCCTGTGCAAGGTATGAGGGACACGGCAGTATAAGGTAGGAGAGAGAGAGAGAGAGAAGAATAGCAGATTCACTTAGGTTGATAAGAGAGAGAGAAGAATAGCAGATTTTTTTAAGTTGATAAGAGAGAGAGAGAGAGAGAGAGAGAGAGAGAGAGAGAGAGAGAGAGAGAGAGAGAGAGAGAGAGAGAGAGAGAGTAGAACAGCAGATTCACTGCAGTTGATGAGAGAGAGGGAGAGAGAGAGAAACAGCTGATTCACCTAAGTTGATGAGAGAGAGAGAGAGAGAGAGAGAGAGAGAGAGAGAGAGAGAGAGAGAGAGAGAGAGAGAGAGAGAGAGAAGAAGAAGAAGAACAGCAGATTCACTTGAGTTGATGAGAGGGAAAGAGAGAGTTCTATGTTCACTGTACAATGAAAACAATGAAATCCTTGTGTTAGGATATTTCCTGAGTGAGAAAAAACAGCCACAGAATTCCATAACTCCGAAGTTTTTCGAAATCCTTCTCACGCGAATCCACCTGGACCGACTTCCAAGGTGAGCTTGATTAACTTCATTTCAGGAAATCAGATTTCGTGAAAAATTCGAGTCTGAAGATGAGAAGAGAAGAGAGAGAGAGAGAGAGAGAGAATCCAAGTAATATATTTGTTGCAAAAATTCACTTTATCGTTTGAACATTAAATATAGTTTCTGCCAAAATAGATAATTAATTTGAAATTAAAGGTTAGTGAGGGAAAAGATACGTGAATGGTTTCCTGTTATATATATATATATATATATATATATATATATATATATATATATATATATATATATATATATATATATATATATATATATATATATATATATATATATATATATATATATATATATATATATATATATATATATATATATATATATATATATATATATACACATATATACAGGAAATTAAAGTACACACATTACTTAGGCATTTTCATAATTAGGAATTAGAAAGACAAATAAGGTTTTTTTCACTTGCGTCTTCATCATTGACTAGAATCATTAAAAACAGAAAGACAAAATAAAGGGAATCCGTAATTCAGCAATCGACACGTTGACATAATCTTGCAAAAAAAAAAAAAAAAAACTCAGATTCCAAACAGCAATTTATCCTTTATCTCTTCCCCTTGATTTTTCCTTCCTTGAGTCTTGTGTCAACAGAGCTGCATTAACGTGTCCTGTTTTTTTTTTTTTTTTTGTGACATTACTCTTATAAATTGTAAATGAGGAGAAGGGTCAGCTGCAAAAGTCTGAGTTTTCAACTGATTTCTCCGTTTTGTTTATTGTTTTTTTTGCTCTTGCAGGTATCTGCTTTTTTACTATTATAGCTATTACTATTACTACCCTTATTGCGGATAGAATAGTTATTAAAGGTGATGTCTTAAATAGGATAGCGATAGTGACTGCATATTTGCGCTTGACTAAACTAAAACAAAGGAGACTGTAATACACTCAGGAATTGATAGGAAACTTTCTCTCTCTCTCTCTCTCTCTCTCTCTCTCTCTCTCTCTCTCTCTCTCTCTCTCTCTCAGGAGAATAAAGGTCACATACGAACTCTCTCTCTCTCTCTCTCTCTCTCTCTCTCTCTCTCTCTCTCTCTCTCAGGAGAATAAAGGTCACATACGAGCTCTCTCTCTCTCTCTCTCTCTCTCTCTCTCTCTCTCTCTCTCTCTCTCTCTCTCTCTCTCAGGAGAATAAAGGTCACATACGAACCTCTCTCTCTCTCTCTCTCTCAGGAGAATAAAGGTCACATACGAACTCTCTCTCTCTCTCTCTCTCTCTCTCTCTCAGGAGAATAAAGGTCACATACTCTCTCTCTCTCTCTCTCTCTCTCTCTCTCTCTCTCTCTCTCTCTCTCTCTCTCTCACACACACACACACACAAACCCGGAAGAGGAAATTGAATTATGTGTGATGTGGAAATCATTTTGGTTCCAACTTTCTCAAGAGATCAGAATGAACCAGTTGAATTCATGTCAATAAATCATAATTATAATAGGCTTTCATTCTGGTACGAAATCCTGAAAACAGTGCTTATTGGGAGTGATATCAATTGGGTTTTAGGATGTTCCTGATGCAATTTATCAGTATTTAATCATTTTCACAAACTGTATCATTTAACTAATTATTAACTTGTTGCATATTTTTTTTACTGGAATAGACTGCCTGAATGAATATTGTTGTAATTAGTTATTTATTTCCGCAATTTTTTTCCCTAAAATTTACGGATTTTGTGGAATATAAACCATTAAGTCTGTTTCAGTATAGATGTTGTATTACGACTTAATGATTCTGCTTAATTTCTGTAATTGAAATCAAGAAAATGTCATAATTATCATCTGCTTCACAGGTCATCCTTAAGCATCTGACGAAAAAGGTTATGATTTCATCGAAACTTATTTTGAAAAAAAAAAAGAAAGACTGCATTCTAGTTAGTAGGAATGATAATTTTTTTTCATTGTCTGATGAAGATTTTTGTCATATTACATATAGTTTGTCGAAGTATGTGGTATTTTTTCATGGGGGAACTACGACTCTCGTATACCACACGAGCTTGCATAATGATTTCATTCATGCATATTTCTTTATATCTCTTCAATAGCAGTTGAGTTACAAATCTTAAAATGGCAAATCTCATTGTATATTCGGGTGTGGGTCGGAAGTGTTATAAGGTCTCTTTTATAATTTGGGACACCTATCTTCTGTTTTTATTCTCCACCTTTTTTTACTGCGTAGTGTTATTACTTACGTTCCCATGCTGTCTTTTTTTTTTTTTTTAGTGATTCAGCCGTGGCTTGGCATAATTAAGAGGTGAGACCATACAACTATGTAGGCTGCAGCAAAAAGAATGGAATGGCAGGCGAGAAAAAGAAGCTGAAGTTGAAGACGTGGAAGTGAAAAAGGAAATCGATGTTTCATTCAGCAGAAGAGTCAAAATTTGAATCTGTCAAGTTGAGAGGGTACCCCCACCTCTCTTTCTCTGTTGTTTCTGCCTGACAGATAAATCCTTCTACTTAATCAATTCTTGCCACTTCTCAGTCACTTCTTTCCACTTCTCGGTTATTGCCTTCCACTCCAAAGTCTGTTCCAAGACAGGAAATGAACATACCAAAAGAACTTTTAGAACTGCTGATAGATGATGATGACAAAGAATGGAACATATAACTTCACAAGGCAGATACAGATGATGAAAATGAACTGAATCTTACCGAAGAAAAGTCTTTGGAAGTTGGCTGAAGGGAAATGGTGTGTGCGTTTTGCAGACATTTTCTGAAATAGAAAGTTATGGTTTCTGTAATGGTATCCAACTTTTCGAGAGGGTGAATGTTGGGCTCTTTGGACTTGGATCCCAAATGGAAAAGCCCCGTCGGTGGATAGTGACGACAGTTCTACCCTGGCTGCAGCCGCTTTATTTCCTTTTACTGTACCTCCGTTCATATTCTCTCTCTTCCGCCTTACTTTTCCGTTACACCTTTAAAACCTTTTACCCTCTCAACTTCCCTTTCAGCGCTGAATGACCTCATTGGTCCCAGCGCTTGGCCTTTGGCCTAAATTTGGTATTCCAATTTCAAGTGAAAGAGAAAATGCGCTTTTTCTGTGGAAATGTGAGGGTAAACAATTAGCAACATTACATAATTCAGCTTTTCTTATTCATTTATTTTTACCGGAATTGTAGTCATTTAATGCCAGAATCTCAAAACGTGACGTTTCACTGTTCATCATATTATAACCCAGTCATTTTTTAACCAAATTTTATCAAAATTTTATTAAATTTTTCTTAGATTTTACAAAATTGAAAGCATTGTCTGTCCTCTGATCTTAAAAACTACTGAGGCTAGAGGGCTTCAAATTGTTATGTTGATCATCCACCCTCCAATCATCAAACATACAAGATTGCAGCCCTCTAGCCTCCTCAGTAGTTTTTATTTTATTAAAATTAAAGTTAGCCATAATCGTGCATCTGTCAACGTTATGGCACAGGCCACCACTGGGCCATGGTTAAGGTTTCATGGGCCGCCGCTCATACAGCATTATACCGAGACTACCGAAAGAAAGATCTATTTTCGGTGGCCTTGGTTATACGCTGTAGCGGCTGTACAGAAAACTCGAGTGCGCCGAAGAAACTTCGGCGCTTTTTTTACTCGTTTTTTATTTTTATTATTGTATGATAAAAATAAAGAATCATGCACTTATGGGTGCATCAAAGATCCGCTTTCATTGTGCATTTCATTGGCCAAGGTTAGAATGATTCGAAATGTTGAAGTTTTTAGTACGTTTGAGGTGGGAACTGGAAATTGGGGGTGGGAGGCTTGGGGGGAAGACGTCCCCGGGTTGGGGAGGATCTGAGTCGTCCATGTTTATTTTCCACAGTCTTTATATGAAAGTCATCACCCCTTTAGCCCTCAGAGGCTCACTTTCAGAAATTATAAGATCACAAACTTCGTTTGAGAAAAGAGCTTTTATCCATAATGAAATTTATTGCTGTTTATGATCCTACTAATGGTGGAAGATTAAATATTCTTAGTAAAGGAAATGAATTCTCTTTTTAAAAATATATATAAATGAAGTATAATAAGAAGAGATGGAAAAACAAGGAAATGAAACGGCAATCTTCATCCTGACTATTCTTTAGCTGTCTTACCGGTTTCAATTATATATACAGTCATATATTGTATATACATGTTTGTGGGTGGGAAAAAAACAGGAAAATAGCCGTCAAAAGGGCGACTGGATTAACAATAACACCAGAGGCAGAAGGAAGACAACGCTTGGCAGAACAATTATGTGAGGTCAGGAATAAGATATGAGGGTGGGGTTGATTAGATTGACATACCATTGTCTGAAGAAAATCTGCATATGTTGATCAATAAATTCAAGGTTTTTGAAGCGGGATCATTGTTAAAGTAATTTCTTCTAACTTTTTTTTTGGGTATGCTTATCACTACAAACCTATGCCGCAGTCTGAAACAGAAACGGAAAATTTCAACTTTTTTGGCAGGAATCGATCCCACACGAGAGAGTTTCAGTGACGATACACGAACACAATTTGCTAAAGTATATCATGGAAGTCATGAAGTCAGGAGGTCATTGTGATAATTAAAATGTACATACATACATTACCACACACACACACACACACACAAACGAAAATAGAAGGAAAAACCTCCGCTGGGTGAGAAGGACAGAGTGCAAGTTGCCGTACCTAAGTGGACAGTCATTACCATTTTCCCAGCGAGCGTTCCTTTGAAGGAGGAAATATAAACGTCCGGCACATAGCAGCAGGCAATAGGACCGACCCAGCTCTCTCACTCTCTTTCTCGTCCTCAAAGAGTCGGCCTGCCTTTGATCAACGTTTACCCGACTGCATTACGGAGGTTTTCGAAGATTCTCCTATTTGCTTGTCCAATATTTTCACTTGCGAGACTCGGGAGACTGGAAGGCCTCCTCCTCCTCCTCCTCCTCCTCACTCATTCCACTACCAAACTCTCTCTCTCTCTCTCTCTCTCTCTCTCTCTCTCTCTCTCTCTCTCTCTCTCTCTCTCTCTCTCTCTCTCTCTAGGCATTTTTGTTTTGTTGTTTTTCTTTACTGTAAGATATGGCGTTGTGCAACTGAAGCCCCATTTTATTAGTGGGGAAACAACGGTCAAAAAAAAAAGGGGGGGGGACTTGGTTAAAAATAGCATCAGAGGAAGAAGAGAGACAACGCTGGTCGGAACAATTCGTCCCTGTTTTGACGAACTGGCGTAACCCATCTTTTCTAAGTCTTTGGATTTTCCAGCCAAAGTGACTCAGTTTTTTTTTATACTCTATAACATATCACAACTTCAGCTGTCTAAAAATAATATCAAAATCTCCAAAGCCCAGTATCTCAGAATGGGGAAAAAATGGCTTACGACAATTCGTCAGACTTGAGACGAATTATGTGAGGCCAGGGATATGTTATATGGAGGGGTTCATCACACTGATATATACAAGAAACTGACGAATAATTTAAAGTTCGATTATTAAAAGTTAATAAAATGTGACTATCACCCTGTACATTAAAGAAGGGGTTGAAAATGACCTGGTCGAGGTGGTGATAATTCATCCAGGCACTGTGCATCCTTTGGGGAGCCACAGGAATTAACCATTAAATTTATCTGCTTACATCATCGAATTTGCTCCTATGATTGTCTTTAGAGAGTGTTTTGAGATGGGATTCATAGTTGCGACTAACAGCAGTCGACTAACTACGGCTGTTTAGATCAACAGAGAGAGAGAGACAGACAGAGACAGAGAGAGAGAGAGTGTCAGTCAGGAAAAGAACAGCAGATTCTCTTGAGTTGGTGAGAGAGAGGGAGAGAATCAGAAAAAAAAAACAGATTCTCTTGAGTTGGGGAGAGAGGGACACAGACAGACAGAGAGAGATAGAGAGAGAGAGAGAATGGATCAGGAAAAGAACAGAAGATTCTCTTGAGAGAGAGAGAGAGAGAAATCAGGAGAAAACAGCAAATTCTCTTGAGGGAGAGGGGGAGAGAGAGAGAATCAGGAAAAGGACAGAAGATTCTCATGAGTTGATGAGAGAGAGAGAGAGAGAGGGAAAAGAACGGAAGATTCACTAGAGTTGATGAGATTTCAGTCACGCCTTGTGTTGCAAATGAATCAGCTGATCGGTGCAGATGAGAAGCTGCAGTGAATGAATTATACTTTTCATCGTCGTCGTTTTCAGAGGAAATTTACGATGCCCGAAAGAACGAGGAAGGGGGAAAGATGTAATCGAAAGTAAAAGGGAGGAAAAAGGGAAGTGTGTTGATTCGAAGAGTGAAACGGTGCTAGTGGTGACAGAGACATGGGAGTTTTGGAGTAAATCCCTCGCCACTTGGTAAGTGGTTTTACGAAGAGGAAAGTCACAGGAAATGGGGGAAGTGGAAAGCAGGGAGAGAAGAGAGAGAGAGAAAAGGGAAGAATTTCGCAGCATCTTTTGACATATGGAAAGAATGATAAGGGGAAGAAATGAGAGGATAGAACAGAAATGTGCAAAACGCTTTACTTTGTCAGGTCTGATGTGCGAGAGATGACAGGATTATCAGTGGTGCTGAAATATTGTTTGACAGATACGCAGCACAGACATACAAATCTCTTCTCCCATTCTTCCAACGTGACCCAGTTCGAGGATGAGCATGATTAAATTAGTAGGGAACAAAAAAACGAGAGATATTACATATCTAGGACAAAACGAGAGAACTGAATGCAGAACGAAACGTATCTAGGACAAAACGAGAGAACTGGATGTAGAATGCAACATATCTAGGGCAAAACAAGAGAACTGACTGTAAAATAAAACGTATCCAGGACAAAACAAGAGAACTGACTGTAAAATAAAACGTATCCAGGACAAAACGAGAGGATTGAATGTAGAATGAAACGTATCTAGGACAAAACGAGAGAACTGAATGTAAAATTAAACGTATCCAGGACAAAACGAGAGAACTGAATGTAAAATAAAACGTATGTAGGACAAAACGAGAGGACTGAATGTAGAATGAAACGTATCAAAGACAAAACGAGAGGACTGAATGTAGAATACAACGTACCCAGGACAAAACGAGAGAACTGAATGTAAAATAAAACGTATGTAGGACAAAACAAGAGGACTGAATGTAGACTGAATCTTATCTCGGACATAACGAGAGAAGTGAATGTAGAATGAAACGTATCTAGGACAAAACGAGACAACTGAATGTAGAATTAAACGTATCTAGGACAAAACGAGAGGACTGAATGTAGAATGAAACGTATCTAGGACAAAACGAGAGAACTGAATGTAGAATTAAACGTATCCAGGACAAAACGAGAGAACTGAATGTAAAATAAAACGTATCTAGGACAAAACGAGACAACTGAATGTAGAATTAAACGTATCTAGGACAAAACGAGAGAACTGAATGTAGAATTAAACGTATCCAGGACAAAACGAGAGAACTGAATGTAGAATTAAACGTATCCAGGACAAAACGAGAGAATTGAAAGTAGAATGAACCTTGGTTTGAGCGAGAAAGCATGCGTCTCTTGCGAAAGCAGCCACAGCTAACGATAAATGTTGATATTGTCCACGAACTGAACATGCATTTTGATGTATCTCTGCTTTCAGTTATCTAGAATTTTGATATTTTCGTGTATTTTGATGTTTTTGACAATCATTCACAAAAGCAGACGTTCTTGAACTGTATATTCATCCATGATGAGACCAGTAAGAGACTAGAACAGGGAAATGAGGACAGAAAATGAATCTTGCAATTTCGAAGAGCAAATCATTTCTCATCCTTTCATTTTCCTTTTCTTTCTGTTAGTCTTGTGTCAAGAAACCTGCATTAATGAGATTGTTTTCATAGTGTTGCTGTCATAAATTGAGGGTAAATGTAAGGTTGGTTGCCAAATGTATGATCTTTGCCTAGAACTATTTAATTACGATGTTTTTATGCTTTTACATGTTTAGGCATTCTGCTAATTTTATATTATATTATATATACATATATATATACACATATATATATATATATGTATATATATATATATATATATATATCGTATATGTATATTTGTGTATATATAAAGTATATACATATACATATATAAATATATATATATATATATATATATATATATATATATATATATATATAATTTTTAGATATTCTGCTAATCACCATAGTCATCATAATCATTAAAGATATTTGCAGATATTATTTTGACTCGTTATGACAAGTACATATCGTACTGTAATGATGAATTCAAGCAGTGACAATGATAATATCTCTAATAACAGAATATCAATCAAAAAAATTATCCTAGTTAAAATATAAATGTGGTCTATTCCCTCTTCTCTCCACGTCCCGCGGCCCAGAACTTAACCTTCTATCCCACTGGGATCTGGTCTTGTGTAGAAAAGTCAAAAGAATTTCCCCGCTCAGATTCAGATATTTCATCTGAAGCGTATCGCTGCAAAATGAAAACTAGACTTCCGTTGCAGGGACAACTAAAAGAGAGAGAGAGAGAGAGAGAGAGAGAGAGAGAGAGAGAGAGTGAGTTTGCAATGAAGGTATATAGCAACAGTATTTGAATTCGCTTTTTGGGTTTCTCTGACTATGCATACACGTAAACTATATCTATTTATCAGTCTGTCTATCTTCCTATCTCAATGTATATTCTGTACTGTACGTATTTATTTAATATATATATATATATATATATATATATATATATATATATATATATATATATATATATATATATATATATATATCTATATATATATACATATACACATACATATACATACTTTAATATATATTCACTCTATCGGAAGTATATATTTTCATATATGTTACCGAAGGAATTTTTGTTATATATGTGTGATGAATCAGGACTACAGTGACACACTAATGTGCCACAAGAGAGGTAAATGTGTCGAACTCAGGTGTTTTGCGTTTGTGTTGACCGTGTAGTGCGTTTATCATGGCCTTTATTTATCCACTAAGAGAAAGAAAAAGCTGGGATCATACTCTCATATAAACTTCTAATTTGTCATCAAGATCAACTCTCTCTCTCTCTCTCTCTCTCTCTGAATACCATCTCATCAGCCCACCCGTCGAACTCAGGTGTTTTGCGTTTGGAGACGATATCCTCCACTCTCTGCCATGTTCTATTTGGCTATATTATGACTTGAGCATATTTCTAAAGCTTGGCTCATCCTTCACGGAGTGATAGGCTTAAATAAGGAAAATCCTTTTACTTCTGCACTCCTTACATCCACCACAAATAGTTAGGGCGGGTGGAAGGATTTAGTGTTGTTATTGTTTTTTTAAATTCTTCATCCTTTGTTCAAAATTGTTTGCTTATGTTAGTATAAATATTATTTGAGAAGAGTCTTCTCTGCTACTTGAGTCTTTAATTTCCTATTAAAGAGAAATTATTTAAGTTTATTGCATTTTATTTTTTTATGGATAAAGGATCTTTCTCGAATGAACTTTGGGTTCTCCCAATTTCTGAACAGGACCTGAGATTCGTCTGATAATTATGATAATTTTTTTTTCTTTTTTTTTTTTACTGTAGATTGACCTTGTGCAGAATTATATCGTCATATTACCACATCTGAACTGAAATAATAAGGTAGTATATGTATATATATATATATACATATATCAGTATGTATTTATATATATATATATATAGTATATATATATACAGTATATATATATATGTATATATATATATATATATATATATATATATATATATATATATATATATATATATATATATTATTTACGTAAAAGACAACGAAAACGATGTACCAACTCTGACAGTGTTCACTCCATTCTCCGTAATTAACCTGTTAATAAACTGTAAGATAAGGCACTTTATGAAATGTATTAAATACGTGATTAATTGCATCGGGAACATTTTAAAACAATTCATATATCACGATGAGTAATTATTAATTTTAGGATTTCCTTCGAGCGGTAAAGCCTTTTATGATTATGATTAAATTATATGATTTTAATTAGGCAAATATGGTGTCTGAGAAAGATTTGGCCGAAAGATTCTGGTATCATATCTCATTCATTTCCCTCTTCCGGGTTTGTATGTGAACTTGAATCCTCAGAGAGAGAGAGAGAGAGATATATATTTTTATTAATGAGATATATATATATTTTCAGTTAGAGAGAGAGTATATTTTTATCAATGGGAGAGAGAGAGAGTTTTTATCAATGAGAGAGAGAGAGAGAGAGAGAGTCTTTTTATCAATAAACAGAGAGAAGTCTATTTTATCAATGAGAGATTTTAAGAGAGAGAATCGATGATTTTATTAATGGGAGAGAGTATTTTTATCAATGAGATGGTATTTTTATCAATGGGAGAGAGAGTCTTTTTAACAATGAGAGAGAGAGAGAGAGAGAGAGTCTTTTTATCAGTGGAAGACAGAGGGAGAGAGAGAGAGAGAGTGAGTTTTTATCAGTTAGAGAGAGAGAGTGTTTTTATCAGTGAGAGAGTATTTTTATCAGTGGGAGAGAAAGTCTTTTTGCCAATGATAGAGAGAGAGAGAGAGTCTTTTTGTCAATGAAAGAGAGAGAGAGAGAGAGAGAGAAAGCCAAGAGAGAGAGAGAGAGAGAGTCTTTTTGTCAATGAAAGAGAGAGAGAGAGAGAGTCTTTTTGTCAATAAAAGAAAGAGAGAGAGAGAGCGTCTTTTCTCAAATCCTGGTATATCACTGACGGTTTTGAAGTTAGTCAGTCGCTACTGTAATTAGATATCAACTCCAATAACTATTCTATCAGCAGTAAGAGTAGTAATAGTAGTAGTTATATAGTAAAAGCAGATACCTGCAAGAAGAAAAAGTAATAAACAAAACGGAGAAGTCAGTTGAAAACTCAGACTTTTGCAGATGACCCTTCTCCTCATTTACAATTTATAAGAGTAATGTCACAAAAAAAACCAGGACACGTTAATGCAGCGCTGTTGACACAAGACTCAAGGAAGGAAAAATCAAGGGGAAGAGATAAAGGATAAATTGCTGTTTGGAATCTGAGTTTTTTTTTTTTTTTTTTTTTTTTGATTGCAAGATTGTTGTCAACGTGTCGATTGCAGAATTACGTTTTCAATTTGTTTCGTCTTTCTCTCTCTCTCTCTCTCTCTCTTTTTACAGAACTATGTGTTCCCTTTATTTTTTCTTTCTTCCTTTTTGAGTCTCGTCAGTGATGAAGACGCAAGTGGAAAAAAAATCCTTATTTGTCTTGCTAACTATAAAAATAACCTAAGTAATATGTGTACTTTAATTTGTTGTTTATACATAGACGTGAAACGTTCAACGATCTTATCCCTCAGTAATCTTCAATTTCAAATTATTTCGCGCTTTTGGCTCAAACGAAACTAATATCGCAAACACGGAAGTGAGTGAATCTTTGCGCAATTATATTACGCGGATTCTCTCTCTTCCTCTCCTCTAATCTTCAGACTCGAATATTTCACGAACTCTGATTTCCTGGAAATGAGGTTATTCGAGGTCAGCTTAGAAGTAAATGTAGCTGGTTTAGTTAGAGAAGGTATCTGGAAAACTTACTGGTGTGGAAGTGTGTGCCTGTTTTTTTTCACACGTGGAAAGAGGCATGATACAAGCATATTGATGCATAGTGAACACAGCCTGGGAAAGCAAGCACTGCACTTCACAACGAACAATGATGAAGGAAACGATTTCACTGCTCTCTCTCTCTCTCTCTCTCTCTCTCTCTCTCTCTCTCTCTCTCTCTCTCTCTCTATTCCTCTTATTTTATAGTGAACACAGACTGGGAAAACAGTGATGCTGTTTTGTTTCATTCAAAACTTAGCACTGAATGCAAGCACTACACCTTCACAACGAACAGTGATGAAGAAAAATTATTTCTCTCTCTCTCTCTCTCTCTCTCTCTCTCTCTCTCTCTCTCTCTCTCTCTTCTTCTTCTTCTTCTTCTTCTTCTTGTGTATAGTGAACATAGACTGGGAAACGCTGATGCTCTTTTGTCTCTTTCAAAACTTAGCACCCTAAAGCAAGCACTTTCTCTCTCTCTCTCTTCTTCTCTCTTCTCTCTCTTCTTCTTCTTCTTCTTCTTCTTCTTCTTCTTCTTCGTGTGTATAGTGATCACAGACTGGGGAAACACTGATGCTCTTTTGTCTCTTTCAAAACTTAGCACCTAAAGCAAGCACTTCTCTCTCTCTCTCTCTCTCTCTCTCTCTCTCTCTCTCTCTCTCTCTCATATTCTTCCGTGTCCCTCATACCTTATACAGGAACTGGTATGGAGTTCACGCTGCATTTCTCTGTCTTCCCTTGTTCCACTGTTCCGTGATTTCCCCCTTCGTGCACAGGACGTGAACAGGTACATCTACCTACAATCATTGTGAATGTTTTCGCTCTCTTCGCTTCTTCGTCCCTCGAAGGATCACTTGATTTTCCTAACCTTTATTTCAGTTCCAGCTTCCTTTCCTTGGGCCTCGTGCCTTGTTTTCTTTGGTTTGAAAAACAAAAGGATATGTTAGTGTAGTCAGCGGCGTGTTCATGAATGTGCATGATTTTATAGATATTATATATATATATATATATATATATATATATATATATATATATATATATATATATATATATATATATATGTATATTATATATATTATTTATATAATATTTATATGTAATATTTACATATATGTATGTACATATACATGCATAATATAAGCTTGCATACATACATCCATACATACAAGAAAACGACATTCCACAAAATCGTACATGCATGTATGTATATATACATGCATAATACAAACTTGCATACATGCATCCATACATACGAGAAAACGACATTCCACAAAATCGTTGCCCGTGTAACTGAAATCCCCACCGAGCCGTGCAGGAGAATCCTAATAAATCCTTTGCTTATTGGAAAGGACAAATTGGAACAGCAATTAGGCAGTTCCTTACCCTGGGTGTCCTCTAACGAAGCCGTCATTTCTGCAGCCTTTGAAAGCATCTAAGGGCCGGTGGTACAAAGGCCCTTGAGATGAGGAAGCCTTTGATTACCTTTGTGCCATTTGATCAGCATCCTTGATAACACCCCAAAGCCACTTGTATACCGTCGGCTCTGTTCTACTGAATTATCCAAATAGCTTCGTCAAAGTGATTCGTTCAGCGAGGGAAGATGTGGGAGTCTGAATTCAGTCGAGGAATTGATTTGATAAGTGAAAGACTGATTCTGTTGTTCGGGATCTTATATGAACTCGCCTACATGAAATTTAATGAAAAGAAGGTATTCATAATCATATCTGGATAAACGATGTTCAGGCTAAATAACGTGTTAGCTTTTTGAACGAGAAAGACTTACCCCATGAGAAAAATCAACAAATGAATAAATCGTGTGAATGCACTAATGAATATTATATAGAAATTAATTATATAACGAGTATTTTTTTTTATAAAAGTTGTCTTCATAAACTTCGCGGACATCGAAGTTCGTCTTCACTCCCTTCGTATGTGCAAATTGCGTCACTTCCCTAAATTATTTCGAACATTCAGATGAAATTACCCTAACTCAATACTCCTAAAAGCATGAGTAGCCTAATCTTAAATACTCCAGAATTCTTATTTTCTAAAGACGAACTTTACTAGAGAAGGTTTATTCCTTTTTTTTTAAAATCATGAAAAACAAGTAAAAAATGCGCAATCGCGTTTTCTGTACAGCCGCTTCACCATATAATCAAGGCCACCGAAAATAGATCTTCTTTCGGTGGTCTCGGTATAATTTTAACCACGGCCTATTGGTGGCCTATCCTATATCGTTGCCAGATGCACGATTATAGCTAACTTTAACCTTAAATAAAATAAAAACTACTGTGGCTAGAGGGCTGCAATTTGGTCTGTTTGATGATTGGAGGGTGGATGATCAGCATATCAATTTGAAGCCCTCTAGCCTCAGTAGTTTTTGAGGTCTGAGGGCGGACAGAAAAAGTGCGGACGGACAGATAAAACCGGCACAATAGTTTTCTTTTACAGAAAACTAAAAAATTAGAAATGTGTATCTTATATGCATACACAAACTTTAAATGTGCATTTTTGGCCAAACATATTTATCGAGATAAAACATAAATCAAAATCGAATTATCTTTAATCCTCAGGAAGTAAATTTTAATCTTAGAGAAGCACATATTGAACTGAAAAGACGTAAGTTTTCATTGAGTAAATTGACAGCAAACTGTTAGGTTTTGCATCTACGAAAGAGGTGGTTTCCGGTCTAATCATTTTTGTCTTCTTATAAGATTATTACTGGATGATAATTGAATAAAGAGCATTGGGATTTACATTACAATGGAAGAGAGAGAGAGAGAGAGTTATCTAATTACTGTTACGTGGTCTGAGTACATTTACAAATCAGATGATTAATAAATACACATTTTTTCGGGAAGAGAAAGACTGGGAAGTATAATTGTATACATGAAGTAAAAATATAATTAACTAAAAATCTAATATTCCATAGAACGCTCCGTAAACTAAGAATGGGGAAGTGTTACACGAAGGCTCCCGGAGAACTTGATTTTAAAGTTGATAGTTGACCAAGAAGTCGTTAATAATCTCATCCTTGAGTGTGACTGGATGTAAACTGAACTATACTGCGAATAATTCTCTCTCTCTCTCTCTCTCTCTCTCTCTCTCTCTCTCTCTCTCTCTCTCTCTTCCAAACATTATTTTGCACCATCTCGTCATTGAATGTGGCTGAATGCAAACTGAACTATATTACTACTCTCTCTCTCTCTCTCTCTCTCTCTCTTAAGGTCAAAGTTCGCATACAAACCCCAGAAGATAATAACTGAATTAATGATGTCGAAATCATTTTCATCTTGCAACACCACATTCGTCATTCTCAAAAATGAGTTGAGCTGATTAAATACATCGTAATTTGTTGTAATGATCAAAGATTTCAACGCTTGTGGGTAAATTCCAAACCAAACCTATTTTTAGTGATATCAGTTTTGGTTTACAAATTTACAGAGTTGTATTTCTTTTTATTACTATATTTCAGGCATTTATATTTATATAAGTGTACGTTTTTGCTGAAGTTGGATTATTGGCTCCAATGATTTTTCTCATATTTTGCAGTGACGTACTCATGGAAGGACAAGTTTAAGATTCATAACCATCAACAAACACCTATTATTAACCACAGTTCTGATTCAGACCACATGCCCTATTTCTTAATTTTGAAGCGTACAGACGCTAGCGTTGGAAACAGCTTCTGAAAAAAAAAAATATGATTCAAATAAATGTCATTCTTATTTAAGACATAAGATTATTTGATAAGCCACCAATTCCTCTAGTAGCTTCCATGGATAAAATTTTGATACAAATGACTTCTGATAAGTAATCGTCAGTACAGGAGAATACAGTGCTGACGGCAATTGCAAGAAACGGCTTTTTTAAAGAGTAAATATGCGTACAATTGAATAAGACATAAGAATACATATTATATGATTAAACAATTATGCCTTTGAAGGAATGACAGATAAACGCGAGTAATTGCTGAGTTCAGATGGGGAATGATAACAGTAATTCAGTACAAAATCAGTAAATCTTCAACAAATCATTTCAGTTATTAGTATAATCTCAGAACATATCCTACAGAATCGGAATAATTCAGATTTCACGTGAGGAACAAAGTTTCATCCACTATAAATATTGTTGCCTTAAACTTAAACAAGTCCTCAAGTTTCATACCCGATATATATTATTGCTATAAACTTAAACAAGTCCTTTATAGTAAGTCAGCAGTATTGTACCTTCTTATCAAGGTGAAATGTCACAGCCTTTGAAATTAAGTGGTAACTAGCCATCCCAACACATTCTGAAAAAAAAAATACAAAACACGTAACTGTAACTTTACGAAGACATTCAAAGCAAAGGAACAAATAGAAAGTCAGTGTTCCATCCCAACTATCAGAGGTGGATCTGAGGGATCACGCTGAAGCTATACAGCCCTCTGTAGAGCCCATCCTTCTGTGAAGGATGATCTAGGATTTGGAAGTTACGTAATGTCCCAGTATCAAAGACACTCGTGCACATTTCTCGCTTGGGACAGACGCTGCGAGCATAGAGTTCGAACGTGATTGAAACGAAATAAGTTAATACTGCAATGATTCAGCGATTCTTGAATGGGCGAGAACGTCATACACACACGCACACACGAACACTCACTCACTCCACTCCACTCACACGCACACACACACACACAAACATTAATTCACATTGCCAAAACACGCGCCCCTGGGTTTTCAAGCGTTCATTTGCACACACTCTTCACTTGAAGATTTAATACGCAAGTGTTTAGCATTTCATGAATTAGCGAAACGTCCACTCTCTCTCTCTCTCTCTCTCTCTCTCTCTCTCTCTCTCACTTCAATCTGATAAATCTAGAAGATGGGGGCAAGAAAGAAGGGGATGTAAGAAGGTGGGCAGGCCACTTATTTAGACCAAGCAATCAAGGTTCCACTCACACTCCTATTCTTAGTATTCTTATGCCATGAATAATTAGTTATACAATAAAATAAATAATAATGATAATAACAATAATTATAAATTACTATTCTTAGTATTCTTGTCTTGAAGAAAAAGTTATACAATAATAATAATAATAATAATTATTATTATTATTATTATTATTATTATTATTATTATTATTATTATTATTATTATTATTATTATTATTATTATTATGCCATGAAGAATAACAACAAAAAGACCGACTGTATTTGAACTAAATCCTGAAATAATGTGACAAAGCAGCTTTCTGGACGATGCAGAACACAGTCCAAAAATTCACCCTTTTATCTGCAACAAAGAGACGCTCGCTCCAAGCTGCATTTAATCAAAGCACCATTGTGATTCCGTCATTTGAGGACTAAAGAGTAATAAAACAGGCGATTTGGAGCTTAATCCACGTAATAATTAGTCCAGGAATGCGAAGAAACCAGTCATTAACGAATGCAGGGGAATCTCTCAAACAATGACGAAGTATTTCCTAGTTTTGTTTCTAAGTTTTCTTCTCCTTTGTTGATGCGTTTAATGAGAGAAACGCGAAAACAATTAATCCTCTTTCAAGGTACATTTCACGAGAGGAACGATCGGACGATTAGTTCTCTCTCGAGGTGAATGATTCGGAGGTTTTAGCTGAAAATCAAGAGGCAGAGGCCGTTAATTATTGTTCGACTGGAATCCTTGCGTAGCTGGAGACCGTCACCTTTTGCGATAACGTAGTGTTGATGATGACGGCATTTTTTTTTGGGTGGTTGATTGATTGGTTATGGCTGCTGAAACTGGCGTCACAATGGCTAGGTTAGGGATAAAATTCGCCATTAGACTGAAGACCCTATTTTCATCGTAGTGGTATATTTACAAATATTACAGTGTGTTTGTTTGTATAGAAACCGATAGTAATCACTTGTTTGTTGCATGTGTTTGTTGGTATGGGATTTTCTTCAATAAATCGTATGCATTCGCGCGGGTGTTGAGTATAATGTGATTGCAGTCACTTTATGTTCATTTATGTTTGTAGGCGGATACGGGAGTGATTGCAGTCAATTGCTTGTATATATTTGCATTCACGTATATGTAAGTGACAAGTATTACCATTCATATTAGACTAAACACCCACATTTTCGTCTTGGGACGAAAAAAATATATTTACAAATATTGCAATGTGTTTGTCGAGAGAGCGATAGCAATTGCATGTTTGTTGATTTTGTTACTGCAATAAGTCTTCTGCACATGCGCGGGTGTTGCAATCACTTCATGTTCAAGTATCTTTTTGGGCGGATACGGGAGTGGTTGCAATCAGTTGCCTGTATATATTTGCACGCACGTGTAAGTGACAAGTATTACAGTTCATACTCCAGAGAAGAGATTGCCTTCGCTCCTCAGTAATTTTGGGTTTAAACTCTTTCGACGCAACAGGTGAAGAAGTTTCAGAGGGCCCCGACATATTTTCAAGAAACTCATAATCATAAGCGTTAAGTTCACGGAGTGGAAAGGAGATGTGACGGATATTGAGAAAATGGTTATATTCTCATTTTCCCAAGGAACTTGAAGAGTAAAGCAACTACGCAATTATTGTTTAGAAATTTTTTATTTATCATTATTAAAGATATGCACTGTATTAATTATGTTTATAAATTGTGGTTTAATTGTGGATAATCGTAAAAATTTCCCGAAATTAAACTATATCTTTCACACTAAGTATGATGGCAAGAAATTCTGTATCACTGCCAAATTCATACTGCAACTGTTGAATCGTGGATGAACCACCTTGATGAACAGCTTCCCCTGTGCTACCAGGCTCTGGAATTTTCGTTCTTCTTCGGTTTTTCCTGGCTTGTAACGCTTCTTCCTTTAAGAAATGTGTATCTCTTCTCTCACGGCTAAGCCCCGCCATTCTTTATTCATATTGAGATTTTTAATTTTCTGTAAAAGAAAACTATTGAGATGGCTATTTGTCTGTCCGTCCGCACTTTTGCTGTCCGCCCTCAGATCTTAAAAACTACTGAGGTTAGAGGGCTGCAAATTGGTATGTTAATCATCCACCCTCCACTCATCAAACATACCATATTGCAGCCCTCTAGCCTCAGTAGTTTTTGTTTTTATTTAAGGTTAAAGTTAGCCATAATCGTGCGTCTGGCACATAGCTATAGGTGCCAACAACACAGGCCACCACCGGGCCGCGGCTGAGAGTTTCATACAGCATTGTACGCTGTACAGAAAGCTCGATTTCGCCAAAGAAACTTCGGCACATTTTTTACTTGTTTTTCCTCATCTTAGGTCCTGGGCTAGAAAAAGTCATTGGGTTTCTCGTCCCTTTGGCCTTTCCTCTTAAATATGGATAGTATAAACGTCATTTTTAATAACAGACTTGTTACTAATGGTGGTAACAGTAATTATTATAATATAAAATAATCTTTGGAATCACTTACACAAATACTTCAAAACTGATTACCAGATGAAATGGAGGTAATATTCCACTCCTCATAATATAATAATTTTTTTCAGTAAATCATGACTACGAGAAATATTTCGCAAAGTGGAGTTTGCTTTAGGTGTAATCATTTGAAAAGGCAATATTCAAGTTATAAATACTTTCGTAAGTGGCACTGAGGTATTTTGGTCAGGTTGAAAAATGGCCAATTACCGAATGCCCCGTTGCACAAAGACAAAATGAAATAGCTTTGCACTGAAATATTATTACCATCGAAAATGGAATTATCCTTGGATGTATACAAAGCCGCCCTCCTCCCCCAAAACCTCTCTTTCACAGACGAATCCACAGAAATCATCAAATCATTTCAGGATTTTCTCCGGGGACCCTTCGGCATGACGGGCATCAAGCTGCCCCACAAACAGAGCAAGAGGGCGAAATCATTTGCAGGTTCTAAGTGCATGAGAGGCTTATGCCCACGTCGCTTGACATTCCGTTGCAATTGCAAAGGCATTGGGGATAAATCACGTCTTGTAAAGTTAATAATTGGAAATGGTGAGAGATTTTGGTAGTTATATGTTAAAAGTTTTGTCTTGTAGTAAATAGTCGAAACGGTGACATATTGTGTTAGTTATGTGTTAAAGTTTGGTTCTGGTAGGTACGATGAGGCCTTCATGATATGTGGTTGTTGTCATTGTAATGATGCTCTAAGAATGATGAAATCACGGTTTGAAAGTTGTTTGGTTTACATAATGAAAGCTTAGGTCTTGGAAATTTTGGTATTAAAAATCAAAGTTGTTTGTGAAACTTGGTCTTGTTTTGAAAATGGTATTAATGGAATGTTATTGGGAGTCTTCTGAAAAATAGACAATACATATAATTGATGATTGGGAGTCTTTAGTAGTCTAGGTCTCTCTCTCTCTCTCTCTCTCTCTCTCTCTCTCTCTCTCTCTCTCTCTCTCTCTCTCTCTCTCTCATATATAGATGATTGGGAGTCTTTAGTAATTTGATGAACCATCCTCTCTCTCTCTCTCTCTCTCTCTCTCTCTCTCTCTCTCTCTCTCTCTCTCTCAATTGATGATTGGGAGTCTTTAGTAGTCTAGGTAATACACAATCTCTCTCTCTCTCTCTCTCTCTCTCTCTCTCTCTCTCTCTCATATAATAGATGATTGGGAGTCTTTAGTAATTTAGGCTCTCTCTGAACCATCCTCTCTCTCTCTCTCCTCCCTTGCACCCCATATCCATTATGTTGTGTGGGTAAGGCTGAAACTGTAATGCACACCGTACAGTAACGAAAACAACACCATCCGAAAAACAACAACACTTTCTGGAAAAACAACAACTCTCTCTCTTACTTGTTCCTAGCTATTGTTGTTTCAAAAACTCCATGTTGACCATCTCAGTATCGGGGCGTGGGTCCAAATATCGATTAAATAAAGGTCAGTCTCACTTTCATTGTGTTTATCAAATGCTAATTTAGGAAAATTACAATTCTTTTTTTCATATCTGAAAAATATCATCTCTTCAAAATATCTTGTTATAGCTTCAAAGTATCTTATTTTTACATTTAAAATTTCTTTTTATACCCTCAAAATATCTTTTTTAGAGTTTACTTTAATATTAATTCATTAGGTTTGTTTGCTGGCTTTCGAAATTCGTTCTTATGATCAGATGCGAAAAATTAATAAGGGAAAGATGATAACTATATTCTTTTTCCCTTTTAGTAATTAGCTATTGAAAATACTTTCATATTTTTTTATTTTACTAAAATTTACTCTTTTTAATTTTTCGCTGGTTTTCCCCAGATTCCTGTAGTATTCTTATTGCAAGTAACAACAACATTCAGAACAACTACAACAGCATTAAAACAACAGAAACAATTAATTATGATTATAATGAATGTGGTTCTTAAACTAATGTTGATAAATGATATTTCCTGATGTTCTGATGACTCATTATAGTGTCGTTTCAGCATGCGAAAGAAAGTACAAAATGCAATTATTTATTAATAACTGCTAAGTAAACCAAAAGCATGAAAATTAAAATAATTGATGGGGTCACGATATAAACAATAGTGGTGTTTGATTGGTTTCTACGTTACTTATTGTTTTACACAGACACGCATGCGCACATACAAACTTAGGCTGAACAAAATTTTGATATCATACAGCTCCCTTTATCTCTCTCTCTCTCTCTCTCTCTCTCTCTCTCTCTCTCTCTCTCTCTCTCTCTCTCTTGATTGCTCTCTACGTTGCTTACTGTTTTACAGGCACGCATGCGCACATACAAACTTAGGTTGAACAAAATTTTGATATCATACGCTGCTCTCTCTCTCTCTCTCTCTCTCTCTCTCTCTCTCTCTCTCTCTCTCTCTCTCTCTCTCTCTCACAAATGAATAAATGCTCAAACTCCGTTGCCCAAGTACCGCTAGTTAAAGCTGCATTTCCCAAAGGAATCGCCCAACCCATTTATTCCAAATTGAATTTGACATAAATTTAGTGGCTGTTGCAGAGAGAGAGAGAGAGAGAGAGAGAGAGAGAGAGAGAGAGAATGCAGTGCATCTGAAGGGGGAGATGCAACAGTGCAACCCTTCAAAAGCGAAGGGTTGTTGATAAAAGACTTTATTATTGAATCGAGTTACGGCCGAAAGGGTTTGCAGTCAGAATGGTCTAAACAAAAAACAAAAAAACAAAAGAAAAATGCAAGCCGAGGTTTGACTGACAGGAAGGAAGTGGCTCCGTTATTCTACGTAAAGCGTAAAATGCAGGCTGGTGAATGCGCATGCGCGCTCTATGTAGGTTCGTTGAAGGGAGAAGGTTTATTGAAAGCATTGGGGCCTCTCGCCGGTAATGTTTGCATAGTTTTCTTGTATAGTGATTTGAGATGTATGCAGAGAATCAGGGCTAAGACCCATTGAATTTGATATCAGAATTCCTTATCATTCTTCCTTAGAATGAATGAAGGAGAAATGTTAAACTGTATCTGCGAATTACTTTCACATTGATACTGCCACTTGTCCTTGTTACAGATTAATATAAATCACAGGAATAGCAAGAAAAATTCTTAGACTTCATATACATTCCATTATGTGATTATCTGTCTTCGTTTATCTGTCGCCAGCACGCTGTTTCTTTGCCGGCTAATGAAGAATTAGAGAATTTATTTCTGGTGATAGAAATTCATTTTATCTATTGTTTTGGTTTTCTAGGTCAGTTGGTTTTTCCGTAAAATAAAAATCGGGCCAAAAGCTGTTAATCAGCTGAGTGGATTTAAATAAATATATAACTTTATGTTTCTTTTGTAGAGTAACTTTAGATGTTTTCTTCATTTTGTACTTTAAATAAATATGTTATGTTGGAGTAAGATGTTCTCTGTACGGGTGTCCGACCGATTGCAACACCTGTGGAAAAATAAAAACAAATCCCAGAATTGGCTTAGGCAATAAGATAACTAAAATCAAAATCTAATCGAAGATCTCATCTACTTTTACTTTTCTAGAAAGTGATTAAAGCCTGACGGGAATACTTAATTTTCTAAAAAGTGATTAAAGCCTTATAAGAATACTCTGTTAATAAGAGATATTTCTGTTATCACACTGATCATCAGAGTGAATTAAACTTAAGAAAGTACACAAGTGCACAGGATTCATTTTTAAGGGATTTTGCAAGGTATATTTTTTATTATTAATATTTTCTGCAAAACGCAAATGCATTCAAAGGATCCTCAGGATAATTTGAAGGTCTTTGCAAAGCAATATTACTAGTTAAAGCGTTTCGAATATGTCGTGAGTGAATAAAACTTAAGGAAGTACGCAAATGCACAACACCCACATAAGAATTTTGCAAAGTATATTTTTATTTATATCAACAAAACACAAATGAATTCAAAATATCACGAAAATAATTTAAAGAGCCTTGCAAAGCAATATTATGAATTGCAGAATTTTGCATATGACATTTGCCCTCCAAACGTCATTATAATGTTACAGAATCAACATTGCACTTCACGAATGTTACAAATAAAATCACGAAGTCGGTTCAGAAAGTGAATGACTGTAATCGACTGTAATCGAGTTACTTCACTTACGACCAAAAATTCCGATTTTCTGACAATGTATATCTGGACAGAGAAGAGCTCAAAAATATTTTAATCCATTTCGGAATTTTCTTACCCATTTCAAAGAACTGTTCTTTATCGTCGTTCCAATGAAAAAAAGGAGGTTTTCACAAACGCAGCGACTCACAACAAACAGTGCTTTCGACTCTTGAAAATCCGTCGACGTGAATTGGATAAGTAATTTTTCGCACAGGCGGCACAATGGATAAAAGAGGAAAAAAGAGGAGAGGTAGGATAAAGAGAGTTGGGGAGGGGGGAGTGCAAGAATTTTGCAGCAGTGTGAAATTCTTTTTATAAATATAGTCCTTAAAAATTTGTTGACAATGAAAGGGGTATTTTAGATCCCTGTCACAGAAATGTCAACACTTGGAACAAATCAATATGCAGCGTGCATTGTTTTTGTGTGCATACATGTGCATTTATTCTAGACAAAATATTCGATTATGCATACAAGCCTGCATTCATGCAATATATTTCGCATGTGTGTGTGTGTTTGTTTGAGAATATGTAGATGGGTGAGTGCCTGGTTTGGTGTAAAAGTGAGACTGTTACAGAGTGTGTAATGTCACCAGGGATGTTTAATATCTTTATGGATGGAGTGATGTGGGGAAAAAAATTGAAACAAAGCCGTCTGTACTCAAAGCTTTTTACCAGTTCCTTCCTCCAGTCAATTGAGAATAAGCAAACTTCATATTTTCATTACAGTATAAGATTGAGAACGATGTTAATATTAGGTCATTGCAACTTAAACCAGCTTATATACATTTAGTAATATTTCACATTACAAAATGTCTTGGATAAAGACAGGTGGTATGATGATTATGACGTTAATACATAATATAGAGTTAAACACTGAAATTTAAGAAATTTTATTACAATGTTAGTGGACATTATTTCATACTATATGATATAATGAATCGTAACCATATGATTAATCATAATATTAAGTATGAGATGACTGACATTGTATTGTTGTCTGGTGACCACTATACTTTCAGTGTGAGGGAAATAGGGATTACTATACTAGTATTATGTTTTAACTTGTAACCGTTTCAGTGCACCTCACGGGGTGCACTGTAGGCATTACTAAAGGTTCTCTGCAGCGTCCCTTCGGCCCCTTGCTGCAACCCCTTTCATCCCTTTTACTGAACCTCCATTCATGTTATCTTTCTTCCGTCTTGCTATCCACCCTCTCCTAACAATTATTTCATAGTGCAACTGCTTTGAGGTTTTCCTCCTGTTACACCTTTCAAACGTACCTACTGTCAGTTTCCTTTCCATCGCTGAATGACCTCATAGGTCCCAGTGCTTGGCCTTTGGCCTAAACTCTATATTGCATTCTATTCCATATTCAGTGGAAGGATGTATGAGACACCAGTTGGTGCTTGAAAGCAAATGGTAGAAGATCGAGGGTTTAGTTGTTATGTGAAAGTGTATAATTCCTGGGTCATTCCTCTGTGGTCGTTTGCCCGCACACCAAACTGATAACTCCTAAATAAAGTTTTGCGAAAACACGGATTACTACGCGCGTATGGGAGATGATCCGTTGCTTTTTGAGGAGGTTATTTTTTTTTTTTATTGTTAGTCTTTGGGATGGTTTGTTGTTGATTGCCTTTTCAAACGTAGCTAATGGCTGAAGGAAGTTTTTTAATTTTTTTGTTTTTAGTGTTTTGCGAGCGCGCGCGTGCATGTGTGTATGCTTTGTACATGGGGGAAAAGTACCTCTTTTCAAATAGTAATAGTTTTGGAAGCGCGCTGGAGCTTTACCTATAAACGAAGGAAATTCAAAATATCAAGGAATTAGTTCAGATGATGTCCATTACAAACACACACACATTTGACTTCGTAGATATTAGGCCTCAAGTGCAGCAATTATAATCTTACTGCAAATAACATCTAAAAAGATCGGGTTAGATCTTACCAGGTTTCCATGACCCTTCGGCGAGCTTCGTGTTAATAGTCTCTTCTGTAAAAGTGCCTGACGCGTGAAAAGATTTGTACTTCTATCAAAAAATCAAAATGCATCCAATTTGACATTGTGGCTGGTGCCACTCACAGGAATAAGTGACAGAATCTTGATTTGTGTAACTCATATATTTTTGGTGTTCGGTTTATCTTAATGTTAGAATATTTCTCTTGAAACCTACTTAGGAATTTTCTTCCTCCCGTTTTAAAGCAACCTGTTTAAAACACCTTTTCGTGTTTTCTTTGTCTCGTAGAGAGAGAGAGAGAGAGAGAGAGAGAGAGAGAGAGAGAGAGAGAGAGAGAGAGAGAGAGAGAGAGAGAGAGAGTCAAATCGTTAAGCAATATAAGCAAATTTGTCTTATCGTGATCAGCATTTAATCCAGGAATTTTTCATTATATGCCACTGATTCACTTCGGATCTTGAAAGCAGAATCGTTTTTCACTTACATTGTGGATACTGTTATTAATTTGATGGGGTTATTTTACCTTTAAGGTTCTTCTAACAGTAATATTTTTATCAAATCGAAGAGGTATTATGAGTTATTACTAAAATACAGATGGCATTAACATCTACCCCAATTTAATTAGCATTATTAGACATGACTTACCCTTCATGCCCTTTCAATGACAGTGGAATGCCATGGAACGCCACGGAACGCATTACTTAAGCCTCTCAGGCACTTAGGGCCAGCAAATGATTTTGTCCTCTTGCTCTGTTTGTGCTACAGATTAATATACCCCCTTCCGAAGGGTGGCGGGAGAAAATCCTGAAATGATTTGATGATTTCTGAGGATTCGTCTGTGAACGAGAGGTTGGGGGAAGGGTCTGAACATCTAGGGACAGATATGATTTATGAGAGAGTACTTCTAATGTAGAAGAATATTTTCTCTTATTAGAGGAATACTTATGATATTTACGTATTCCCAAGTGGTCTCTTTTGTCTTTATATTGCCTTAATATTTTAGTTCCACCGAGATTAGAATTTTATTTTTCACTTTCTTCAGTAAAAGCTGTATTCCGAAACATTTATTAGCATCTTGGTATACTCCGTAAACATTCATATATCGCCTCCTAATCTCGACCCATGTTCAAACCATATGGGTAAACTGATTATTCTTGTATGAAAGTCAATGTATGCAAAGGTTTATTTTTGTGTCCAGTGTATTTTGATTTCATAAATCATTTTTGAACACAAATTTTGAACTTTTGAGGTGTTTGATGTAAGAAAAAAAAAACAATTTCGCATTGAGACTCTGAGACTCTGGGCGCCCTGTCTTAGAAAGTCTTGCTAATAAAAATGATCTTTGTTCTTTAATGCTTCTTCTTATTCTTCTTCTTCTTCTTCTTCTTCTTCTTCGTCTTCTTCTTCTTCTTCTTCCTCTTCTTCTTTTTTCGACTTTATTAGTCCCACTGTATAGCAGGGTCGGCCACTGAATCAGTCCAATTTCATTCCTGCATTTCAAGTCCCACTCCTAACACCTCCTCCCCATCCACCCATCCATCTGTCCCATCGTCCCCATTTCTCCCCAATCACTGGCATGTTCTCAGCTCTTGATTCCATCTTTAATGCATTGAGGTATAATTCAGACGTGAGGATAAAGCAATCTTCTAAAAACATAACAGACATCTCACGCGTCTCGACTGTCCCGCCGCAACGAGTCCCCGCTGCCGGGAGAACGGGCGCTGGTGACTGGTACAATACATGTATTGGTACTTTACCGGGGTCTAAGCGATGAAGGCAGGGCATTGAGTATAATCTACCCCAAAGCCAAATCAAAGTCCTTCAAAAGAAGAATTATACAAATGGGAAAAAAAGTACGTTAAAAGAAGTGTACTGAGACTTATGTTCATTTTGTCAAAGGTCACCATTATTTTTTAGAAACCTTTAAAAAATAAAGAGGAAATAAACATTAGTAACGCCGGTGTTGTCGTTAAGTATAATAAATACGATGTCAGCATGAGCAAGCAGTGGAAAAGTTAGGCAATTTACAGCGCAGTACTGGCGGTAAAGTTTTTCTTGTTAATTAGAAGTGATTTTTTTTATTGAAAATTGATGAAAATTAAACTAAAAACAAAATGTTCCAGTTAACATAACTAAACTTATTGCTGTTAAATGAAGCATCCCAACATACAAACTTTAATAACTTTACTCTTGAATAAATATAAAACAAAAAACGAAAAGCAAATATTTTATAATTAAAATAAGACGGAACAGTTTAGGTAAATGAACAACAGACATAAGTAAAAAAATGCTGCGAAGTTTTTTCGGCGCAATCGAGTTTTCTGTACAGCCGCCACAGCGTATAATTAAGGCCACCGAAAATAGATATATCTTTCGGTGGTCTCGGTATAATGCTGTATGAGCAGCGGCCCATGAAACTTTAACCACTGCCCAGTGGTGGCCTATCCTATATCGTTGCCAGAATCACGATTATCGATAGCTTTTAACCTTAAATAAAATAAAAACTATTGAGGCTAGAGGGCTGCAATTTGGCATGTTTGATGATTGGAGGGTGGATGATCAACATACCAATTGCAGCCCTCTAGCCCCAGTAGCTTTTAAGACCTGAGGGCGGACAGAAAAAAGCACGGACAGAAAAAGTACGGACAGAAAAAACGCGGACGGACAGACAAAGCTGGCACAATAGTTTTCTTTTACAGAAAACTAAAAACGATTCCACTTTGAAGATACGAAATGAATCAATGGAATATAAGGAAAAATAAAAACTACTGAGGATAGAGGGCTGGAGTTTGGTATGTTTGATGATTGGAAGGTAGATGATCACCAAACCAATTTGCAGTCCTCTAGCCTAAGTAGTTTTTAAGGTCTGAGGGCGGACAGAATAAAGCGCGGACGGACAGCCAAAGCCGGCACAAGTTTTCATTAAACAAAAGAGTACTTTCATCCAGGTACGACGAACACCTTCTAATTGAACCATGTCATACGTACCTAATACGGCCTTCAGGTAAATTGAGAAAATTCTGCGTCTGATATACACTGCATTCCTGGCTGGATTATAACCTTAACTTTATAGCCCGATCGGAAATAAGCCTTCGCCTGGGGCCGAATATCTTCTCCGCATTCTGGAAATTATCTTCCTGCTCATCCAGCTGAGGTCACGTGGGTAGTTCAGGATGATATTGACGCTGGTCATAACATTTTTCTTCTGATAAGTTCTGGGGAGATTTTGTTCTTTGCTCTTGGGAAGCGAATTTCCATGTGCTAATTGAGGATTAAGAATGGCTTCTGACTCGTCGTGAGTCATGAATTGTAATAAAGCGGTTGTATGAAGAAATGTAGATTTCCTTTGCTGAGTGTCATATTATTTTTTTTATTATAAACAGTATTCCATAGAATTTTACTGAGTGTCATATTATTTTTAATATAAACAGTATTCCAAAGAATTTTACTTTACTAATTAATTAGTAAATGACAGTCACTTATTCTAATGACAAGGATGAATCAATAAATTACGCAAAAATACTAACGAAATATATAAAATGAACAAGTAAATACGAGAATAACGAAAATTAAAAACACAAACATAAAAATATGAAAATAAAACATGTTCATCAAGATAGCTAGTTGAATGAAGTTGTTGTTCAATTCCGGCTTCATATTTTTTAGTCAGTTGTGATGTCCAGTCTATTTGAACAAAAATATATAAATCCATATATAAATATAATATATATATAAACCTAGAAAGACCTCTGTGTTCCAAAAATTCTGTGTCTGAGCCAGCGGGAACTAGATCACGTATCGCAGACCACACTGCGAACAAGTGAACAAGTAAACGACACAGGAATTAAGGTCCACAGGCAGAGTAGGCTTCTCTTCAAAAGTGATCTTATTGTAAAAGGGTTACAGAAAACAAACCGAAACTGATCTGAGGGAAACAACGCTAAGTATTTCCAACTTTTTCGGCCATATAGTCTGAAAGTAAGGCAATTTAATGGAACCTTTACTGGTCTGGGCAAAACTTTTCATTTAAAAATTTTTCAGAACTTTGTAAAATACAAAATGGGATATGAGTTTTCAGGAAAACCATATCTTGATGAAATAAATTAAAATCACAACAAACATTGGGCTCTATTAATCAAAGTGCGTATTGAGTTCATCTTATACAACTTTGGCGAAAAACTGTAATTCAATCCCAAGTCAAATTTCAAATATATATATATATATATATATATATATATATATATATATATATATATATATATATATATATATATATATATATATATATATATAAATATATATAAATTTCTAACTAAAGACCTGTCTTTGATCCTGCCATACAAGTCTGAGTTGGAACCAGAAATTTATAAAGACCTGGGATCCTGATGTGAGTGTTTCCACACGTGATTGTGTGTTGATTATATATATATATATATATATATATATATATATATATATATATATATATATATATATATATATATATATATCAGTATGCAGTGAAGCTGCCCTGCAGTCCAAATGATGCTGGTCTATAGAAAGAGAGAATAGATTAAGTAATCATGAAATACAAATGAAGACGGATAGTTCCATATACTGGAGGTGAATGGGTATGGTGTATACCTCAATTCGAAAGACCTAGGTTCTTGGAAGCTTAGTCGGTTTTGCTTAAGCTATGCAGGATGGTGGTCTCAAGTTCAAGACTTGCTGATTGCATTGAATATTTCTTTGGTAAAATCCGACAAAGAGCACGTCCGTAGGATCTAGGCATGGTGGCTTTGGGAGGAGCCTGTAGGTCTACTTGCTGAGTCATCAGCAGCCACTGCCTGGTTCTCCTAGGTACTAGCGTAGGTGGAGAAGGGCTGTTGCGCATGAGCGACTGTTAAACTTTTAGTAGTTTGTGATTTCTGAAGAAACCCTCAACCTATAAAAGAAGAATGTTGCTTTTTTGATTAGTTATTTTGTTATGGTAAATTTCCTTTATAAGTGTGGTCGTATGTGCATAAGGTTACCTAATATTATGCAACATTACGAAAACAAATAATTGAAATGTGAACAAAGCAGTCCTCATCATCACATGGCACCTTTTTATTCTGGGTTTCATTTCAGATCAGTGTTACTTTCACATCCAGTAAATTTGAAACTTCGTTGTTCAGAGTCGAGATAAGTAGATCAAAGGAGAAAATTACCTGACGTATATAGTTCTGAAAATATCTCCATATCAAATTTCCGTTTTTAGTTTTCTGAAAAGAAAACTATTGTGCCGGTTTTGTCTGTCCGTCCGCACTTTTTTGTGTCCGCACTTCTGTCCGCCCCCAGATCTTAAAAACTACTGAGGCTAGAGGGCTGCAAATTAGTATGTTGATCATCCACTCTCCACTCATCAAACATACCAAATTGCAGCCATCTAGCCTCAGTAGTTTTTATTTTATGTAAGGTTAAAATCAGCCATAATCGTGCTTCTGGCAACGATATAGGCCAGGCCACCACCGGGCCTTAGTTAAAGTTTCATGGGCTGCGGCTCATACAGCATTATACTGAGACTACCGAAAGATAGATCTATTTTCGGTGGCCTTGATTATACGATGTACAGAAAACTCGATTGCGCCGAAGAAGCTTAGGCTAATTTTTTTTACTTTTTTTAAATTTTTCCACTATATATTAAGCGTAAATGGCTTCCTGTCGTTGTATCAAGCTTACGTGTGTCAGCTGATATTCCTCATAAAATATACGTTTAAGATACTTGAAATTTGACTTCCAAAAGAATATCTGAAGCTTTAATGAGCATTGTTATTTAGCCAAGGAGTTTCGAGATAACTGTACATCTTATAGTTCTTAAAAGACTTTCCATACTTAAACAAAATCAGCATTATTGGCGTTAAGATCCCAATTAAGTCCATCTAATGTCCAGACTTACTGTAGCTTCCGCTGGCATTAACCCCCCCCCCCTCCCCCCCTTGTGATAGCTTCCCAGAATTCGAGTGCCACCCAGAGTGCCGTTAAAGTTTCCCATAATCGTCGCTTATTGCATTATTCTACAAAAAGAACAAACTTCGTATCTGTTTCCAGCCGACGACTGAGCGTAGAAGAGGGTCAGCATCTACATGTTATTTGGCGGCTGAAGGTCCCGTCTGACCGTCCCGGAGTTACGACTATCGTTATTTTATTCAAATGCTGTACTTGCTGCGATGCTGTGCCAGTTGGTAAATCTGTTTATTTTTTTTTTTTTACTGGAATAGCAGTGGTGTGCCATTATATATATATATATATATATATATATATATATATATATATATATATATATATATATATATATATATATATATACATATATATATATAATATATATATATATATATATATATATATATATATATATATATATATATATATATATATACTGTATATATATATATATAAGCTCAATGCCCTCTTAACTTCTCGATGTCATTCACACCATTAGATCCAAATGAATAAACTTTGACGTCCATTAGATCCAAATGAATAACCACCTGACCATTGATTTCTTCATTTGTTTCTTGTTTCGAATATTAGTCTTTGTATTGGAGCGTATCAAGAAGTTTGAAAAAATGGCGAAGTTGGGAAGGCACTGTGGTTAGTACAATTACATAAGTATTTAGTAAAAAAAGTGACCATCTTAGTACATATATATAATTATATTTATATATATATATATGTATATCATGATTTATATACAATCATGAAGCTACAAATGTCGCTAAATATCAAATTCACGCTACCTCAGGAATATCTCCGATAGAGAATTATCACCGAAGGGGAATTTGTATGTGATAAATGGATTGGTACCGCCAGGACACGAACCCTCGACACGGATGATGACTTATACCTCTCTTGATAGCACAGTGGTAACGTCAACTGGAGTCGCTGAATAGGTCCGTGTCGAGGGTTCGTGTCCCGGCGGTACCAATCCATTTATCACTTATATAAATTCCCCTTCGGTGATAATTCTCCATCGGAGATATTCCCGAGGTAGCGTGAATTTGATATTAAGCGACTTTTGTAGCTTCATGATTATATACGAGTATATGTGTATATATAAGGCCACACCACTGCTATTCCAGTAAAAAAAAATAAAATAAACGGATGTACCAACTGGCACAGCATCGCAGCAAGTACAGCATTTGAATAAAATAACGATAGCCGTAACTCTGGGACGGTCAGACGGGACCTTCAGCCACCAAATAACATGTAGATGCTGACCCTCTTCTACGCTCAGTCGTCGGCTGGAAACAGATACGAAGTTTGTTCTTTTTGTAGAATAATGCAATAAGCGACGATTATGGGAAACTTCAATGGCACTCTGGGTGGCACTCGAATTCTGGGAAGCTATCACAAGGGGGGAGGGGAGGGGTTTAATGACAGCGGAAGCTACGCGAAGTCTGGACATTAAATGGACTTAATTGGGATCTTAACGCCAATAATGCTGATTTGGTCTAAGTACGGAAACTCTTTTAAGAACTATAAGTGGTACAATTATCTCGAAACTCTTTGGTTAAATACGAATGCTCATTAAAGCTTCAAATCCCCTTTTGGAAGTAAAGTTTCAAGTATCTAAAACGTATATTAATCCAAAGGAAGTCCACACTCGAACAGTCCAAAAGGAAGTTCACACTCGAGCATTCCAAAGGAAGTCCACACTCGAACAATCCAAAGGAAGTTCACACTCGAACAATCCAAAGGAAGGCCACACTCGAACGGTCCAAAAGGAAGTTCACACTCGAACAATGCAAAAGGAAGTTCACACTTGAACAATCCTAAGGAAGTCCACACTCGAACGGTCCAAAAGGAAGTTCCCACTCGAACAATGTAAAAGGAAGTTCACACTAGAACAATCCAAAGGAAGTCCACACTCGAACGGTCCAAAAGGAAGTTCACACTCGAAGAACAATCCAAAGGAAGTCCACACTGAACGGTCCAAAAGGAAGTTCACACTCGAACAATGCAAAAGGAAGTTCACACTTGAACAATCCTAAGGAAGTCCACACTCGAACGGTCCAAAAGGAAGTTCACACTCGAACAATGTAAAAGGAAGTTCACACTAGAACAATCCAAAGGAAGTCCACACTCGAACGGTCCAAAAGGAAGTTCACACTCGAACAATGCAAAAGGAAGTTCACACTTGAACAATCCAAAGGAAGTCCACACTCGAACGGTCCAAAAGGAAGTTCACACTCGAACAATGCAAAAGGAAGTTCACACTTGAACAATCCAAAGGAAGTCCACACTCGAACAATCCGAAGGAAGTTCACACTCGAACAATCCAAAGGAAGTTCACACTAGATCAGTCCAAATTAATTCCACACTCGAGTGTGAACTTCCTTTGGGTTGTACTTTGCTAGTATACGACCCTAGATTTGATTACGAGGCTCTTGGAGTCGAGAGGAACAAAGAACCAGAACAGATGGATTACGACACAGGACTAATATAGACTTTTAGATTCTTTTTCACACGAGGTTGTGGAACACTGAACATCTCTTAAGTTTTGTAACCTGGGAAGTGTTTGCGCCATTTCTCTAGAGCAACTCCAGAAAGGATAGCCAAAATATATCAAAATTTCTCAAACATGCAACTTTTTTAACTTTTCTAACGTCATTTCCAGTGAGTTGAATTTCTCCTGATATGGAGGTCAACCGTTTTTTACCGGATTCTGTTGTAACTTTTGTCAAGATTATGTTAAGGCAGATGCTTCCTGGGTGCATCAGTCTTGAAACTTTTGCAAGAAACGGTTGCTTAACCTCTCTTTTTGCCATAAGCTTTTTTTTTTATATATATATTATATATATTTATATATACGCCAATATCATAAATATAATGATGAGGTTCTGATCATTTTCAGTCTCTAGTCCACAATATACTTTAAAAATTAAAAATTACGTAAATGCACATAATTATTCGGGGCATCTTCAGTGCGACTTCACAGAACAATTTTAATAGCAGACCATTTTAGTTCTAAATAACTTTAATTGTTTTGAGATTGGCGGAAGCATTCATCATTCTCTCCCTCTCCCTTATTTAATTATTTATTTGTTTATGTATTTATTTATTTATTTTATTTATTTACGTATTATTTGATATGAGTTATTTACGAAAAGGAGTAAATTACTTTGAGCCTGGAAGATTCATTCTCATTCCAGTTCATCGCTGGAATTTCTTCTTTTCCGTTTGCATCAGCCATAGGTATTCTGTCACTGATCACCAGAAATATAAAAGAAAATATTTTACCTCTCAGAAATGGTCCAACATTACCATCCTTTCGAAAAAATAAAATGCTTCCATCCTTCCAATTTTGTTTTGTGTGGATTAATTGGAGTACTTTGTTTGTGGCTACTAAGTGATGGCCAATTACCAGTGTTTTTCTAACTGAGACCTTGGCATAGCCTCTGTACCACAGCCTTTAGGGTATACACTCTAGCACAATTTTCTTCATCACTATAGTTATTCATTTATCATTTATTGTTTATTACATAATTCTGTTTAAGATTATTCAGTAGAAACTTTATCCATCTTGGGGTTGAAGGCACACTCAAGCTCACTTTTGTCTACCTATTGTAGTTATTTATTTATTCCTTTATTTGTAATTATATGCGTTCTGCTTATGAGTATTCATTATAGATACGTATTTCTATTTATGCAAATTGATGGTCCATTGGCGTGCTCCATGAAATGTTCGAGCATAATGATGAAATTAATGATAAAAATGAAATTATATCATGAAAATACTCTACTAGAATTTGTTAGTGATTTTATTGAATGTTAATTTTATGTTTGGAATGTATGAATGTCATATATGCGCGATTTGCTCAAGTATTACAAAGCTCTTAATTTTAAATCATAATTTCAGAGGACTTTGTAGTTAATTTTGGAATAATAAATAGACTGTTACCTCCTTTTATCTCTACGGGTATGTTTGTAGGTGTTTTAACAACGTCCATTGGTTGTCTGAGAAATGTAATAATGTGAACAGCTGAAAAAAAAGTTTTAATTGTTACTTCACGTTTTGATACTGACTTCAGCTTTCGCGTTTTGATACTGACATCAGCTTTCTCGTTTTGATACTGACATCAGCTTTCACGTTTTGATGCTGTCATCAGCTTTCACGTTTTGATGCTGTCATCAGCTTTCACGTTTTGATGCTGTCATCAGCTTTCACGTTTTGATGCTGACGTCAGCTTTCACGTTTTGATGCTGTCATCAGCTTTCACGTTTTGATGCTGACGTCAGCTTTCACGTTTTTGATGCTGACGTCAGCTTTCACGTTTTTGATGCTGACGTCAGCGTTCACATGTTGATACTGACGTCAGCCTTCACGTTTTGATGCTGACGTCAGCTCTCACTATTTTGATGCTGACATCAACTTTCGCGTGTTTTATGCTGACGTCAGCTTTCATGTTTTTTTTTTTTTTATGCTGACGTCAGCTTTTCGCGGGTTCGATACTGACTCAGCTTTCACGTTTTGGTGCTGACGTCAGCTTTCACGTTTTGATGCTGACGTCAGCTTTTCACGTTTCGATGCTGATGTCAGCTTTCACGTTTTGATACTGATTTCAGCTTTCACTGTTCATCAGTCACGAAAAAGAACGGAAACTTCTACGCAGGTGTATTTTTCTAATCGTGTTCAGTTGTGATTCCGAAATGTCCTCACCATTCTGGGTTTCCATTTTCCCCATAGAGAGATTTCTCCTCGTCACGAACACAGCGCAGGTATTCATTCAGACCTCACAGTGACGCAATAATCCTTTTTAAACATTTCCTTATTCAGACGCGAAATCAGAAAAAAAGCTTAATTAACCACGCGACTGAAAGTGGCCCCCCCCCTCCTAGCAGTGGTACCCCTTAGAATCAAATATTATTTTGTCATTCTTTCAAGATTTGCCTCAAATAACCCCACAACCATTCCTCGACCGCCGAAGCAGAGAGCAAGGGAAAAAAACAAAAAAGCAAAAAAATAACCCGTTCTGGCATAAGACCAACACGGCTGCAAGAAAGCTAACCTAATGGAATAATTGCCGTTTTCATACCCTCGTCACGGGGCCTCTAATGTAAACTTGCTGGGCTTAAAAGACGCGGGTGGGGACGTGGGGAAGGGGATTGGGGAAGATGAGGAAGAGGAGGAGGAGGAGGAGGAGGGAGGTTGGAGGTGTGGGGGGAGGGATAGGGCAGTGTTCTCCACTCCTCAAAAGTCTATATTAATTGCCATATGCAAACAATGGCATCCGGAAAGACAAACATACCTCCTTTGTTGACCTTCCCCACAACCAATTCTCCATGGGCCGCACTCGCCGTCATAATGAATACCAAGTGAATACCAAGGCCAGTGACGCGATAGAGAGAGAGAGAGAGAGAGAGAGAGAGAGAGAGAGAGAGAGAGAGAGAGAGAGAGAGGATCCTAAGTAACATCCAGCTGGTAAGAAGGACAGAGAGTGAGATTGGTCTTAGAGTTTATGCCTGTTTCACATTAATTTTAGCTCAGTTTTTTGACAATGGTAAAATTTAGGAAAAATGTTTAAAATGAGATATAGGAATTCTTGGATCAGTACTTTTATTAAAGAACAATAACTCGTGAAATTAGCTTTTTAAATGGTTGATTTCAAAACGCGTGTAAAGTCTCTTAAACCTGCTATCAATGACAGTATATTTCCGGTTTGTTATACAGAATGAATTGCGGAAGGAATTTTTTGAGTATATTTTCAGTTGTTCAGTTTTGGGTACTTTGAGGCAGATGCTCTCCAGCGCGCTCACTCACACGAACACACACACACACACACGCGTGTATGAATGTATGTTATACATATAATTATATGTGTGTCTATATACATATATATATTCATATTTAGAATATATATAAATGTACATATACATAAACATATATATATATATATATATATATATATATATATACAGTATATATATACTGTATATATATGTATGTATGTATATATATATATATATATAATATGTGTAAAGAAAACAAAAGTGAGAGAGTCCACAAAACATTTGCATACGAGCAGACACGCAAAAAGAGGGAGGGAGAGAGAGGGTGATTAACAGGACGTTTGTTGCTTAAAAGGAACTGAAAGCAATTCCTTAATTGTCTCCCCTCGGGCGTAATAATGTGGTTCAAGTACGCAAACATCATTAAATATTCATTAACAAACCAAATGAAAACAAACATCGATGCTGGGAGTTCATTAGCATGTCAAAAAGTTACTTTGGCGTTTTCAATTGAGAGATCAAGAAGAAGAAGAAGAGGAAGAAGAAGAAGAAAGAGTAGGAGGAGGAGTAGGAGGAGGAGGAGGAGGAGGAGGAGGAGGAGGAGAAGGGAATACAGTTCATCAAAGAATGGATGGGAATTGTAAATTAGAATATTCATATTATTACTGTTTCCTTTTTTTCTTCTTATCGCATAAGTGATCTACTTAATCTCTCTCTCTCTCTCTCTCTCTCTCTCTCTCTCTCTCTCTCTCTCTCTCTCTCTCTCTAGATGAGAGTAATCATATTCCTGCTGTTTCCTTCTTCTTTTTCATGTCACGTATGTGATCTCTCTCTCTCTCTCTCTCTCTCTCTCTCTCTCTCTCTCTCTCTCTCTCTCTCTCTCTCTCTATAAGAATACAGTATTCATATTCCTGCTGTTTCCTTCTTCCAATCACGTATGTGATCTCTCTCTCTCTCTCTCTCTCTCTCTCTCTCTCTCTCTCTCTCTCTCTCTCTCTCTCTCTCATATACTTTCCTGTAGTTGTTTACTTTTCCTTTTGTATTCTTTCATAATTATCTTCTTTTTAAAAGACGTTTGTTTTTTTACGTGACTAATCGTCAGCAGCTTTAGATTAGTTTCTCAAAAGATGTTGTTTATGTCTTATTTTTTCTCTCTAATTTTATTGATAAAAACAATTTCGAGTTTTATGCAAATTTGCACGTGTTATATCTGCTTGTGGAGAGCATGCAAATTTGCATGCTTTATATAAGCGGATATAAAGCATGAACATTTCCATAAAACTCGAATGTCCAAAAAGGTGGAAACGTATCGTGTTTATCAATAAAAATTAGAGACAAAAGTAGGACATAAACAACATCTTTTGAGAAACTAACTCTTAAAACTATTGATGATTAATTATATAAAAAACCAAACGTCTTTGGAACAGAAGATAACGATGAAAGAATACAAAAAGGAAAAGTCAAGAAGTACAGGAAAGCATTTGAGAGAGAGAGAGAGAGAGAGAGAGAGAGAGAGAGAGAGAGAGAGAGAGAGAGAGAGAGAGAGAGAGAGAGAGAGATCACATACATGATAGGAAAATAAAAGAAGGGAACAGTAAGAGTATGAATACTGTATTCTTATCTAGAGAGAGAGAGAGAGAGAGAGAGAGAGAGAGAGAGATCACATACGTGATATGAAAAAAAGAAGGAAACAGCAGGCATATGATTACTCTTAT
>NC_089777.1:24749036-24751536 GCF_040412425.1 Macrobrachium rosenbergii | reverse complement strand
CAAAGTTAACGAATAGGAAAAAAATTTATAATATTAAAAGAAAACTGACGAATATATAAAAAGAAAAAGGAAAAACAAAATAAAAAAATAAAAGAAAAATATGACGTCTTTTCTTGTCGAAAGAGAAGCAAAGTTAACGAATCGGAAAAAAATTCATAATAATAAAAGACAACTAACGAATATAAAAACAAAAAAAGGAAAAATAAAATATTGATTTATAATAATAAAAGAAAAATATGACGGCATTTCTTTGCGAAAGAAAAACAAAGTTAACGAATTGAAAAAACTTATAATAATAAAAGAAAACTTAGGGATATAAAAAAAAAGGAAAAAGAAAATTAAAAATTTATAACAATAAAAGAAAAATATGACGGCATTTCTTGGCGAAAGAAATACAAAGCTAAAGAAATAAAAAAAAAAAAAAAACAATAGAACTGCGGCAGTTGGGGCCAAGGCGGTGATTCCTATCACGCGCCTCAATCATTAATGTCCTTTACGAGGACATCGATAGGAAATTGCCCCGAGGTGCCGAGACACCCCCCCCCCCGTTTACCCGCCGGAAGGATTGCGTCCTTGGGATCCTGGGGGGCCTCTCTAGCCTCCTTGTGACCCTTTATTCCTTATACCAAACGCCTTTTGTCTTTTGCGAGTTTCTGTATTTTTTTTTTTTTTTAGGGTGAGGTTGCTAGCCTTATGACCATGACACCATTGTTGTATCAGATACTTTTGGTCTTTTGTAAATTTTCTGTAATTTTTTTTTTCAGGGTGAGGTTGCTAGCCTCATGACCATGATACCATATATAGCCTAGTCATGAGTGTATATATGCAAAGGCGCTTAGCGTAAAGTTTTTTTATGATTTTTCTTTAGGATAAGGTTACTAGCCTCATGACCATGACACATAGATGGTCATAATGCCTTATGCGCCAAAGGTGCTTGGCGTTCATTGGTGGTCACCCCTCCATGTACAGACCAGGCCAAATGATATTCCGCTGCTTAAGAGTTACCTTCAAGACAGATATTCTTCTAAGAATTTGTGAGAGCAAGTAGCTTAATATGAAGTTATTTATCAAGCCCAACCTGTTAAATTTTGAGGGCCAATTTTTGAAATATGAAGCAATTTTTGAAATTTGAAGACCTGGTTTGTGAGAATTATAGGCCTAGTTTTGAGAACTATAGGCCTAGTTTGTGAAAATTATAGGCCTAGTCTGTGAGAATTATAGGCCTAGTTTGCCAGAATTATAGGCCTAGTTTGTGAGAATTATAGGCCTAGTTTGTGAGAATTATAGGCCTAGTTTGTGAGAATTATAGGCCTAGTTTTTGAGAATTATAGGCCTAGGTTGCAAGAATTATAGGCCTAGTTTGTGAGAATTATAGTCCTAGTTAGTGAGAATTATAGGCCTAGTTTGCGAGAATTATAGGCCTAGTTTGTGAGAATTATAGACCTAGTTTGCGAGAATTATAGGCCTAGTTTGTGAGAATTATAGGCCTAGTTTGTGAGAATTATAGGCCTAGTTTGTGAGAATTATAGGCCTAGTTTGTGAGAATTTATTTTCAAAGACCTTTGAGAAAAGAGAGTAAACAATCTGCATCAAAAAAAGAAAATAACTCGTTCTTGAAGAGTCAGTCATTTTTTATTAAGTATTTCCAATGAAATTATTCAAAAGGGTAGATTTTTTTTTTGTCAGGGATGAACTTTTTTCTCAAACGATCGCGTTTTGAAGCGTTGCGTATTTTTTGTAAATATTTTCAAGTAGAATTGCTCAAGAAGTATTTTATGTTTTTTCAAGTAGAATTATGCAAGATAAGGGTGTGTTATGCAAATATTTCCAGTAAACTTATTCAAGAAAGCATTATTTGCAAGTATTTTCCAGTAGAAGCATTCAAGTGAAGCATTTTACGTAAGCATTTTCAAGTAAATTTATTCCTTAGTATTTTACGCAGGTGTTTTAAAAGTAGAATTATACAATAGTATTTTATGTAAGTATCTCCAGTAAGATGATTCAAGAGAAGTATTTTATGCAAATATTTCCTATTAGAATTATTGAAGAGAAGTATTTTGTGTAAATATTTCCAGTAAAATTATTCAAAAGAAATATATTAAGTTAGCATTTTTTGCAAGTAAATTTATTATGACCGAACCTAATTCTCAGAATTCTCCCCGTAGGGGGATAGTGCCATCAGTGCACCTCATGCGGTGCACTGTAGGCATTTACTTTAGGTTCTTTACAGCGCGCCTTCGGCTCCTAGCTGCAACACCTTTCGTTCCTTTTACTGTACTTCCTTTCATATTTTCTTTCTTCCATCTTACTTTCCACCTTCTCCTAACAGTTGATTCATAGTGCAACTGCTTTGAGGTTTTCCTCCTGTTACACCTTTCAAAATTTTTACTGTAAATTTCCGTTTCAGCGCTGAATGACCTCATAGGCCCCGGTACTTGGCCTTTGGCCTAAATTCTATATTCAATTCATTACCACTTAGCCAAAGACATTACCGAACCCA
>NC_089777.1:24741536-24744036 GCF_040412425.1 Macrobrachium rosenbergii | reverse complement strand
CCTTACTAGTTAACATAACCTTTTATCTTGCAAAGATACGTCGAATTATAACGGATTCCAGCTTCACAATAAAATTCTTCTTAGAGTCCGAATAATTGACGGTTTTAGTTTAACTTACAATATAAGATTATATCATCTATGACACCCGAAATCTAAATGTTTCTGGTTCATGCCAAATGCTACAGATCTTTTATTTTAACGTTTTTTTAGTTTTCTGTAAAAGAAAACTATTGAGATGGCTTTTATTTATCCGCCCGCCCTCAGATCTTAAAAACTGCTGAGGCTAGAGGGCTGCAAATTGGCATGTTGATCATCCACCCTCCAATCATCAAACATACCAAATTGCAGCCATATAGCCTCAGTAGTTCTTATTTTATTGTATGTTAAAGTTAGCCATGATCGTGCGTCTGGCACCGCTATGGGTGCCAACAACCCAGGCCACCACTGGGCTGTGGCTGAAAGTTTCGTGAGGCTCGGCTGAGAGTTTCATGGGCCGTGGCTGAGTTTCATACAGTATCATATGTTGTACAGAAAACTCGCTTGATTGCAACTGGGCTTTGCAGAACTTTGCCTTCTACTTGGTTGCTACTAAGCTTTGCAGAACGTTGCCTTCTACTTGGTTGCTACTAAGCTTTGCAGAACGTTGCCTTCTACTTGGTTGCTACTAAGCTTTGCAGATTTGTAGCTCCTAACTGGTTGCTACTTCACTTTGCAGAACTTCAGATCCTACTTGGTTGCTACTTTGCTTACTAGAAGTTTTGTTCCTACTTGGTTGCTCCTTGGATTTGCAGAACTTCTGTACCTGCTAGGTTGCTACTAGCCTTTGCAGAACTTCTGTCCCTGCTAGGTTGCTACTAGGCTTTGCAGAACTTCTGTCCCTGCTAGGTTGCTACTAGGCTTTGCAGAACTTTCTTTCACTCAAATTTCTTTTTTTTAGGTCGACACGATCTCGCACTATATACAGTATATATATATATATATATATATATATATATATATATATATATATATATATATATATATATATATCCTAGATTAACCTTCATGTATATGTTTTTCGTGACTTTATTCACTCTCCATTCCTCTTTTGTAAACATGCAAGATTTTGAACATTAATAGCTTGATGTAAAGGTTTACAGATTTTCAGTAGTACTGTAAACATACAAACATACATTCATGCGTATATTTGCAAGTAAATCGAGGCTAAGAATGTATGAAGTAATGTATATTATATATATATATATATATATATATATATATATATATATATATATATATATATATATATATATATATATATATTTGTATGTATGTATGTATGTATGTATGTATGTATGTATGTATGTGAGCAGCTACTTTACATGCGTACTTGCTTCCCATAACATTTTGACCACTATAACTTTTTCGTGCGTGATGTAAAAAAACAATAATAAATGAAAAGAAAATTAAAGTCTCCGTCCTTTGTTTTTCAGCTACAGCCGCGACGACTGTGTCGCTTCGTCATTCTCCTGTATTGCTGTACTGGCCGGGAATTACTGAAAATAATTTTTGTATTTAATATGCAGATGAACGCATTAGAACGATTTACTGAACGGCCATTCTCCCAAAACTTTTTTTTTTTTTTTGGAGGGGTGGGGTGGGTTGGGGGCTGCGTGACAACATTTTATACTACAATGTTAGACACAAATTTAGCGACCTGCTCTCGGGCTGTAAATTCCACTAATTGAATTCCTTGGTGCTGTTTTTGATTCTGGTTCGGGGCCTTCTCTCTCTCTCTCTCTCTCTCTCTCTCTCTCTCTCTCTCTCTCTCTCTCTCTCTCTCTCATTTTTTTAATCCTTTGCATAAATGTGCATGTAATAAAGAAGAGAGAGAGAGAGAATCTCTCTCTCTCTCTCTCTCTCTCTCTCTCTCTCTCTCTCTCTCTCTCTCTCTCTCTCTCTCCTTCCTTTTTTTTTATCCCATGCCTTAAATGTGACACGTAATAATGCTCTCTCTCTCTCTCTCTCTCTCATTTTTATCCCTTGCATTAAAGTAGCACTTGATAAAGATTGAGTCATTACTCTCTCTCTCTCTCTCTCTCTCTCTCTCTCTCTCTCTCTCTCTCTCTCTCTCTCTTTCATTCCTTTTTTGATCCTTTGCATAAAGTAGCAATAATAAAGAGAGAGTGAAGAAAGTCTCTCTCTCTCTCTCTCTCTCTCTCTCTCTCTCTCTCTCTCTCTCTTTTTATCTCTCGCTTTAAATGTGGCACGTCATGAATAACGAGTGTTTTCATTAAAAACGATAAAACCCTTTGTCAAATTTTATGGCTTCTTACTTAGTACTCTAATGGAGAGTCAGTTTTAAATCTCTCATTATTAATGTCATTTGAATTTGGAACTAATTGCTTCTTTCCATCATTTCTGAAAAGTTTCGTTTGCTCTCATTTCCTCTCTGTTGTTGACCGTGCATGTAATTAGAGGATAATTTAAATAAATTGAAATACCTAATAAGTATAGAGTT
>NC_089777.1:24729036-24736536 GCF_040412425.1 Macrobrachium rosenbergii | reverse complement strand
CACAAGTCCTGCCAGCCTCTCTCTCTCTCTCTCTCTCTCTCTCTCTCTCTCTCTCTCTCTCTCTCTCTCTCTCTCTCTCTCTCTCTCTCTCTTTCAATATTTGCAATTTAGAAATAAAAGGTAAGCTTTCGTTTTTTATACAGTGACAAATGCCTCTCGATAGGCACTGAACTCTGTCTGTCTGTCTGTCTCTCTCTCTCTCTCTCTCTCTCTCTCTCTCTCTCTCTCTCTCTCTCTCTCTCTCTCTCTCTCTCTTTTAATATTTGCAATTTAGAAATAAACTGGAAACTTCTGCTTTTTTATACTGCGACAAAGGCCTCTCGATAGACACGGTATTTCTCTCTCTCTCTCTCTCTCTCTCTCTCTCTCTCTCTCTCTCTCTCTCTCTCTCTCTCTGTTAATATTTGCAATTTAGAAATAAAATGGAAACTTCTGTATTTTTTTTATACTCAGATAAAGAGTATTGGGTATAGGTAATATTTTAATTTATCGGCTGTGTGTAGAACAAGAGTTTAGTAGACGTCTCATAAGCATTATTAGATAATCCTTGGTGCTTAAGTTTGGTCTCGTGAACTGTGATCCATATTATCATGCTTAACAGTTCCGTAGCGGGATGTATTGTAGGATTCATTAAGGATGATAAGGGGGCGGGGTTAGGATGTGGGAGAGAGGGGGGACAGCTAGGAGAAGTCCTTTTGACAAAGAAGGCTGTGAGTATTTACATTTGAATATCCAGCGAATTCCTTTGAATGGTTAGACTTCTATCTTGCTCATATGTAGAGCATCTGGTAAAGGTGCTCTCTCTCTCTCTCTCTCTCTCTCTCTCTCTCTCTCTGTAATATATATATATATATATATATATATATATATATATATATATATATATATATATATATATATTATATATATATAAATATATATATATTATATATTTTTATGTATAGTATGTATGTATATATACTTATATGTATATACATATAAATATGTCTATATATATGTGTGTGTCTGTTTGTTTGTAAGCCCTTTAAATTTATAAGTGGCCCTCAGCAAGTCACTTTACATTGTGATTGCTCGGCTACGCATGTGATTGCTAGGCTACGCATGTCATCTCAATTGGGTGGGTCTAATCCAAGGGTCCGCACCAGGCCTTGTAGTCCCTTAGGACAAGGGCCTTCACTGGTATAAGCCTACTTAATTTAAACCGATCAAGCTTACGACTAATAAAAGTAGTGGAGAAGAATTTAATAATGAATAGGCATATGATTAGGCCTATGTTTATGCAGTATGTAAGAGATAATAATAAGTGATAAAATAGTAGTGGGTAAAAGGAAGATTGGAAGAAGAAGACATAGGCCTATTTAAAACAAGTAAAAAATATGACAAAGTTTCTTCAGCGCAGTCGAGTTTTCTGTACATCGTATAATCAAGGCCACCCAAAAGAGATCTGTCTTTCGGTGGACTCGGTATAATGCTGTAAGAGCCGCGGCCCGTGAATCTTTAACCGCAGCCCGTTGGTGGCCTGTCCTATAGCGTTGCCAGATGCACGATTATGGCTAAATTTAACCTTAAATGAAATAAAAACTACTGAGGCTAGAGGACTGCAATTTGGTATGTCTGATGATTGGAGGGTGGATGATCAACATACCAATTTGCAGCCCTCTAGCCTCAGTAGTTTTTAAGATCTGAGGGCGACAGAAAAAAAGTGCGGACGGACAGAAAGCCGGCACAATAGTTTTCTTTTACAGAAAACTAAAAACAACAAGGTAATAAATTTAAAATTATTACAAGGCAACTACATAAAAAATACAATGAAGGAAAACGTCATGAGCTTAGTTTAAGACATGGCAAGAGACGAAACCAACATGAAGGCGAAAATGAATGATGATGATGAGAAAGAAAGTGATGATGATGATGATGAAGAAGAACGCAGCGAAAATGATTAGTGAGAGGAAGAGAAAGTAAGAAGGGGGAAAGTAAAAGACCAGGGGAAAGGTTTGTCGGTGCTAAATTTGCATCACAAGGCAAACTAATTGGAGGACATGAAATGACACTGGGGAGCGGCAGGACCGGTTGAAGTGTGTAATAGTTAGAGAGACAGAGAGAGAGAGAGAGAGAGAGAGAGAAGGGGGAAGGGATTTGCTCGCACGAGCATAGATGATGGCTGAGACAGACTAGCAGGCGAGAGAGAGAGAGAGAGAGAGAGAGAGAGAGAGAGAGAATGATGGACAGAACGGAATAGTAGAGAGAGGACAGAGAGAAAGAGAGAGAAGGAAACATGGAGAAGTGGACGGAATAGTAACGAGAGAGACAGAGAGAAAGAGAGAGAAGGAAACATGGAGAAGTAGACGGAGTAGTGAAGAGAGAGAGAGAGAGAGAGAGAGAGAAGGAAACATGGAAAAGTAGACGGAATAGTAAAGAGAGAGAGAGAGAGAGAGAGAGATATTTGCTCGCACGCGCATAGATGATTGTTGAGACAGACTAGCAGGCGAGAGAGAGAGAGAGAGAGAGAGAGAGAAAGAAGGAAACATGGAGAAGTAGACGAAATAGTAAAGAGAGAGAGAGAGAGAGAAGGAAACATGGAGGCGTAGACGAAATAGTAACAAGAGACAGGAGAGAAAATTCTGCTCACAGGTGAGAGGGTAGAGGTGGAGACTTCCGCACGTAATAGGTCATAGACAGTAGAGACGCAAACACAGAAACAAATAGACCGAGAGGTTGAGAGTGGGGGATGGGGGGTGTGGGGGACATCAAACACTCGCCCACGCACCAACAGCCTTTAATAGTGGCTAAGAGACGGGAAGAAAATCTGTCCGCCAAACATGCGCATACGGAGGACGCGACAGTGAGTGACAGATTGGCGGAGGGGTAGACAGAGGTTTGACAGCGTGTCATGAAAACAGATAAATTAGGACGTACAAACACACACACACACACACACACACACACACACACAAAGACAAGGAGACAGACAGACAGACAGCACACACACACACACACACACACACACACACACACACACACACACACACGTACACGTAGAGGAGAGTTAGGCAAACAGAAAGAGAGAGAGAGAGAGAGAGAGAGTACGGATGGGTAGACATAACTTGGACAGTGCGTCAGGAAAAAGAGCAATTTGAGGACACACACTCAACAAGACAGACAGCCATAAACACACTCACACATACATACACACATACACACACACACACAAAGACAAGGAGAATGACAACCATTCACACACACACAAACACACACACACACACACACACAAGTGTAGGAGAATTAGGCGGCTAACAGGCCGAATGAGAAATTGAAAATGAGAGAGAGAGAGAGAGAGAGAGAGAGAGAGAGAGAGAGAGAGAGAGAGAGAGAGGCAGGCCGGACTCAAAGGCCGAACAAAAGGATTGTTAAAATCAGGAGGATTCGCGAACTCTTCGTTAATTAGGGACGTGTCAGAGAGAACAGGATTTTTTTTTAATATAATTTTTTTCCCTCCTCCTCCTCCTCCTCCTCCTCCTCCTCCTCCAACACCGAGAATAATTGTGTGACGAATTCGGTGATTGCAGCCGGTTCTAATTTTTTGAGTAATTCGGATATTTTCCTTCTGATTTTGCCGTTGCTTCGCTATTCCTCAGTAAATAATACATTAGAGTTTTTCTTGTGTGTTTAACATTTTTACTCATTAGGGAATATATATATATATAACCCTTATTTATAAAAAAAAATCAGTACAGATGCATTCGCTCAGTAGATAATGCACTATTCTTTTACATGTGTTTTTAAATTTTATTTGTATAAGAAAAAAAAATAGTGCAGTCCCTCAGTAAATAATACGTTTAGAGTTTTTCTTGCGTTTTTAAAAACATTTTATTCTTTATACAACATATATAACTTTTATTTATATAGGAAAAAATCAATACAGTCCCTCAGTAAATAGAAAATTAGATTTTTCCCTTTGTTATTTTAAGTTGTCACTCATTATGGGTTAAATAAACTCTTATTTAAAAAAAAATGTGCAGTCCCTCAGTAGATATTGCATTAATTTTTTCTTGTGTTATTTTAAAATGTAATTCATTGTGATATATATATAAACTCTTATTTATGTAGGAAAAAATCAACACTCGCTCAATAGATAATTCATTAGAATTTTTCTTGTGTTACTTTAAATTGTGATTCATTGTGGTATATATAAACTCTTATTTATACAGGAAAAAAATCAACACTGTCCTTCAGTAGATAATTCAGTAGGTTTTTTCTTGCGTTATTTTGAAGTGAGATTCATTATGTAACATATAACCTTTATTTACATAAGAAAAAGTTCATTACAGTAGTCGGGTTAAGTTGTGCAACAGCCGCTTATTCAGAGCAGTGCGATGTACTGAGTATAATGAATGTCATATAAATACTGCATGTATGTATATGTATATATATATATATATATATATATATATATATATATATATATATATATATATATATATATATATATATATACACATACATATATACATATATGTATGTATATACATATGAGAGAGAGAGAATCCATTGAACACATTATTACATGTTCCTCGACTTACCTCGGGTAAATTAGTAAGTGAACACAAATGCTACTTTTACCTGTGGAAGAATTACATAATCTAATATTAAAGACAACTCACCTATGGAAGAATTACATTATCTAATATTAAAGACAACTCACCTATGGAAGAATTACATTATCTAATATTAAAGACAACTCACCTATGGAAGAATTACACGATCTGATATTAAAGACAGCTCTACAGGAACTCGTATCTTTATCAATGAGCATGGTACAATTTCTGTAATATGAGGTCAATCCACATAATATTGAGGACGCAGCCACCAATAGGAAAGTTTCACCAGGACCTGAATGGTCAGGAATTGTGAGGCAAAGGGAAAGTGCCTCCAAGTCCATTAGCTAATGCCAGGTCATGCAGAGCTTGTCGTGAGCGACCTGGCAAATCCCATATTGCACAGGAGAGAGAGAGAGGTTGACAGAGAGAGAGAGAGAGAGAGAGAGAGGTTAATACTGAGGAGTGAAAGTATACTGATTACAGGTACATAAATATATTTATTCAATATTAAACTGCTTCCACTTTAACCATGTACAGTGGATGAACCCTCTGTGCCGAAACACACTGCGCCGCTCACCTCGATCTTTCAGACACTCGTACATCAAGGATAATAAAACCATCCCTTCTAACCAAGGATAATGAAGCCCTCCCTTTCTAATACCTTTAGCTTTCCTCTCCTCCTCCTCCTCCTCCTTTGTAACACTTTTGAGCTATATACTTTCCACCAGCTCGTTGTCCTCCATTCTCCCGATATGGCCAAACCACCTCACAACACTCCTATCCATCATTTCACCTACCTTAACATTTCAATCTTACCATTTCAATCTTCCACACTTCACTTCCATAGAGGAGAGTTGGTTTCCCAAGGCACACCAAGCTTCCTCAGTCACATGCCCACGTCCTGTTACTGACCTTGTTTCCCCTATTCTTTGGGTCACCTTTCCTCTCATGATACCGTGATCCATTGTAATTACTCCCCAATACCTGCATGAATCAACAGCTCTCTCTCTCTCCTTTTCCACCATACGCATTAACATTCATTTATTCATTCACCTTTCTCTCTGCATTTACTCACTTTTCGAGCAAGTCCTTATCACCTTTCCCCTCTATTTTTGTAACTTGCCTCTCTCTCTCTCTCTCTCTCTCTCTCTCTCTCTCTCTCTCTCTCTCTCTCTCTCTCTCTCTCTCTCTCTACACACACACACAAACCTGAAGAGTAGTTCCTCCCACACACACATACAAACACACACACAATGTATATATATAAATATACGTGCATACGTGTGTTTGTGTGTGTGTGTGAGAGAGAGAGAGAGAGAGAGAGAGAGAGAGAGAGAGAGAGAGAGAGAGAGAGAGAGAGGGAGCTACTCACCAAGTTCGGTTCCAGAGAAAATCAAAACCACAGTCACAGCCTCCTCACATATCCTTTCGCTGCTGAATCGAGGATGAACAACCATCCATCAGCCCTTTGATATACTAATGAATGACAAGTGACAAAGCTTTCAGATTCGCATCACTTCTAGCTGTCAAAGCCAGACGTCGTATCTGAGTGAACGATCACGGCTGAATCTGGGTTTTATGGCGGGGGTAAACTTCTCTGTGTATTTCACTCGTTTGGTAAAATTTGCAAGAGTTGAGGTTTGTTGTCACAAGCAGGATTTGAAGTCAGGCTCATCAGTTATAAGTTAGTCATACACAGTCATTCTGTACTGCATAGACTTGGACAGAGAATAATTGTTTTTTGTGTCAGGTAAACGTCAGTTAATGAATAGAAAAGCAGGGGCACCGACGAACCAAATACACGGAGAGAGAGAGAGAGAGAGAGTTTATAAGAGAGAGAGAGATCTATCGAGACTGCAGGTATTATTGGACATACATAATCAGTTTTTGGTTACTGTAGACACAGAAGAGTTTTTTTTGGGTTTAAGTAAAAACGCGTCAATCAATGAATAGAAGACAGGAGCGTGGACGAGAGAGAGACAGAGAGAGAGAGAGAGAGATAATTGAATGATGCAATGGCTCTTTACCTCCCACTATTAGCCTGTTAAAAACTTTTTTTTGCTTCAGGGACAATAGATTCCTGGTCAGAAGACGCCCACTACTTTAAGCTTTGACCCCACCACTCACAGGTGAGTCGAAGGGGGCCCGAGGGGGAGGGGGAGGGGGAGGGAGAGGGAGAGCGGCGGCCAAGGAGGACCTGATCATTCATTTTCCATTCTCTGGCGTGATTTCTATCGACCGCAAGGGACCACAACAAACACCAGAAGGGCTCTCAGAGTCCTCCAGATGCAGGAGGAGGAGGGGGAGGGTGGGAAGAGGAGGAAGAAAAGGAGGAAGGGAAGAGGAGGAGGAGGATGAAGAGGAAGATGAAAAGGAGAGAGAGGAGGAGGATGAAGAGGAAGAAGAAAAGGAGAAAGAGGAGGAAGATGAAAAGGAGAGAGAGGAGGAGGAGGAGGAAGAGGAAGATGAAAAGGAGAGAGAGGAGGAGGAGGATGAAGAGGAAGAAGAAAAGGAGAAAGAGGAGGAGGATGAAGAGGAAGATGAAAAGGAGAAAGAGGAGGAGGAGGAAGAGGAAGATGAAAAGGAGAGAGAGGAGGAGGAGGATGAAGAGGAAGATGAAAAGGAGAAAGAGGAGGAGGAAGATGAAAAGGAGGAGGAGGATGAAAAGGAGAAAGAGGAGGAGGAAGAGGTAGATGAAAAGGAGGAAGAGGGGAAGGAGGGAACTGGTCACAATGATGCCTGTGAGTATTCGGAGGACCTAATGTTCCCCCTTAATGCTATTCAGTAGGTTCGTTGGGCGGTGGAAAGAATAAAAGACTTCGAGAGGGGGGCGGAATATCCCCCCCCCCCGCAGCTTATTCCCAGCTGAGAATTTAATATCCGTTTTGAGGAGTCGATGATT
>NC_089777.1:24714036-24726536 GCF_040412425.1 Macrobrachium rosenbergii | reverse complement strand
CCTCCTTAGGAGTCCGTCACTCTCCTCATTATGTGCGCTGTTTCTAATAGCACGCTCTTTTGCATGAGTCCTGGAGCTAATTCGGCCTCTAGTTTTTCCAGGTTCCTTTTCAGGGATCTTGGGATCGTGCCTAGTGTCCCTGTGATTATGGGTACAATTTCCACTGGCGTATCCCATATCCTTCTTATTTCTATTTTCAGGTCTTTATACTTATCAATTTATTATTATTATTATTATTATTATTATTATTATTATTATTATTATTATTACTTCAAGAAAGAAGCTGGACCCGTAGTAACAATATATAATTAAACAAAATAAGTATTGTGCATAACTCTCCTAATAAAAGATAAAAAAAAAAATCACTCCCAGACGGCCCAGAAAAGAAAAAAAAAAAGATAATTACCTAATCCCCTCTAACACTCTGAACGGCATAGTATTACATCCTTGTCAGGGCTAAAGTAGATCTCTCTCTCTCTCTCTCTCTCTCTCTCTCTCTCTCTCTCTCTCTCTCTCTCTCTCTCTCTCTCTCGTCCGGAGTAGTAGGCGCCGATAACGAAGTTTATTAATTCTTCAAGAGGCTTTATAATGATATCCACTCAGGCTCCGATGATTTGATGATGACGCTGGAAAGATGAGACGCCTTGCATAAAAGGCAGGTCTCAAGGCGTAACTTAGAAGCTTTATGTCTTCGATACTTATGGTGACGGGACGATCAATCAAGGCTGGCTGGTAGCGATGACTTGATCTTCGAGTGGTCAGTCGTGTAGTTTCAGATTTGTGATGACTTTTATAGTTTTTTGTAAGGTAAAATGTGGGTCTGATTTGATTCTGTTGATTACTGTAAAAAAAAGTCTTGGCTTCATTCTGTTGGGTGCACAAAAAGATTTCTCTTTGATTCTGCTGGCTACGAAGAATAAACGCCTCTTTAATTTGGTATTATTATCATTATTATTTCAGCAGATGAAACATAGTCACAAGGAACAAGCACACAGGGCCATTGACTTGAAATTCAACCTTTCAAAGAATGTTGGTTTCAACCTCCCACCACAGACCCCACAGTGCAGCAGTAACTGATCATGATACAGAACCAGTGATTTTTCTTCGCCCTGGAGGAGACGCGAACCCGCGACATCTGATTTGCATGCCACGACGCTAACCACTATACCACCGGACCAGCTATACTAGGAAAATTTTCACTTTGATTCTCTCTGCTATGAGGATATTTTGTTGTATTTTGCCGGCCATAATGAAAACTTCTTTTTCATTCTGTGTGCTACAAGGACAATTTTTTCTTTATGTTGCCGCAAGGAAAAATTACTCTTTAATTCTGTTGGTTACAAGGAAAAATCTCTTTGATTCTGTTGGGTACATGGAAAAATTCCACTTAGATTCTGTCTGCTATGAGGAAAATTTATTTTTTCAATTCTGTTAGCTACAATGAAGACTTCTCTTTAATTCTGTTGGCTGAAAGAAAAAAAATTTTCTTTCATTCCGTTGGCTACAAGGAAAAAATCTGTTTTATTTAATTGGCTACATTAAAAGATTCCATTTTGATTCAGTAGTCTACATGAAAAAATATCGCGGCTTGATTCTGTCTGCCACATGGGAAAAAAGTGGATCTGTTTGATTCTGCTGACTACTAGAAAAAATATCTGGGCTTGATTCTGTCTGCTACATAAAAAAACAAGCAATAAATGTACCGAGGTTTCTTCGGCGCAATCGAGTTTTCTGTACAGCCGGTACAGTGTACAGCATAATCAAGGCCACGAAAATATTTCTATCACTCGGTGGTCTCGGTATAATACTGTATGAGCCGCGGTTCATGAAACTTTAACCACGGCACAGTGGTGGCCTATCCTATAGCGTTGCCAGACGCACGATTATGGCTAACTTTAACCTTAAAGAAAATAAAAACCACTGAGGCTAGAGGGCTGCAATTTAGTATGTTTGATGATTGGAGGGTGGATGATCAACATCCCAATTTGCAGCCCTCTAGCCTCAGTAGTTTTTAAGATCTGAGGGTGGACAGAATGAAGTGCGGACGGACTGACAAAGCCGGCACAATAGTTTTCCGAAAAGAAAGCTAAAAAGGGTTAAGAGCCATACGAGAGAAAGATACATTAAGCGTAGTCGCCTACAATAAACCAGAGAATAACCGGAGACATGAAAAAGGTTTCCAACTTTCCAGAGCGACTTATAGTATGTCATACGCAAGTCCATTAGCTTCATTAAGAAATGGTGGAAGGGGCGAACGACGCCGGTATCCCAAAAACTTTCAGATTCCCCCTCGGTACTTGGAACGGGTGAATGGGAGGGGAATGAGTGATGGGGTGAAAAGGGAGGGGGAGGGGTTGTGGAGGTTTATGTAGAAAGCCCCATCCCTGAACTCATTAGAAGTTTATGGAAAGTGAGGAAAGTAAGTTTCCTCTTCCGTTCCACGTAGAGGTCTAGGCAGGCGATTAAGTGCCGGAGACAGATATATAATAATAATAATGATGAGGATGGCGAATGGTGGGGATGGCACAATTACAGATCGTCTCAGGGTGCCAATTCATCACGGCTCCCTCCGCCGCCGACGCCACCGCACGGAAGGTGATTACCAAAAAAAACAACTCTATGGAGTGTCTGTGTGCGCCTGCGCGCGCGCGTGCTTATAAGCATGAGTCATACGTCATCGCATTCCTTAATGTAAATTGTGAAACTTAACTCGAAGATTGTGTTTGTAAGAAAATACTGTATACCTCATACTTCCTTATTTATAGATTGAGCATTCCTGTCGCATTCTTCCTTGGTTTTGCCTTACTTCTTTAAATTACCTCATTTGAGGGTGTTACTTTTTTGAATTTCGTCATTTGATTTTGCTCCTTTCTTTGAGTCACGTCATTTGATTTTGCTCCTTTCTTTGAGTTACGTCATTTGATTTTGCTCCTTTCTTTGAGTTAAGTTATTTGATTTTGCTCCTTTCTTTGGGTTAAGTTATTTGATTTTGCTCCTTTCTTTGAGTCCCGTCATTTGATTTTGCTCCTTTCTTTGAGTCCCGTCATTTGATTTTGCTCCTTTCTTTGAGTTAAGTTATTTGATTTTGCTCCTTTCTTTGAGTTAAGTTATTTGATTTTGCTCCTTTCTTTGAGTTAAGTTATTTGATTTTGCTCCTTTCTTTGAGTCCCGTCATTTGATTTTGCTCCTTTCTTTGAGTCCCGTCATTTGATTTTGCTCCTTTCTTTGAGTCCCGTCATTTGATTTTGCTCCTTTCTTTGAGTCACGTCATTTGAATTTGCTCCTTTCTTTGAGTCCCGTCATTTGATTTTGCTCCTTTCATTGAGTCCGTCATTTGATTTTGCTCTCTTTCTTTGAGTCCCGTCATTTGATTTTGCTCCTTTCTTTGAGTCCGTCATTTGATTTTGCTCCTTTCTTTGAGTCCCGTCATTTGAATTTGCTCCTTTCTTTGAGTCACGTCATTTGATTTTGCTCCTTTCTTTGAGTCCCGTCATTTGATTTTGCTCCTTTCTTTGAGTCACGTCATTTGAATTTGCTCCTTTCTTGAGTCCCGTCATTTGATTTTGCTCCTTTCTTTGAGTCCCGTCATTTGATTTTGCTCCTTTCTTTGAGTCCCGTCATTTGATTTTGCTCCTTTCTTTGAGTCCCGTCATTTGATTTTGCTCCTTTCTTTTGAGTCCGTCATTTGATTTTGCTCCTTTCTTTGAGTCCCGTCATTTGATTTTGCTCCTTTCTTTGAGTCACGTCATTTGAATTTGCTCCTTTTTCTTTGAGTCCCGTCATTTGATTTTGCTCCTTTCTTTGAGTCCCGTCATTTGATTTTGCTCCTTTCTTTGAGTCCCGTCATTTGATTTTGCTCCTTTCTTTGAGTCCCGTCATTTGATTTTGCTCCTTTCTTTGAGTCCCGTCATTTGATTTTGCTCCTTTCTTTGAGTCACGTCATTTGAATTTGCTCCTTTCTTTGAGTCCCGTCATTTGATTTTGCTCCTTTCATTGAGTCCCGTCATTTGATTTTGCTCCTTTCTTTGAGTCCCGTCATTTGATTTTGCTCCTTTCTTTGAGTCCCGTCATTTGATTTTGCTCCTTTCTTTGAGTCCCGTCATGTGATTTTGCTCCTTTCTTTGAGTCCCTTCATGTGATTTTGCTCCTTTCTTTGAGTCACGTCATTTGAATTTGCTCCTTTCTTTGAGTCCCGTCATTTGATTTTGCTCCTTTCTTTGAGTCCCGTCATTTGATTTTGCTCCTTTCTTTGAGTCACGTCATTTGAATTTGCTCCTTTCTTTGAGTCCCGTCATTTGATTTTGCTCCTTTCATTGAGTCCCGTCATTTGATTTTGCTCCTTTCTTTGAGTCCCGTCATTTGATTTTGCTCCTTTCTTTGAGTCCCGTCATTTGATTTTGCTCCTTTCTTTGAGTCACGTCATTTGATTTTGCTCCTTTCTTTGAGTCACGTCATTTGATTTTGCTCCTTTCTTTGAGTCCCGTCATTTGATTTTGCTCCTTTCATTGAGTCCCGTCATTTGATTTTGCTCCTTTCTTTGAGTCCCGTCATTTGATTTTGCTCCTTTCTTTGAGTCACGTCATTTGATTTGGCCTCTTTAAATTACTTCAGTGGAGTTTGCTCCTTTCTCTGAGTTGAGTCATTTGATTTTACTCATCTGATTTTGTTCCTTTCTTTGAATTGCGTCATTTGATTCAGTACAAATATTACGCTATAACATGAGTAAATTAATTTGTATATTTGTCAAGTTATACACCCGTGAAATACGAACAGCATATAGTATGGGCATTCACAGCCGAACCTGGAACATACCACATTCATAAATGGGAATCATTAAAATGAGTTTTTTTAATTGTTTTATTTTAAGCGACACTTCGCCTTTAACTCACGCGACCCGTAGGCCTTAAAAGGCATCAATAAAAGTCCGGGCGACCTTTTATAGTCATTACATGGGGGATCAAAGGGCCTGCCGCGAATTGAGATCTTAAAGGCAATTTGGTCTCATTCAAAGCAGATTAAACCCTGGACAAAAAATCGAGGAGTGGGGGGGCGGGGTGACTTTTGGCGTAGGTGAAACGCTGTGAAAATTGCAGGTTGGTTAAACCCTTTTCTTCCGTTTCCCCGTCGTGTCTGTCGCGTATGTGAGAGAATTTGATATAGAAAGTCCACATATTCTTGATTTTTATCTTACGAAACCATTAAGCACATTCATAGGACCTGTGTACTTAACTGTGATTGCACCTGTGACATTAGCTATTTCTGTTTCTTTTACGTCAGCTGTAACTGTTAAATCTAATTTTTAAATAAATGCACATACAAGCTCATCTGCAATAACATATAGCAATTAAGGGGCTCTGCAATCTTGCATTCGACAGGTTTCAAGGAACGTGTTGGCACTGAATTTGCTTAATTGTGATTATAACTAAATCTTTCTTTTTACCGCACCTTTGTTCGTTAAATCTCCATCGTTTTTTTAAATATATATGCATACCAACTCGTCTCCAGTGCCAAATAAAAAATAAGATGTACTGCAATTATGCATTCGACAAGTTTCAAGAAACTTCTTACCAGTGAATAATAGCAACGAAATGGGTTTGCGAATAATAGCAACGAAATGACTTTGCGAATAATAGCAATGAAATGGTTTTTCGAATAATAGCAACGGAATGATTTTGCGAATAATAGCAACGAAATGATTTTGCGAATAATAGCAATAAAATGATTTTGCGAATAATAGCAACAAAATGATTTTGCGAATAATAGCAACGGATTAATTTTGCGAATAATAGCAACAGAATGATTTTGCGAATAATAGCAACAAAATGATTTTGCCAATAACAGCAACAAAATGATTTTGCGAATAACAGCAACGAAATGGTTTTGCAACGTTAAATCCGGCAGGTTTCAAGCAACTTGTTTCCGCTGAATAATTGCTACGAAGCTGCGAAATTCCCTTTTAACAACGGCACATTCTTCAAATCAACTTGTCAGTCAGTCCTCCAATTGCAATTACCTATAGGCAAAAGTCCAGGATTAAATGAAACTTTAATGTTGAATTCCACGCATCCCGGAACACCCTCCGTAAGTGCGCGTGATTAATTGAAAAGGCTTCAGGGCCGTTCCTCCCTTATTTTGAACTAATAAATGAAAGGCTTCACAGATTTCTCTCACAGTATATATTTGGTATTTAGGGTCACTGGGCTAGCTCACAGATTTGAAATTCTCTGGGAGAAATACGCTATAGCTATTACCTGAAGGGCCTGATTTTATTTTGCGTGGTGTATATATATTTATACATGCATGCATACATACATATACAGTATATATATATGTATATATACATATATATATATATATATATATATATATATATATATATATATATATATATATTGTGGGAGAAGGAATAAATCGGCTAACTGAAAATAAACTTAAATCTTGGACCCTTTACTTACATGTTGGACCATCGCAGTCTTCTATCAGTGAAGAGAGAGAGAGAGAGAGAGAGAGAGAGAGCGAAAGTAACTTCCTTGATCGCCGCGTTTTTCAAAACGCCGTAAAGATAAAGAGAAGTTACTTCAATCATTCTCGTCGATTACCCGCCTCTCTCTCTCTCTCTCTCTCTCTCTCTCTCTCTCTCTCTCTCTCTCTCTCTCTCTCTCTCTCCGAAGGATTTAGGTTAATCTTGGGGGTTCCTCCCGAAAACTAGACACGGCGGGTGATCCGGGAGATAAGGACGGATTTAAGTGAGGGCGATTTCGCCCGGAGGAGTTATCGTTTTTAAAAGCCCGTAGTCATGATTGAATCTTTTCTCTGGGCGGCAATGGCGCGGGGTGGGGGGTCGTATTTCGTGATGCTTTTGCGCGGCTGTCGCGTTTCTTTAGTCGAGGTCGTGCTTTCAAGAATGCATTTTGTTCTAGTGTAAGAGTTTCTATACATTGTGAAATTTGCCAGTAATAATTTTATTCGTTGTGAAGGTTATTGTGTGTATGTGTATATATATATATATATATATATATATATATATATATATATATATATATATATATATATATATAATGTATATATGTATATATGTAGATGTATGTATTATTATATATAAATATAAATAATTTCTATCTGTATATATATATATATATATATATATATATATATATATATATATAGAAGAGAGAGAGAGAGAGAGAGAGAGAGAGAGAGAGAGAGAGAGAGAGAGGGGGTGGGAAATACACTTACATTCCATATTTATTTAAGTATACGCTGGTACGACCCCCTTTCTTTTAAGGTTAGTGTGTATATGAATGTATGTATGTATATATTTTAAATAATGTATGTATATATGTTTTTACATATGAATACAAATAATTCATATATATATATATATATATATATATATATATATAGAGAGAGAGAGAGAGAGAGAGAGAGAGAGAGAGAGAGATACACTTACATCCCATATTTATTTAAGTATACGCTGGTACATTTTGACCCCCTTCCCCCTTTCTTTTATTCTCCGTAAAAGCATTAAAAATCAAAGGGAATCTGTGACAAAGCCTGTGAGACGAAAAGAGCAGACCTCCCTGACTGAGTCTCAAGAAGCACCTTTTGAAGATGAAAGAAAAAAAAGCCCAGAAAAGGTAGAGTTGACAGATCGCTCGGATCAAAGTCCTTGAAGGAATTAAAATGGAAAAACATCTTTAAAAGACACCGGAGATCAAGTGGGACACGGGGACTGACTCTCTCTCTCTCTCTCTCTCTCTCTCTCTCTCTCTCTCTCTCTCTCTCTCTCTCTCTCTCTCAGGTCTGGATGGATAGAGTTTGAAGAATGTTTATGGTGAGGTTCAGGTGAATATGACTAAATTCTCTCTCTCTCTCTCTCTCTCTCTCTCTCTCTCTCTCTCTCTCTCTCTCTCTCTCTCTCTCTCTCTCAGGTTCGAAAGGTGGAGATGGAGAATAATTATGGTAAAGCTCAAGCGAATTTGACTAAAGAAATGTGTATATGTATATATACTTTTATGTGTATTATATGTATATGTCTATATATATACACATATACTATTTATATAATAAATATATATACATATATATGTATATTTATTTATATATATTATTATGTATATATATAATGTTTATGATATTGTAGAAGAAACATTTGGCACTAATTCAACCAACACTGAGACTGAATTAGATATTTATATTGCTTTTGTGAAGTTTGCAGCCACTTCAGGTCTTCATATGACTTTTGGGTTTTTACATAGAATCACTTAATCATACATAATTTTAACACTTTTAACCTATAAGGAGACTAAAGATTATGAATATCTTTGTTAATATTTCTTTAAACGAAATAAACAATAAGCCTCTTTTCCCACGAATAATTAGGAAGTTGTAATAACAATTGTCAGGTAAAAATAGAATCATTATCTCCATGGACGTCCAAGAAAAAAAAAAAAAAACAAATAAAAAGCGCTTACTGAATACTTCTCTTTTTACCTTTTAACAGCTCGGACGAGTAAAAAAAAAAAAATGACGGAAACCTGAGCTTAGATGTTTTTTCAAAACAACCAATAAAAATAAAACCGTTTCCTTCCTTCCCCCCAAAAAAGAAACTCGACGGAGCAATATTACAAGAAAAAATAAAAAACTTGACTCGACGGAGCAATATTACCCTTCCAACTCCATGAAGGGAAACGTAGAAATCTTCTGTAGGCTTCGAAAGCGTAGTTATGTATTCGTTTGGCTATTTGCATATGAATCTCTGTCTCTGGCTTTTGACAGTTCTGTGAGATATATATATATATATATATATATATATATATATATATATATATATATATATATATATATATATATATAATTATATATATATGTATATATAATATGAGTCAGAAATTTAAATATTTATTTATATATATATATATATATATATATATATATATATATATATATATATATATATATATATATAAATAAATTTCTGACTCACATCAGGATCGAACCCAGGCCTTTCAATTGAAAGACCTGAGCTCGATCCGGATGTGAGTCCGAAATTTATTTCTGTTCCACGTGATTGTGTGTTGATTGTTTCTACATCGATCTACCTATCTACCTATCTATATATCTATCTATCTATCTATCTATATTTATATGCTATATAGTATATATATATATATATATATATATATATATATATATATATATACATATATATATATATATATATATATATATATATATATATATATATATATATATATATATATATATATATATATATATATTATGTAAGAATGGATGCAGTCAATTTATATAGGTGTTTGAGAACGAATATTAAAGAAAATGGCTGCTGTAAAAAGAGGAAGGTAGCGGGGTTTGTGCAAAAGATTGGAAGACTGGGAAGAACTGAAACTTGTGAAGGGAACATTGATTCAACTCCTTCACTGAAGTGAAGTTAAATGCAAATGAGAGGAAAATTTTCGAGTATGAAAAACCACAAATACTAGGAATCCACCATTTGATGTGTGTATAAAAATAAAAGAAAACAAAGGTATAAATGCGTTCATTTTGTGGTAGCTTTGTTTAAATTGAGTTTATTTCAGTATGAAGGAATTTTTAGCAAAGTAATAACTCTTAGTATGGTCGTCACACCGTTAATATGGGAGTGGATTGCTAAATATATTATAGTAAAAGTGAAGCTCTTGAATTTTTATCCAATCTCTGTGGCTAACCTACTCTGTAGACCGCTCTCTCTCTCTCTCTCTCTCTCTCTCTCTCTCTCTCTCTCTCTCTCTCTCTCTCTCTCTCTCTCTCTCTCCAAAATGTTTACATGGGAGAACACGAAACGTTTTTCGTTGAAATAAAGGCCGCGTATTGCCTCCGTTCTTCTCTTTTCACGAAATTATTATGTTAATGACTCGTAAGATGTGCTATTAACTTTAAGTGATAAGTGGGTGTGAAAGTTAGCATAAATTATCATAATTCCAGAGGGAGGTTCCTTGTGATTTGAATGAGAGAGAGAGAGAGAGAGAGTTTTGGGATGTATGTAGAAATTATAAAATGATGACTTCTCTGAAGTACAATATAGCAAGTATGCATGTGTGAGAGAGATGGAGTGAACGAGCTTTTAGTTTTCTGTAAAAGAAAAGTATTGCGCTGGCTTTGTCTGTCCATCTGCACTTTTTCTGTCCGCCCTCAGATCATAAAAACTACTGAAGCTAGAGGGCTGCAAATTAGCATTTTGAGAACCCATCCTCCAATCATGAAACATACCAAATTGCAGCCCTCTAGCCTCTGTAATTTTTATTTTATTTAAGGTTAAAGTTAGCCATAATCGTGCATCTGGCAACGATATAGGATAGACTACCACCGGGCCGTAGTTAATGTTTCAAGGGCCGCGGCTCATACAGCACATTATACCGAGACCACCGAAAGATAGATCTGTTTTCGGTGGCCTTGATTATACGATGTACAGAAAACTCAATTGCCCGGAAGAATCTTAGGCGTATTTTTTACTCGTTTCTTCTTAGAATTAATTCATATTTTGTAACTGATTACAAGCTTAATCTATTCATTCATGTGGCAGAATCCACTGAGGATTCGCTGACTTGATACTCGAAAGGACAGCCAGTACATGACCTAACATCTACCCTTTAACCTGGCCCTTTAGGGTGCGTCCATACTAAAGTACAACATGTCACAAACACACCGGAACCTTATCGCATGCGTATCACAAACAGGTTGAAAACAAGTCAGCGACCGGAGGTGGCGAACGATTACTTAGCAAGTACTGGTTAATCGTATGAAGTTCTAGTTAGGACTACCATGTGTGTGTGTGCGTGTTTGTGTGTGTATGTGTGTGCGCAGTAATAATTTACAAGTTTATTCTGGTACATCAACCTACATATCGGTAATGACTTTGGAAAGTACAAAATTATTAGTAATAATTTTATTAAGTTTATTATTATTATTATTAATTATGAACAGGAAAATTCAGTTGACCATCTGCCTCTAATAATCGGTAATGACAGTTTGGAAAAAAGTATTATAAATAATAATATAAAATATATGTGTGTTCAAATTATTATTATAAATGAATACATGTATATAATATATAGATAATGTCTGTATATATTATATATATGTATTTATTAATATATATGTATATATCCATCTATATATGTATTTATTAATATATATATATATATTTATATGATTAAACATATATATATATATATATATATATATATATATATAGATAATAAAAATAATATATAAATAAATACTATACACCACTCATTTTATCATATACATATCATATATATGATTACAAGATAACAAAAACAATACAAACAAATACACGTGCACAAACAACAAACGCGCGGAAAATTAAGACGACTTTGACTGTTGTAATCGACCGTTTGTCAAGGGCCGGACAGGAGGACCGTAACTAAAAACAGGTTAATTTTCTTGATTGAAATGTCAGCCACCTAGAGACCCGAAATATGCGGCTGACAAGGACAATTTTTCACGTCGGAATGGACGTCAGCCATTCCTAGCTCTGTCGTCATCATCGTCATCATATATTTATGGTGACGTGTATTATTGACGTCAGTGACGTATTGCTTTTCAGTGTATTTTGATTTCGATGGTTACGTGGTCCCAGAAGGTAACTGTGACTCTACACAGGTGTTGTTATTCATGTTTATACATATGTATATCGTCAGTAAAGTTATTTTAAATAATAATAATAGAACCTCACTCATTAAATTAATCCCCGTATGTGGGGGTTAATGCCGTTGGTTGCACCTCATGCGGTGCACTGTAGGCATTAAGGTTCTTTGCAGCGTCCCTTCGGCCCCTAGCTCCAACCCCTTTCATTCCTTTTACTCTACCTCGGTTCGTATTCTCTTTTTTCCATCTTACTTTTCACCCTCTCCTATCAATTGATTCATAGTGCAACTGCTTTGAGGTTTTCCTTCTGTTACACCTTTCAGATCTTTCAACTCGCAGTTTCCTCTTCAGCGCTGAATGACCCCATAGGCCCCAGTGCTTTGCCTCTGGCCTAAATTCTATATTCAATTCAAAAAATCCTATTGATGGATTATGACATTTCTTTGGTATAACGACACTAAAGTTAGACATTTTAACCCTTTGAATTTCCTGCTAAAGTCTCCATTAGAACCCCCCGCCATTCTCCCGGCCGCAACTGCGCCTTTGCTTAGGCTAACAAGCAACAAACAAGCCCCAGAAGGGGCGTGGCCAGGTGACGACTAGCAATAAGACCCTGATGGCTGAGGAAACGACTGACAATAATTTGGTTTAATGGAGACTGGACAGGTTGATGGCGTGCTTGGGAATCCAGAAATTATTTAAGGGACATAAGTGTGCTGGGTTATGGAGGGATTTGGGATATCGAGGCACCGAGAGAGAGAGAGAGAGAGAGAGAGAGAGAGAGAGAGAGAGAGAGAGAGAGAGAGAAGAAGGACTAGAAAGATTGACAG
>NC_089777.1:24701536-24709036 GCF_040412425.1 Macrobrachium rosenbergii | reverse complement strand
CTCATTATTTTCGCCCCCGACAGAATAATTGTGTTTTGCCTAAATGAGATCAGGCTCCAGATGAGGACGTGTGAAAAATGAGGGGAGGGGGAGACGGAGGGAGGGGGCAAGCTTCTGGGAGGGTGTGGGGAGGAGGGTTTTTTTGGGGGAGGGTGAGGGAAGGAAAATATCAGGCACAGGAAGGTGAAGGTGAAGAGTTTATTGCGCCTCTGAGAGAGATAAGGGGCCTTTAATGGCGTTTATAGTTATTTTTAATGCCAGTGAAATAATTATTGATGAATTAATTATCAATAAACGCTTTGAGTTTGTATCTAAGGCATACCATTTTTTAGTTTTCTGTAAAAGAAAACCATTGTGCCGGCTTTGTCTGTCCGTCCGCACTTTTCCTGTCCGCCCTCAGATCTTAAAAATTACTGAGGCTAGAGGGCTGCAAATTGGTGTGTTGATCATCCACACTCCATTCATCAAACATACCAAATAGCAGCCCTCTAGCCTCGGTAGTTTTTATTTTATTCAAGGTTAAAGTTAGCTATAATCGTACCTCTGGCATCGCCGCTATAAGTACCAACAACACAGGCCACCACCGGACCGTGGCTGAATTTCATAGGCCGCGGCTAAGAGTTTCATGGGCCTCGGCTATTAGTTTCATGGGCCGTGACTGAAAGTTTCACACAGCATTATACGCTGTACAGAAAACTCGATTGCGCCGAAGAAACTTTGGCGCAATTTTTTCTTGTTTTATTAACATTTCTCCTACAAAATATTTTAAAAAGGTAGATAATTGCTAGCAGTTCATTTTTTTTCCAATGATGGATTGACTGATTTATTGATCGACTATTATGAACTGGCGTTTCAACAATTATGTACTTTAGAGAAGAAAATAACAGCTTATTAGTAAAAATCTTGCTAAAAAAATACTGTATATAAAAATACTGTATATTACTATTTTTTATATGATTTTTTTTAGATAATTCCTGTGTTTTTCTTATCGTTTAAATTATTAATGATTATAATAGAACAATGTGAAAAAAATAGGGTTAGGCTTCACGTAGTATGTCCAACAAAATGAAACAGATTGAAAATAATGATAAAATATTTATGCTATAAATATGAAAATGATTAAAATGGGCTTAATGAAAATGGTTCGGTAGGTTATGTGAAATGATTAAAAAGCTATAAATGAAGGATAAGTTCTTTATATATATTTAAGAAAATTTTAAAAATCTTTTTCCCATTTGTATGGGATAATAAAATGCTTTATTTTGAAGGACTTTGATTTGGCTTTGGAGCTAGAATCTCGATCGATAATGCCTTGCCTGTCATGCCTAGACCCCGGATAATAAAATATTGTACCAGTCACCAGCGCCCGTTCTAGCATAAACTCGTTGCGCGGTTAAATCGACAGTCGATAATAAAAGGTGTCTGTTATGTTTTTAGAAGATGATTAAAATCTTTGTTTGTGTGTGAAATTGATAATAAAACCCATTTGCTATTTTGAAAATGATAAAATCTTGATGCTATAAATATGAAAATAATAATCCCGGGGTGATGCTATAAATAGCAAATGATGTAAAACCTCTCTGACCGGTCAGCTGAAAATGATAAAACCCGCGCCACTAGACGTCTATGAAGTCCGAAGGCTGCTGCTTAATCGACTTGGCCATCAAGGCTCTAAATGTTATTATGTTCATTATATACATAAAACACACACACTGAGGTTTGCCACAGTATTTTCCCCTCGCTTTTATTAAGTTCTTTGGCCTCATGGTGTTATTCCCCGTAGGGGAGTAGTGTCGTCAGTGCACCCCGTGTAGGCATTACTTAAGGTTCTTTGCGGCGTCCTTTCGACCCCTAGCTGCAACCCCTTTCGTTCCTTTTACTGCACCTCCATTCTTATTATCTATCTTCCATCTTGCTATCCACCCTCTCCTAACAATTATTTCAAAGTGCAATTCCGGGGTTTTCCTCCTTTTACACCTTTCAAACCCACCTACTCGCAATTTCCTTTTTCAGCGCTGAGTGACCTCATAGGTCCCATTGCTTTGTCTTTGGTCTAAATTCTACATTCCATTCCATTCCATGGTGTTATTACAATTGTTCCCTTGTGCAAAAACCTTCGCGGTTCTGGTGTTTTCATAATGGACAAGTGTCTCGTTATAAACATTCAATTTTTCACTGTTACTCAAGTAAATGCCAGCAAGTGCTGTAATACGTAAGGCTTTCTAGTCACAGGTTTCCAGTGACATAATCAGCCTTCACTTATTCCACTTACCTTTCATTGTACTTCCATTAACCTGGACAAATCTGCCTTCATTAATGAAGTCACCCCTTCATTCTATGAAGCTAATGAAGGCCGTGAAGTCATGAAGTCTTTTGAGCTCTCGGTTGATTTCACAAAAAGCACCACTTTCCAAATACTAATGCCTTTGCTCAAATATTCCTAGTTTCTCTACAGGTTGAGTCTGTTGTCAAATGCATCATCTTGAAATCTCCGCCTTTTGAAAATAATACCGTTGTCTGGAGTGAGATTTAAGTGATTCATTGTAAAGGTCACGTCATGTTAATGAAGTAAGCCATGTCTCTTGGAATGGAGTCTCGTCTCTTGTGAAATGATATTTATATAACACTGTTGTGTATAATGGATCGGGGTCATTTCATTGAAGAGAGAGAGAGAGAGAGAGAGAGAGAGAGAGAGAGAGAGAGAGAGAGAGAGAGAGAGAGAGAGAGAGAGAGAGAGAGAGAGAGAGAGAGGAGTTGTAGATTAATTGAAATTGTTCGTCAGTAATGTTGTCATTATACACTTTAAAATGTTGTTCCTTGAAATGGTCGTCTTGAAATCCGTATCTCAAAGGTCACAAATGTATTTTTCAAGTTTTTGTTTCCGTGACACACGCGGACACACACACACACACATATATATATGTATATATATATATATATATATATATATATATATATATATATGTATATATATATATATATATATATATATATATATATATATATATATATATAAATCTCACAGCCAGGTATATGCTGCACTAAAAATTCAAAGAGACGCATTAGGTTTTAAAGCAACTCCCATCTCGTTTCTTGCTCGTCCTGGAGTGGCCTGTAATTAGTTCTGTATTAGATTAATTATCCTATATATAGTGCAGGCATTTTTCACTTTTCTATAAGAACTTGCATATTTGATCTAGTGTGCTTTGAAGACACGTATATCAAGAGCTTGCATTATATTGATTATTGAATGATTATGATGTAGTCCAGGATGATAATGTGGCTATAGTATTAACCTCCGTAGGATGGTAGCGCCGTCAGTGCACTTCACGTGGTGCACTGTAGGCGTTACTTAAGGGTCTTCGCAGCGTCCCTTCGGCCCCTAGCTGCAACCTCTTTCATTCCTTTTACTGTACCTCCGTTCATATTCTCTTTCTTCCATCTGACTTTCCACCCTCTCTAAAAATTGTTTCATGGTGCAGCTACGAGGTTTTCCTCCTGCTACACCTTTCAGAGTTGCTTAATTCTATATTCTGTTCTATTCTATAATAGTAACGTTTGTTAACAATTTCTCTTCGTGCTTATGTAGAGCGTTTGTGAAATTTGTGAGTTTTTTATTCACAAATATTAAGTCACAAATATATTTCAATATCGAATTCGCTATACGTTGGGAATAGAAGACACCCAGAGGGCGTTATAATTGATGAGTGCTTTCGCTCCAGCCAGGATTCGAACCGTGGCCTGGGGACTCCGACAACCGCGCAGTAACCTGTCAGATGAAAAACTGTCATTGAATTGACAGTGCTCACTTTGTAGATGAAATCTGTCAGAATTGCAGTTTTTTTACCTTCTCTTCCATTTGCTTAAATAATGTTTTTTTTTATTTTATAAAGTGATTGTATTGTAGTCACTTTAGCTATTCGCTTAGCTTAAGCAATATTTCTATTTATACGAAGTGAAAATCTTTAATGTTAATGTTGTTTAACGCTTTTTCCAAACTTCCTAATCAGTTTATTTCCTATTATTAGGCCACATTGTGACTGAAATCTGTCGTTATTTTTATGTAGGTTTAGATAGATAAAGTTCTCATGCAAGAAACTGATACACATACAACACACACGCACACACACACACACACACACTACACACGCAAACAAACACAAAATGAAAAATTTATCTCCACGGGAGAAAATGCAAAAGACGCAATATCTGTATATTAAAAAAAAATATTTTGCGGTGTGACATAAACCTGATGATGGACGTCCCAAAAAATGAAATACACAATAAAAATACACAGAGAGTAAAATATGAAATAGAATATAAAAAAAGTCTTACAAAATATGAACTACGGACTAAAAATCGCCGCATAAAAGTGGTTCAAAAACAATGAAAAGAAGCGGGCGGTAAAAGACTGAAAAATAAAATTTCCCTCGAAAATAAATAAAGGAGGGAAAGAATCGCCTGCTGGTCTGTATAACAGCCCCCACTTTTTCATGAGCGATTCCGCGCAAAGGGAAAAATTAGCCTCCGACTTTTACGCGGGTGCAGCAGACAACGCGAATGTTGGACGGACAGACAGCTGTATTGAGGTTCGTGTCTCTTCTCGGAATTATTCGTTTGTCGTCAGATTCCTCGAGTGGTTCTTTATTCCTCCTTTAGCTGGTCCGCTGGTATGTTGGTTAGTGTCGTGGCATGCCACTCAGATGTGACGGGTTCGCGTCTCCCCCAGGGCGATGAAAAATCACTGGCTCTGTATCATGATCAGTTACCGATGCAGTGTGGGGTCTGCTGCGGTGGGAGGGTGAAACCAACATTCTTTGGAAGCTTGAATTTCAAGTCAGTGGCGCCTATGGTGTGCTTGTTCCTTGTGAATAGGTTTCGTCTACTGAATAATAATAATAATAATAATAATAATAAAAGAAGAAGAAGAAGAAGAAAACGCAAAATCTCTTTTTCGTGTGTCTTCTTTAATTCTATAAATGGTGTGTTTATCAACCCAGAAACAAATTTTTCGTAAGTTGTATTTTAGCAAAGATATTTCTCATTCACAGTCGATCCCTGGTCCCTTTTCGTGCCGAGAGCGACCAGATTTGCTGAACAGTAGCACCAATATGGCGTAAATGTGCCTCACTGTCGAACTTCTCTGTTCCAGAGAGGTCCTTTATTCCTCACACCGTTGGACTGTGGAACAGTTTCCCTGAGGACGTTGTGCAATTGGAACTTCAGAAGTTCAAGCGGAGATGCAATGCATTACTACCCTAATACAATTCTCCTTTTATTTCAGTTATTTACCTACATTTTTTTATCTTTATTTATTAATTCGTTAATTTATTTTTTCTTTTTTAATAAGTAATCTCTTCTTTCTGTATTTCCCATTACCTTTTTGTGCTTCTTTCTATTGAACATCGTATGTTTTGGAAGCTTGAATTTCAAGCCAGTGGCCCATGTGGGCTTGTACCATATGAATAGGGCGTATCTTCTGAATAATAATAATAATAATAATAATAATAATAATAATAATAATAATAATAATAATAATAATAATAATAATGATAATAGTTTTTTGCGTATTTGAAATAAAACTGAGTACGGAAGCGGACAGACTTCTGTTTGAAGTTGTCACCACTTGAACACCATAAAGAAATCCGAAATTTGATGTAGATCCTAATAAATTAACATAATACCTGTATATCTATCTGACCAATATTTCAAGGTCATAATTAATAGTTATCAAAGTTCGTAAGATTAACCGTAAATTCGTAATAATACAAGGAAATAGAAGGAAAACAAAATTTAATCTTGTTTTATGAAATCATTTCAAATCGTTTAAAACCATGACTGAATGATCATTGATTCTGGAAACTACACTTGTCATAAAATGGAAAACTTCAGTATCTGCAGAATTTTCGAAATTGAGATATGCCACCTGTTGGGCTCGTGAAACACTGATACACAAGTTACTGCAGTTTCAGAATGATTCTTCAATGCTTTCCACGAGTATTTAGGGGGTCCCATTTGCAGTATCTGCAAAATCAGTAGTAAGGCAAGGAGTATCTACCATTTTTTCAGTTCTTCCATTTTTTACTGCATTCTTGAATTTTCACTTGAGACATTTCTTGAACAGTTTCACTTGAGAGAGAGAGAGAGAGAGAGAGAGAGAGAGAGAGAGAGGAACACGCCCGGTTACAGAGAGTACTTTCCTCATTCACATATATATCAAATTAACTGTATTACAGCTCCAAAAAATATTGTCAAATGAGATGAATTTATACAGTATGAATCTAATTCATTAATGCTGAAGATTACGACCGTAATGATCAAAGCTTGTAAATCCATATTTTCAGATTCACTTGATTTTTGCTGCAAAATGCGATTAATATGAAAATTTTTAAATCACTTAATAACTGACTTCACAAATGATTATTCCATGTACTGCAGATTATTTCATATACAACTGCAAATGCCTCGATTATTAAAGGATTGTTATTTCATGCGTTACAAATATACTATTTGTACAGCAAAATACGGTTATAATCAAAGGTTAACTGGTGCATTAAAATTCACTTCATTAGTTATGTAAAATGTCATTACATTTCAAAGACTATTTATTTTCATAAATTCACTTCATTAGTGCTATAAAATGCTTTTGTTATCAAGAGGTTATTATTGCGTGCATAACAAAATATGTTTTATAATAGCAAATAGCTATCATTGCCAAAGGTTATTTTATGCATTTCAAGTTCACTTCGTTAGTTTTTGTAAAATTTAGTAAAATGCTATCATTATTAAAGGTTATTTCACGCATTACAATTTCAGCTTTATGTAAAATGCATAAAAATACAATTATAATTAAAGGTTATCGCATGCGATACAAATTCACTTAATTAATTTATGTAAAACGCATTAAAAATACAATTATAATTAAAGGTTATCTCATGCAATACAAATTCACTTAATTAATTTATGTAAAATGTATTAAAATATAATCATAATGAAAGGTTATTTCTTTCCTTAAAGGTTCACTTGTTTATGTAAAATGCGGCAAAATACAATTATAATTAAAGGTTATCTCATGCAATGCAAAATCACTTAATTTATGTAAAATGCATTAAAATATAACCATAATGAAAGGTTATCTCTTTCCTTAAAGATTCACTTTATTTGTTTATGTATAATTTAGAAAAATACGATCACAGGCAAAGGTTACCTCGTGCGTGATAACTACACATCATTAGCTTACGTAAATTGCGGTACAGTACAATTATAGTTAAAGGTTATTTCTTACCTTACAATGCCTTACAAATTCACTTGATTAATTTATGTAAAATGCGGCAAAATACAATTATAATTAAAGGTTATTTCTTGCCTTACAAACTTACTCAATTACGAATGCAAAATGCCATTACTTTCAAAGATTATTTCTTGCCTTACAAACCCACTTCATTACAATGACAAAATAACAAAAAAAAAAAATACAGGAAATAAAAGAGGCAGAACAAG
>NC_089777.1:24639036-24696536 GCF_040412425.1 Macrobrachium rosenbergii | reverse complement strand
TCAAAGCAAGGCGGAGAGTGACAGGTGCTTTCCAAAACCACCTGCGCCAGCGTTGCGTTTTGCAACTTGCATTTGAAGTGCGCTTGTTGCATTCCTCCTCCTCCTCCTTCCTCCTCCTCCTCCTCCTCCTCCTCCTCCTCCTCCTCCTCCTCCTCCTCCTCCTCCTCCTCCTCCCGTTCCTCCTCTCCCTCCTCTCCTTCCTCCTCCTCCTCCACCTCCTTCCCCCGTTCCTCCTCCTCCTCCTCCTCCTCCTCCTCCTCCTCCTCCTCCTCCTCCTCCTCCTCCTCCTCCCATTTACTCCGTGGTTTTCCATTCATTGCAGGCAATATTCGAGGTAGAATTACCGCAGCCATTTCCGATTGATCTTTTATATGTCCTTTTTGCGTCCGGTTTCCATTTGGCTGTGTTCGTCCGACACAGCCGTTTTTCACAGCCGCTGCTGCTGCTGCGTGGTGTACGGCCGGCCGCTGAGGTTTCGATCTTTTTTTTTTTTTTTTTTTTTTTTTTTCGGTTGATAAAGTAAGAGAGAGAGAGATCTTTTTCTGTTGATAAGAGAGAGAGAGAGAGAGAGAGAGAGAGAGAGAGAGAGAGAAGGTGGGAGAAGGGAGAGGCTATTAAACCTGATATATTTACTGAATTGTGGTAATCAAGAAATAAAATCGAAACATTATATATATATATATATATATATATATATATATATATATATATATATATATATATATATATATATATATATATATATATATATATATATATATATATATATATATATATATATATATATATATATATATATAAAATGTTAAAGATGACTAAATGAATGGAAGCATTATACCATATACCATTATCCTCATTCATGTATTGGTATAGAAGACTGTGATGTGTTTTCAATATTAGCCATCAGCAGTCCATAACCGAAATTGAACATTAGGCAGCGTGTCTTGAGCACAATAAGAGAATTCCTTCTTAATTTATCCTTTGCAAGCTAATATTTAGTTCATTGGAGAAACGAATCCACAGTTATGTATGGGCAAAAATATATTTGTACCCATACATAACTGTAGATGTGTTTCTCCACTTCAAGGTTCATGCTACCTTGAGTATTTTTTTTTTATTTTAGTTCATTATCTATACTTGCATTCATCATTTCGCTTTGTACAGGTTAGTAAAACGCATTGCGAACTAATTCCACGTTTAACCATCGAAATTTTAAACGCGAAAAAACAAAAATCAATATGAAGTACAAGGCAACTACAATGTCACTTTAATATCGCAGTTATTTTTGGTTAGACAATTACGCCAGTTCTTATGCATCAACAATATTGCTTAGCCCCAATTATTCTACGCCACATACACAGTGTCATTTAACTGTGAGGTCATTTGTCTGCGTACTTAATGATAGGGCGTTGATGTCTGCCCGTCGGCGACTCACCTCATTCATCAATTTAGTTTAGTTGTATTTGATGGTGCCGTATTGATGTTTATGGTGTTTTGTTTTGTAAGAGAGTTGCAAAAGGTGGGTTTATGCCCCCCCCCCAACATCTCCCGTTCCCCTGGCGAGAAATGGCAGACAGAAAATTTTTAAGCTGACAAAGAAAGATTATGGCTATCCATTTTCCCATCATCACTAGCTAGTTTTCTGCCGTAGGGGGTAGTGCCATTAGTGCACCTCACACGGCGCATTGTAGGCATTATTTAATAGTTCCTTGCAGCATCCCTTCGGACCGTAGCTGTAATCCCTCTCATTCATTTTACTGTACCTCCGTTCATATTCTCTTTCTTCCATCTTACATTCCACCCTCTCCCAATAATTGTTTCGTAAGGCAACTGCGATGTTTTCTCCTGTTACAACTTTAAAACCTCCTTTCCTCTCAATTTCCATTTCAGCGCTGAATGACCTCATAGGTCCCAGCGCTTGGCCTTTGGCCTAAATTTTATATAACAATTCCAGTTCACTAGCTTGTTTTCGATACAATATCTTAAGAAGAATTACCTTCAATCTCTTCATAATTTTCTTGTACATTGAAGTTTGAAAGCATTCAATATAAAATTTATTATGAAATGCATATGTTTCTATCGCTATTCTTCAACTACTTCCGTAAGTGAATAATGTTACAATTACAATCACCATTTGTTTCCTTGCTAATTGACTGCCTTTGCTAGAGTCCCCCCCCCCTCCATGACATGTCGGTTTTAATGAAAACGGGATCAGATGAAGCTCCGCATAATCATTAGCCTCATGCTCCTGTCATATGGTTTTAACTAATGTGTTACTCACCCACCCTCTCTCTCTCTCTCTCTCTCTCTCTCTCTCTCTCTCTCTCTCTCTCTCACCTCAGTCCCCCGTCCTTCTCAGTGCCTTTTTGTTTTTTTTACATATTTATAGGGAATAGATTTTATCTGTTTATTTGTTAAACAGTTTTGTATATAATGAGCTCAGCATTATGAACTGATCAAAATCATTCATGACCATAATTTTTTTAAATTACCGAAATGAGTTTCAGAATTTTCTTAGCTGTGTCCATACTCACACACATGCACACACACACATACACATCTGTCTCTCTATCTATCTATTTGTCTATCTATCTATCTATCTATCTATCTATCTATCTATCTATATACATCTTTAAAGGCAATGGAGGCTGGGAAATAGGGAGTTTTGAGAGCATTTGGAATGTGTCTATGAAATTTTAATTTCCTAGAGAAATTTTAATGTAGGAATGGCAGGTCCCAGAAGAATATATATATATATATATATATATATATATATATATATATATATATATATATATATATATATATATATATAAAGGGGATGTGTGTGTGTGCGCGCGCGCGTATAACTGATTCACGAAGATATGGTCCATGACGAATGTATAAATAAAGGCAAATGCCACGAAGGACAAAAGAAACAACGGAGTGGTTGCTAGGCCTTTCGACGCAACGGTCCTTTACTAGAAAGTCTTATTTGCCTTTATATATATATATATATATATATATATATATATATATATATATATATATATATATATATATATATATATATATGTGTGTGTGTGTGTTTTGTGTGTGTGTGTAATGTCATTAGATGTTGGTCTGTAGTTTCCAAGATGATGCCCCACCCTCTTTTGCCTCACCCTCTCTTTCTCTCTCTCTCTCTCTCTCTCTCTCTCTCTCTCTCTCTCTCTCTCTCTCTCTCTCTCTCTCTCCCCTACTTTTTTAAACCTCATAAGGTAAAGTACCATTTCCTTGAAATATAGGTCAATCGGCATCTTTTTAATCCCAAGAGAGCATCAATCAGCACCAGGTCGTGATGTCGGGAATAATGATTCATGTTGCAACATTGCACTGCAAATTAACTCTGCCGCGTCTGGTTGTCAGTGATAACGTGACTTGCAGGAAGAGCTTGATTGGATATAAAATCCCTATTTCTGAAAAAAAGAAAATTAAAAAACAAGACGGAAGTTGTGTATGAAAAATCTTGAGACATGAAGTTGAAATAATTATGGTTTGCGTTGGTGGTGTATTTATCGATTTATTTATTTTCATGCAGTTTTATTTATTTAAGTTTTATTCATTTATATTGTCTTCATAAATTTTGTGTGTGCAGTGTTACAGAATTTCATTCTCTCTCTCTCTCTCTCTCTCTCTCTCTCTCTCTCTCTCTCTCTCTCTCTCTCTCTCTCTCTCTCTCTCTCTCTCCTCTCCTATATGTTTAGTTTTTAAATTTTATGTTGACAGTGTGACAGACTCTCTCTCTCTCTCTCTCTCTCTCTCTCTCTCTCTCTATCTCTATATATATATATATATATATATATATATATATATATATATATATATATATATATATATATATATTATATATATATTGTGTGTGTGTATACACATACATATATTCATTTACGTTGGTTTCATAGATTTTAAGTTTGCTGTGTAGCAGAATCTCTCTCTCTCTCTCTCTCTCTCTCTCTCTCTCTCTCTCTCTCTCTCTCTCTCTCTCTCTCTCTCAAAACGAGAAGGCCATTAACTATCGCACCCTGAAATATTCTATAAAGTAGCTCCCATCCCAAAGCAAATAAAATCTCGAATCTGGCGTACTCTCAAGTGAGAGACTTCCCTTACAATGATGAACACACACTCTTCCCCCCGTCCCCCAGCTTCCAGCATCCAATAAGCGAAACCTCACATGGGAGATGAGAAGCCTCTCATCTAGAGAGATAGAATTCTCTCATCCAAGATAGCATCTAGCTTCTATAGAGTGGGATAGAGGGCCATACACTTAGCTATATTCCTGCGGTATACGGCAAGGGGTGACCTTTTACTGCGCAGCTCATTGCAATTCCTCGTTTTCTTTAATGACGAAAGGGAGTGCCTCAGGGATATCGTTTTCTACGAATCTGTTTTGTTAGGTTTGTTTATTAAAGGATACAAAGTCATAAACATAATAATTTGTTTTTAGCGATTCATGAAAAATATGAAGAATGCACTCATCATTTTCTTTTTTAAATGAAGAAAGTTATGCGAAATCATAGAAGATTAATGAGAATTTTAAATTTTTCTGAGTATTTGTTATTTTTTTTGCGCAGCGTTGGCTTATTTGATAGGACGTCGCAACGTTTATGGTCATTTTCTTTTTTAAAATAGAGAAACTCATGCGAAATCATAGAAGACTAATGAAAATTAAAATTTTTTCTGAGTATTTGTTATTTGTTGCACAGCGTTGGCATATGTGATAGAACGTCGCAACGGTTATGGTCATAAAAATTTTTTTTATATCAGGACAGAAGAAAGTTAAAGTTAAAATGTCGAAATGCTGGCTGAGATTTTATAAAAGGTTCTATAAAAAATAAATAAGTAAATAAAAAAACTTAGTTTCGTAATACTATATAATTCAATGCTATCTTCTACAGCAGGATATATGTCATATGTAAAAAAAAAAAAAGTCTAATTCAGTCTTGGCGAGTTAAATATATATTCTCAGCTAAAAGGCAAAATAACAATGTATAGGTGAGTCAAGTCTTTTGAAAATGTATAAATATAACCTGTTCATCACGCTGCTTTCAGTGACCTCCTGAAAGAGATGATATTTTAATACGTGAATACAATCTACGTTGTTTTTTCGTTGCAGCTTCATCAAGAGATTCTTTTATGAAAAACAAATTAACATTTGTTGAAGAGACATCAAAGGGGTTTTCGAAGTGAAGTCTTTCCTTTTAAATTCGAGGGATAAATAAATCACTATAGAATCTATTTGTGGATGGTTATTAAAATAGGTGGAGAATATATTTAAATGGGTTGATATGTATACATACGGACAATATATATTATGTACAGTATATATATACATATAATTTATATATACATAATGTGTGTATATATTATGTATATACATACATATGTATATATGTGTATATATAAATATATATACGTATAATAAATATGTATAAATTATAAATATACATATTCATATATATGTGTATATACAAATATATATTATAATGTATATTACCGGATATTATATATACTATATGTATATTGTATATAATATATATATACATATATATATACATACATACATATATACATACATACATACATACATACATACATACATACATTTAATTATATTTTGACTTGTTTCTTGAAGACGAGATAACAGACCGTGAAAATGTTTAAAGAAATAGCCTTTAACTCAAAAGATCCGTACAGTCTTAAAAATAGACGATCATATTGTATGAAATCTTATATACAAAGAGTTAGATTAATAGTTGATCATTTATAATATATAATTAAATTATTTGTTGATAATTTACATAATCGAACTAAACTATTGGTTGATCATTTATAACTTAAAACTAAACTATTGGTTGATAGTTTATATAATCAAACTAAATTATTGGTTGATAATTTACATAATCGAACTAAACTATTGATTGATCATTTATAACTTAAAACTAAACTATTGGTTGATAATTTATATAATCAAAATAAACTATTGGTTGATCATTTATAGCATCGAACCAAGTTATTGGTTGATAATTTATATAATCGAACTAAACTATTTGTTGATTATTTATAGCATCGAACTATGTTATTGGTTGATAATTTATATAATCGAACTAAACTGCTGGTTGATCATTTTTAACTTTAAACTATTGGTAGATAATTTATACCATCGAACTGATTTATTGGTTTGTAGTCTATAACATCGATAAGAGGTGTGTATAATTATGCAGAATCTGGAATGGAAGCCTTTGATATTACATGAATTGTTTAAAAAAAAAAATCCAAATTCAAAAGACAAATCACGCGTGAAAAATAAACATTCCCTTTTTAAACAACCAAAACAGTTCTGATTTTTCAGGCAAAGTTCGAACGTGATGGGGCAACAATCCCGGCCTTGCTTTGATGCCCCGTCATCCTAAAAATACCCGCTCGATTTTTCTTACCTGCACAGGTGAGAGAGAGAGAGAGATCGCTGTCGCCATAGGCCCAGCAGATTGTTGTAACCTGATGCAAGGCCTTCCTGTCATCCCCAAATGCAGTTTACGTGAGGGGTCATCTTTCGGAAGTTTCTTTGCGTTGATTTATCGAACAGAATCCATTTCTCTTCAGTCAGCCACTCTAAGCATGTCCAACGGTTTAGCCATCTCTCCTGCTTTGTGAATGAGTTCTTCATTGGAAGGGTGGGTAGAGCTCTCGGCTACCACGCTGTTGGCCCAGCATTCAAGTCTCCGACCGGCCAATGAAGAAGTAGAGTAATTTATTTCTGGTGATAGAAATTCATTTCTCGTCATAATGTGGTTCGGATTCCACAGTAAGCTGTAGGTCCCGTTGCTAGGTAACCAGTTGGTTCTTAGCCACGTAAAATAATTCTAATCCTTCGGGCCAGCCCTAGGAGAGCTGTTAATCAGCTCAGTGGTCTGATTAAACTAAGATATATTTAACTTTGTGAACTGAATGGCTAAAAGTGCTCAGTACCTGGCTTTATGCCGAATATTCATAAATGAAACAATCAATCAATCAATTTCCTGATTTGCTGAGTCAGTTGTTTTCATCTTCTGGTCCCCCCCCCCCCAAAACCGCCGGTAACTGGCTAATGGGCAATGTTTTGATAATATTGTTTTCAATAAATTTCTAAATACCACCCCAGTCTCATACCTGACGGATCCCAGGCATCTTTACCGGCTGATAAAATTATCTTTAAATTCAAGATTAGCCATTTATATATTCTTAAGATGGCTCCTGTCTCTCTACAAATAGATATAAACATTAGGATAATGAACGCTGATAAGGGAATTTTCACGCTCATTAAGGATACGAATGAGCATGATCAAGAAGCGTAATGTGGATCAGGGGCGTCAAAAATTTTAGACTGCCCTCCCCTTAATAGAATCTTTGACCACTCAGCAACCCTCATACATGTACAAAAAATTAGCCGACTAACTCCTACGGGTATAACTCGCTCCTCAGTGTTGATATATACACAAGGGATCGTTATGGAAACGAGCTTAAGCTATGTAATAAAAATTCCACAAGCTCCTCGTAGACTTGTGTGTAATACTTCTGTAATTCATGTTTGAAATCATTTTAAATACTATTTATGGTCGTTAGATTAAAGTAGAAAAATTAACGATTATTTGACCTTGACAAGACTAAGCATTTTTTCCAATAACCATATTCTTTGGAAGATTGAATTTCAAGTTTGTAGCCCCTGTGGGCTTCTTCTATATAAACAGGGTTCATCTTCTGAATAATATAATAATAATAATAATGATAATGATAATGGTAATGATAACGCAATATAAATACACAGATAAAACTATTGTTCCTATAAAACAAAAACAAATGCATAAAACCAAATTTAGTTATGCCCTAGGAATTCGAAAGCAGCATCATTATCACGAAAATCTTAAGGAAACGAGCCTCTAAAACAATATGTCTCAGCCAAGGCTTCCAGGGAGTAACATTTTCCCCTATCAGTGAAAAATTGCCCCAAAAGTTTTGGCTGCTATTAATAAATTGTATTTGACAAGTTCCATATAATCTTTAAAGAAAGCTGTTATTTTTCTTTTTTTTTTTTTGCAGCCCGGAGTGATGGATGACGCTTGAGCAAATGAGAATGTCTTTTTTTTTTTTTTTTTTTTTTTTTTTTTTTTACAATTTTTCTTGGCGCTTTATCGGTAGAAGAGGTAAAGTGGCTTAATCGGTAGAAGAGGTAAAGTTTGCTCTACTTCGCCGTACCTAGTTACATCACTTTGTATGGCATAGAAAACTTTTGGGAAAGATGAAAGCAACTGTGATATATTGAATATGAGATATATATATATATATATATATATATATATATATATATATATATATATATATATATATATATATATATATATATATATATATATATGTGTGTGTGTGTGTAGGCTTTTAAATTGTTTTGTATAATTATCGCTATTCATTACACAAATTTTGTGACCGGAAAGTTTTTTTTTTTATTTTAGCCTCCCATTTTGATTGTGTTTTCTCACCCGTTTCCACCTTTCCCTGTTTCAGATATTAATTTCTTCAGTAGGCCAAAGAAAAAATAAAAAGAAAGACTTATAGTTATTTTCGTGGTGTTAAGTTCCCAGATGTACCTAAAGATGCTACTGACATATTTATTTCGAAATCTTGAAAGGTTGAAATTCCATAGTTTTTGTGTCCTTACAAGCGTTCGTTTGTCGGCATTGACTTAGGTTATCCTTTAGCTCTTAAGTCCCTTTAAATCCTGAATTGAATTGAATATAGAATTGAGGTCAAAGGCCAAGCACAGGGACCTATGAGGTCATTCAGCGCTGGAGCGGAAATTCACAGTAAAAGGTTTGAAAGGTGTAACAGGAGGAAAACCTCGCAGTTGCACTGTGAATCAATTGTTAAGAGAGGGTGGAAAGTAAGATGGAAGACAGAGAATATGAAAGGAAGTACAGTAAAAGAAACGAAAGGGGTTGCGACTAGTTGGGCCGAAGGGACGTTGCAAAAGTCCATAAATAATGCATACTGTGCACCGCACGAGGGGCACTGACGGCACTACACTCCCTTCGTGGCATAGTTTTTGTGTCCTTATACGTGTTCGTTTTTCGGCATTGACTTAGGTTATCCTTTAGCTCTTAAGTCCTTTTAAACCCTGAGGATTACGCTTCCCCCAAGAGAGACTTGAATGACGAGGTTCCAAGTCCCAGTTTCATAGACACAGAGACTAATTTCATAGATAACAGAAATGTTTTTAATATCGGCGGTCGCGACCTTCACTCCTGGCAGTTTAATTTCGAATTCCTGCGGGACTTTTATTTCATCGGGACAATTCAGTTATGAAAGTCTGTATCGAATTTGACTTAACACCTTTGTCGAGAGGAATTCGAACAATTGGCAAAAGAACGCTCTAATTAAATAATTGTTCGACAGGTGGGGGAACGGAGAACTGAATAAAAAAAAAAGTATTAAAAATAAAAATAAAATTCCTGTGTTCCGGAACAAGTCGTTTACCCGGAAAAATTAATAAAGTAGAAATTTATTAAAAGCGAACACTTCATTTCCCCGACTGCTTTTATCGTGATTGAAAGAAATGACGAATTCATTTCCCCAGTGACATTTATAGTGAATGAATAAAGCGAACAGTGGTGCAGTGAACGAACAATACATTCTCCCAACGACAACCTATAGTGATTGAATGAGGTGGACGGTTCATTTCCCTCTGGAAATGATAGAGATTGAAAGACAAAGAAATGAACAGCTCATTTCCCAGACGAAATCTCTAATTATTGACTGAAGGGAAGAGTTCATTTCCCAATACCAAAGATTGAGGGGAAATTAGTCGTTTATTTCCCAAACATAATCAATAATTACTTAAGATAGTGAACACTTCATATCCCCGTCGACAATTATAATAATGAAATGAAACGAACAGTTCATTTCCCCAGCGACATTGACAGTGATGGAATGAGCCGAACAGTTCATTTTCCAACGATATTTATAGTCGTGTGAAGAAGCAAACAGTTCATTTTCCCGACGAAAACGACAGTGATTCAGTGAGGTAAACAGTTGTTTCCCTAACGGCATTTATAGTGATGGAGTGCACCGAATAGTTCATTTCCCCGATGACATTGATGGTGAATATACAACCAGTTCATTTCTCAAAGGACATTTATAGTGATGGAATGACCCGAACAGTTCATTTCCCAAACGACTTTGATAGTGATGGAAAGAATATACAACTCATTTCCCAACGAAATTGATAGTGATGGAAAGAATATACAACTCACTTTCCAAACGACAATGATAGTGATGGAAAGAATATACAACTCATTTCCCAAACGACGTTGATAGTGATGGAAAGAATATACAACTCATTTTCCAACCGACATTGATAGTGATGGAAAGAATATATATCTCATTTCCCAAACGAAATTGATGATGATGAAGCAAAGCAGACAGTTCATTTCCTCGCCGACGTCGAAAATAGTGAAATGAACTGTTTGCTGCTTCGTTTCATCATCCAGGTATAATTTTTTGAAGGCCTTCATTCTGTCCTACAGGTGGGACCCTATTATATGTTGGTAACAAGTTATACATAGGCTTCCCGTGTAACTTGTTATTGTGCGTCGCAGCTAATTTTGAAATGGGTATGTATTTAATTTTCATCTTAAACATCTGTAGATTTTCACGCCTTTTGAGTTCTTGAGGTGGATTTAATGAAATAGTCCATTTTCAAATATTGTCGTTGCCATTAGTATTATATACTGTATATATATATATATTATATATATATATATATATATATATATATATATAAAATGTTTCCGTTTAATCTCCTGTGTAATTATACTTCGGTGGTATATTATGGTACAGCACTGTAGGAGGTCTTTTTAAAGAATATGTGTGTTACAAACCACAAAGTATATATTGATGAATCTGAAGGTCTGTATTTGCTGATGAGTCCCATGCTGAACTGAGACTGGTTTGTTTACTGTACAGCTGCACAGGTAATTGTGAATGATGTTAGGTGAGTGCTAGCTTTCATTTATATTACTGAGCGTGAGAATCTGTTTTAAAAGAGTTTTCGAGTAATCACTGAAACAAAATTTAACTTTCAAAATAAATTTCAGGGATTTTTGAAAGCTTGTTTTATTAGTCATTGTCTTGAAGTTTTACGGTTAAAATAAATTTTGCAAATTACGTAAAGTCTTTGTCTGACGTAAACGATGTCAGTTTTAGTCTGTCCGTCCGCACTTTTTTATGTCTGCCCTCAGATCTTGAAAACTACTAAGGCTAGAAGGCTGCAAATTGGTATGTTGATCATCCACACTCCAGCTATCAAACATACCAAATTGCAGCCCTGTAGCCTCAGTAGTTTTTATTTTATATAAGGTTAAAGTCAGCCATAATCATCGTTCTGGCAACAATATAGGATAGGCCACCATCGTTGACCTTGATTATTCTCTGTAGCGGCTGTATAGAAAACTCGATTGCGCCGAAGAAACTTCGGAGCATTTTTTACTTGTTTAGTTTCAGTCTCACTGGAGAAGCCCGTTTTTCTTTAATATTTAAAACACGATATATGATAATATTGTGGATGGTCTTTTTCAGTATTTTTATAAGATTGTGGATAGTCTTTTCCAGTATTTTTATAAAATTGTGGATAGTCTTTTCCAGTATTTTTATAAAATTGTGGATAGTCTTTTCCAGTATTTTTATAAGATTGTGGATAGTCTTTTCCAGTATTTTTATAAGATTGTGGATGGTCTTTTCCAGTATTTTTATAAGATTGTGGATAGTCTTTTCCGGTATTTTTATAAGATTGTGGATGGTCTTTTCCAGTATATTTATAAGATTGTGGATAGTCTTTTCCAGTATTTTTATAAGATTCAAGTTGTTAAATTCATTCAAGAGACTGTGGAGGCAAATTTTTATCTCGTCAGATAAATTTCAAAGGCTACCGGAACTTTACATTATCCCGTCGATTAATTTTCCGGCCATGGAAGTATACTGTACATTTTGGTCGAACGATAGGTTTCATGTATAGAAATAAATACATTTATCTCGTACGATAAGTTTCAGATATTACGGATATATTTTTCCATACTCTATGATGAACTATAGCAATATATTTATATTTTCAGTGTACTTAAATAAATTTTCGAAAAATTTCCTAGTGTATAATAAATTTTAGAGACTATAGCAACATATTTATATTTTGACTGTACTTTAATGAATTTCCGACAATTTTTTTAGTGTGTAATTTTCAAACACTTGGAAATATATTTTTCAATTTGTCTCTTTAGATGAATTTTAAATTACAGAAATATAATTTTTATCTTGTATAAATTTAAGACTTTAAAAAATAAATTTTGAGCATCAATGTTAAGCAAGACATGATAATTATTCTAAAATTCAGAAATTGCAGCAAATCAGTATACTTAATCTTTTTTTTTTTATCTTTGTTTTAAAACCTATTTATCGGGAAAGCAACGACGACCATAGATATTGTCACGCCAGTTTGCGAATGAAGAATCAGTCGAGGGTAAAGTTTGATGGGAAATAAAATCATTAGTACAAGATATTATTTTCAATTTTCTATTTTCGTTTTGTCTTTGTTTTAAAAACTGCTTTTTGAGGAATGCAACAAAGACCATAGTTTTGAGGTGATAGAAAACAAAATAAATAATCAAGATATTAGACCATGAAGCTTTAAAAACGGCTTTTCAATTTTCGGTTATCTTTGTTTTAAAATCTAGTTTCTGGAAAAATCGTTTTGAAAAATCGGTTGGTAAGTTTGATGGAAAATAAAATCATTAGTACAAGATATTATTTTCAATTTTCTATTTTCGTGTTTCTTTGTTTTCAAAACTGCTCTGGGAGAAAAACAACGAGGACCATAGTTGTTTTCACGCCAGTTTGCGGAGAAGAGTATGAAGGAAAATAAAATAATTAATGCAAGAAATTATTTTTTTTAATGTGGTTATGATATTTTCCCAAGGTGTGACTTTTTTTTTTTTAGTGTCATTGCCCGGACGACAGGAATAAGACAGCTTAAAAGAATAAAAAAAAAAAATAAGCTGAAAATGAAGGAGAAAAGAAGGTAACATCATTAAACCCGACTGAAAAAGAGAAAGTTTTTTAAAAGTCTTTATTGAAAAAGTTCGAATTTTTGCTTTCGCCGTCATTGAATCTTTTGCCGTGAGAGGACGGACTGGAAAACATTTGAAGAAATCGACACAGGGACCTTATTATTTTTTTTATTCCTTTTTTTTATTTTACGAAAAGGTTTTGTTGACCCTCTGGCAGATGATGAGCCTAATTCTTCGAGAAGCCCTTAGGGGAACACTAAACAAATTCTGAATGTTGACTCGGGGCCTCAGTTTTGGAAACTTTTTTTTTTTTTTTTTTTTGAGCCTTAATCTAATTTCTTTACTGGCCCTCGGTCAAGTTATTCAAGGATATGGTTCAACTTCCCTTACTGCAACAACGCCGTTATCTTTGGTTGTAAACTGTTAAAGGGACCTCTCCTCTCTTCTGAACGATAGAAACGGAAATACTTCGTTGTCAAGAAAAAATGTTTTCTATTTTATAATATTTGCAATACGTTTTTCCAGTACCATTCTGGCGTTGAAAGGCAAATAATATATATATATATATATATATATATATATATATATATATATATATATATATATATATGTATATATATATATATATATATATTATGTAATATTATGTAAAATATATATACATATATAATTATATATTTAAATATGCATATATGTATATATGCATATATAATATATATATATATATATATATATATATATATATATATAGAGAGAGAGAGAGAGAGAGAGAGAGAGAGAGAGAGAGAGAGAGAGAGAGAGAGAGAGAGAGAGAGACAGCCATCGACCATGTCACGTTGACAGCCCCGCTTTTCATCCGTCTAATAAACGTATTGAAAGTTGTTCAATGATTTATGTAAAATATTAAATAGTGAAAGAACAACGGTCTGCAGATAGAAAAACAGAACAGGGATGTAGGAAGCTTCATGAAAATGCAACAGGTGCATCTGTGCAATATGTCATTAAATATTGAGTAGCCGGGTAATGACGGGTGAAGACAGGTAACAGAGAAGTAGAGGCCTCTTCATCTTCTTTGATAAACTTCGACCAAGGTAAATTATTTACAAAAAATTGGCTTTTCAAGTGAGTACGTTTAAGATTGTTTGAAGATATTTGATTAGAATATTAAATAAATGTTTGGTACGTGTATGGTGGGACAAAATACTTTGTTTAGTAAAATGTAATGATTATTGTATGATATAATGAGAACGTGTAGTGTAATAATAATCACCTTAAAAATTACGAAATAAAAACCTGTTTATACCAAAGGGTCGTTAGTAACACTCCCACCCAGAGGCTCGCTCTCTCTCTCTCTCTCTCTCTCTCTCTCTCTCTCTCTCTCTCTCTCTCACACACACACACACATCTTCGGGCCACATTAAAACCAGATGAACTGCGTTCCATCTTTTTCCGAAACTCTCTCTCTCTCTCTCTCTCTCTCTCTCTCTCTCTCTCTCTCTCTCTCTCTCTCTCTCTCTCTCTCTCTCCTCCAGGCCATGCTAAAACCAGATGAAATCTGTGCCTTTTTCCCCCGTCAAATCTCTCTCTCTCTCTCTCTCTCTCTCTCTCTCTCTCTCTCTCTCTCCTCCTCCTCCTCCTCCTCCTCCTCCTCGTCCTCCTCCAGGCCATATTAAAACCAGATGAAATCTGTGCCTTTTTCCCTCCAACTCTCTCTCTCTCTCTCTCTCTCTCTCTCTCTCTCTCTCTCTCTCTCTCTCTCTAAAAGCGAGACCCACTCGGTCACTTTCCATCAGGGAGCGCAAATCAAATCTTAGATCAGGTGTCCTGCGAGGGACAGGTCTCCCCTGGAGGATACGGAACGCCTCTCATCCAATTAGAGAAATCTCTCGCCCAAGAGCGTATCCTACACCCGGAGTCCTATAAGGAAAGGTCACAGGACGACCTTATTTCTTGGGATGTACTATGGTGGCTACGAATATGCTGTGTTGATCGAGTTTCCTTACTCTTTTCGACAATTTATTTATTCAAGTTTTTTTTTTTTTTTCATTTTTTTAAACTTTATTTTTATCTATGTTTTTTCTCTTGTCTTCGAATTCCTAAGGTGTTCTCCTTAGGGGAGATTTATTTATTTATTTTTTGATTGAATTACATCTCCTCGACACCGTAGGTAAAGGAGATTTAATCCGGCAGATGGTGTTTAAGACGTGGTTTAAATTGGCCGTGCTCTCAATTCCCAGGATATATATTCCTTATGTTTGATCTCGAAGGTACTATAGAGAGAGAGAGAGAGAGAGAGAGAGAGAGAGAGAGAGAGAGAGAGAGAGAGAGAGAGAGAGAGAGAGAGAACTGACTCTAGAAGATCTGAAGGTTTGATAAGATTATTTCTCTGATTATTTTATGGCTTTATATATGAGTGGTATTTTATCAGTAACTTACTAGAATTGAAAAATAATTTAAATTTATTACACTATTTATATTTCATGAACAAGTCATCGAACAAATTACAAAGACCAGGAGAAGAAAGAAGTTGATAATATGTTAACGATGATTACTTTTTCTGCTAAGCTGACTGAACCTGTTACTTGTGGGATAATGACGTCATATAATTAGCTTTAAATATTATTTTTTTTTTTTTTGCGTTCAGTAACATTGCTTCATAGGTTCCGTTTGAATACTGAATTCATCACTGATAAATCAAAACAACTTTAGCTGGAATACGGGTTTTGGAATCACTTAAGTCGGGGTGTTCTTGGGAGCTCAGGAAAGAACATTAATATGAATTGAATGATGTAGTGTTGATTTTTTTAGAAAGTGTCTGTAATTGAAAAATGGATGACTGAAATAAATTATGTCAGACAGCGTCATTTACTCATTCATGAACCAGCCACGAACTTGTTTATATGATTTAGGAAGCAAGCTTTCCCACCAAGCAGCTTCAATTATAAAACATGATGAGACCTGACTCTTTGAGCAAATTCTCCCCCCCCCCTTTAACTAACACACACACACACACACACAGGCACGTCTACCCCAGTAATGGTAACTGAGTTCATTGTCCTAACAAAGGGAATATTCACAGAGAGGAAGAGAGAGAGAGAGAGAGAGAGAGAGAGAGAGAGAGAGAGAGATTAGCCACGTTCATGGCTTCCCTATTATGCTGCCTATACTGCCCACACAAGCTTACATCCAGATTTATTGAGAGAGAGATTAGTCCCGTTCAAGTCTTCTCTAGTATGCTACCTTAGTAAAAGATTATTCCACATGTGCTTACCCACATGACCTATACTACCCTAGAAGAAGATTATTCCACACGCGGAAGTATAGAGAGAGAGAGAGAGAGAGAGAGAGAGAGAGAGAGAGAGAGATTAGCTACGTTCGTGCCTTCTCTAATATATTACCTATACTACCCTAGAAGAAGATTATTCCACAGAAGCTTACACCCGGAAGTAGAGAGAGAGAGAGAGAGAGAGAGAGCCACTGTTGGACCAACCTTCTACTGTCTTTGCTCTCAGATCAGCAAGACAGATTACTAATGAGCCGGCCGTAACCTCTTGTGAAACTTAGGTTAGTAAATCAGACTTTTGAAAGGATTCTTACTTAAAGTAGATTTGAGTAAATCACGACTAAGACCACTCATCTGTCTGTATTTTGAAACTAAGTTCGACAAGGATTATGTACTAGAAGACTGTGCTATTTATTACTGGAGACACATAATAGCATCTTAAGAAACTTAAGTGTAATTGTTTATTTACGAAATTATCTCACATTGCCATTACTTTTTGAGGTAACTCTGTTACATTAAAGTATGTGAAGAACCTTAAGTGTAATTGTGTTTTTTGAGGGATTGCCTCACAGTGCCATTACTTTCTGAGGTAACTCTGTTAGATGAAAGTATCTGAAAGGTCCCTGTCTAATATCTAAGAAGTTTTTCTTTGTATAAACTAATTTCCCCCTGTATCGTAATCGTAACCTGAGACTATTTTCATCAGTATTGCAAGAGTGAGTTTCCATCAGCAATTCAAGAGTGAATTTTCATAATTAATTTGAGAGTGCGTTTTCATCACTAATGCAGGAGTGACTTTTCAGAGTCGTCACAAATTCAAGAGTGAGTTTTCATCACTAATTCAAGAGTGAGTTTTCATTACTAATGCAAGAGTGACTTTTCATCACTAATCCAGGTGACTTTTCATCACCAATTCAAGAGTGAGTTTTCATCACAAATGCAAGAGTGACTCTTCATCACTAATGCAAGAATGACTTTTCATCACTAATTCAAGAGTGAATTTTCATCATTAATTTAAGAGTGACTTTTCATCACTAATGCAAGAGTGACTTTTCATCACTAATTCAAGAGTGATTTTCATCACTAATTCAAAAGTGACTTTTCATCAGCAATTCAAGATTGAATTTCCATCATTAATTTAAGAGTGACATCAACCGAACGCTTTTGAAGAGCAGAATAAAAGAGACTGAAAGAGAAAACGAAGAGGCAAAGAGACTCTCTCCTTTAATGTCTCGTCAACAATTGAGGCTCATGAAGATCGCTGGGCAATCACAGTTCGTCACATATTAGGCTGTAAAAGGACAACGCGATCTGTGATTCATTTCGGTGGAAAGAGGTGTCTTTAAGAGAGAGAGAGAGAGAGAGAGAGACCCTTTATGCGTTCGGTAACTGCTACAGCAGAAGTATTGTTACACACACATACAGAGAGAGAGAGAGATACCTTTTTATGCCTTCAATATCTGCTGAAGAAGAAGAAGAAGTATAGAGAGAGAAAGAAATAGAGAGAGAGAGAGAGAGACCTTTTTATGCCTTCAATATCTACTGAAGAAGATGAAGAAGAAGTATAGAGAGAGAGAGAGAGGTCTCCATCTCTTAATTAATAAGAAAATAAAGTGATGTTAAATAGATGATATTAAAAATTAAATTCATTTTTAATTTTATTATATTTAATCTTAGCTTACAATCTGATTTCTTTTTATATCTTTTATTTTTTCTAGGTAATGAAAAAACGGGAACGATAGCTACATTAATAAAATATGAACTCCAAACGTTCAATTCACAATTAAAAACATTTTTTAAAGCAGAATAAATAGATCTTTAATTATAACAGTTGACTTTTGATGTCTATTAATAATATCAGCTTACCCTTGACATTATAGCATGCTGTTTGTGGAAAGATCTTACTCAGAGATTCTGACAAGACTAAATTATCCTTGAATCAGTGGATTTATTTATTTATATATTCATTTATTTATCCATTTAGCTATTATCTATCTATCTATCTGTCTGTCTGTCTGTATATACCCATATATATATATATATATATATATATATATATATATATATATATATATATATATATATATATATATATATATATATATATATATATATATATATATATATATATATATATATATATATATATAGCTATATATATATATATGTACTATATATATAGTACTATATATATATATGATTATATATTTTTTATTTATTTATATATTTTATTACATACATATGTACTGTATATATAGTATATATATGATTGTATTTTTTTTAAAACTTCAAAAACAGATTTGCCATCTAGCTGATGATACTTTAATCACGTAATGACTACAGTGATGATACAAATAATGGGCATAATGATGCAATCATCATCATCATCATTATAAGCTCATATTCTAGCCCTTGTAATGACACCCAGACATCTGATATTGTTGCAATCTCGCCCACGAGCTTTGCTCTCTCCAAGGAGTTCCCTATGTACCCCTTCCCATTCCCCTCCCAAAAATCCCCTTCCATTCCCCCCCGTTTCTCTCCTGAAGTCCCCCACCCATTCCCCTCCCAAAATCCCCCTCCCATTCACTTCCCAGTCCCCCTCCCATTCCCCTCCCGCGTCTCTCTCCTGAAATCCCCCCCTCCCATTTCCCTCCCATACCCCTCCCGAAATCCCCTCCCATTTCCCTCCCTTTTCCCTCCCGAATTACCCCATCCCATATCACTCCCGAATTCCCCTCCCATACCCCTCCCGAAATCCCCCTCCCATTTTCATCCTATTTCCCTCCCTGAATTCCCCATCCCATACCCTCCCTCCCATCCCATATTCCCCATCCCATACCCCTCCCGAAATCCCTCTCCCATTTTCCTCCCGAAATCCCGCCCCCATATCCCTCCCGAATTCCCTCCCGAAATCCTCCTCCCATTTCCCTCCCGAAATCCCCCTCCCATTCCCCTCCCGAAATCCTTCTTCCCATCTCCCTCTTGAAGTCCCTCCCATTCCATTCCTCAGAAATCCCCCTCTTATTCCCTCCCAAAATCCTCCCCCTTTCTCAAGTGGAGCAAATCATATAGGGTCCTTGGTCCATCCCTGCGGATGGTCCAGTGGTTAAAGGCCATCATATCTCATCCAATTAAGGTAATCTGTCCTCTAGGTTTCCCATTCTCCATCTAAGTTCCTGTAAGGATAGTTTGGTATGTCTTATTGGAAAAGAGAGAGAGAGAGAGAGAGAGAGAGAGAGAGAGAGAGAGAGAGAGAGAGAGAGAGAGAGAGAGAGGTTTGCACAACCCTCTAAAATAAATAATTATCTTTAGTAAATAATGCCAATAAAATTATTTTTACCAGTTTTCTGAATGTATGGAGAGAGAGAGAGGGAGAGAGAGAAAGTTTGCACAATCCTCTAAAATAGATAAGTACCTTAGTAAATAATGCCAGTTTCTACCAGTTGTTTGAATGCATGGAGAGAGAGAGAGAGAGAGAGAGAGAGAGAGAGAGAGAGAGAGAGAGAGAGAGAGAGACAGACAGACAGACAGACATACAGAGACAGAGACTGGTTTTAGATTTTTACGAAATAGCATCATACTTTCAAACAACTGGTAAAAATAAATTTATGGGCATTATTTACTAAGGTAATTATTCATTTTAGAGGAGTGTGCAAACTTTCTCTCTCTCTTCTCTCTCTCTCTCTCTCTCTCTCTCTCTCTCTCTCTCTCTCTCTCTCTCAACTGGTAAAAATAATTTTATTGGCATTATTTACTAAAGTAATTATTTATTTTAGAAGATTGTTCAAACTCTCTCTCTCTCTCTCTCTCTCTCTCTCTCTCTCTCTCTCTCTCTCTCTCTCTCTCTCTCTCAACATTAACTTTAGTATTTCATCAGCTTAACAGGCGAGTGCATTGAGCATTTGGTATACCTTCAGTGATACTGTACTGGCGCCACTATGAAAAGAATACAGAATTTAGGCCAAAGGCCAAGCGCTGGGACCTATGAGGTCATTCAGTGCTGAAACGGAAATTGACATTAAAATAAGTGGAAAGGAAATCCCTTCCGACTTCCTGTTAATTTATCAATCAACAGAGATTTATAATTTGCCTGTCAATTTATCAGTCAGCCAAGATTTGTAATTTGCCTGTTAATTTATCAGTCAGCCAAGATTTATTTGTCAATTTATCAGTCAACCAAGATTTACAGTTTATCAGTCAACCAAGATTTATAATTTGTCAATTTATCAGTCAACAGTTATCAGTCAACCAAGATTTATAATTTTTCAATTTATCAGTCCAAGATTTATCTGTAAATTTATCAGTCAACAAGATTTAGATTTATAATTTATCAGTCAATTTATCAATCATCCAAGATTTATAATTTTTGTCCTTGTGTTTATCAGTCAACCAAAATTTATAATTCCCCTGTCAATTTATCAATCAACCAAGATTTATAATTTGCCTGTCGATTTGTCAGTCAACCAAGATTTATAATTTGCCTATCAGTTTATCAGTCAACCAAGATTTATAATTTGCCTGTCAGTTTATTAGTCAACCAAGATTTATAATATGCCTGTCAATTTATCAGTCAACCAAGATTTATAATTTGCTTGTCAGTTTATCATTCAACCAAGATTTATAATTTGCCTGCCAGTTTATTAGTCAACCAAGATTTATAATTTGCCCGTCAGTTTATTAGTCAAACAAGATTTACAATCAGATGTACTGGCGACTGATCTTCAAACTGTTAAATTGTGTCCGCTTACTGCCGCTCCTTCTTCTTCTTCTTCTTCTTCTTCTTCTTCTTCTTCTTCTTCTTCTTCTTCTTCTTCTTCTTCACAGTTTCTGTATGAAACGTAATATCAAGTGCCTGTACATTCTTAAGTATAACTCAAAAGAACATTTTCATGAAACTCCATTCAAGAACATTTGATAAAACTCTCCTAAAAACATCAGTCCGTGTCATTCCTTTTCACTGGTTTCCATTAATGTAAACAGTGTGTATGTATGTACGAGTGTATATATGTGATTATATATATATATATATATATATATATATATATATATATATATATATATATATATATATATATATATATATATACATACTTCGTGTATGTGTATATATACAAATATCGTGGAGATAAAAAGGAGAGTGTTAACACTGACACGTGGCAGGTGAATCGATAACACCTGGAAAACGAGACCTTAAGACGTCGTGTTGAATCAAAATTTTACATGTGAACAGACTGACGTCCAGAAAAAAAAGAATATTAAAAATATAAATCTTTTGAGGAAACCGTTTGAGGGAAGGACTTCAGTGCATAACAGTTAACCTGATTAAACATAAGAATATACTGAGTTTAATAACAGTTAACCTGATTAAGCGGAATAATATACTGAGTTTTATCAAAATCAACCTGGTTAAACAGAATAATATATTCCCTTGTCCCTCCCAGCATTTGGCAATATTATGGACTGACTGATTGGTTTGTATTAACCTAGCGCTACATAGCACAGGTCATCGGCGTAGACCAGCTGTAGTCATTTTCTCTTCTTTAGAACTTTTCCTTTTTTCATGTTAACTTTCTTCGAGTTCATGAAGAATTCCACACCTCCTTCTCCTCCTACCTCCTCCTCCTCCTCCTCCTCCTCCTCCTCCTCCTCCTCCTCCTCCTCCTCCTCAATTTTGCATGCTCCATTCCTCTCGCCATCACCTCTCTCAGTGATTCAAGGAAAAAGAGGTTCTTTTCTCGATACTTTCACCACTTTCTTTTCTATGTCCTTTTCCCAGTTCGTACGATCTTTTCTCTAGTTCTTACAATCTTTCCTGGATTGTGTTTTCACTCCATTATCTTTTGAATCTTCTAAATGTTTATTTTTCTGGATTGTCGTTGTTACAGAATGCAGTATCCCACGTCATCTGATGGTTATTCTGAGTCTAATATCTTTTTTTTTTTAGCAACTAAAGGTTCTTGTTTTCCAGGTGATATAAACTTTCAAGCCATCTGAAGTTCATTTTAAATCTTCCATGTTTTTTTTTCAACAAAAGGTTTACATTTTTCAATTTATACAATCTTTCATGCCATCCAACGTGTATATTCAAATTCTGTTATCTTCCCTACACTCTGTAATGCATTTTTCAGAGATTATCTCATTACACCACTGAAAGTATATCATCATAATCGGTCACCATTTTTACCGTCGAAAATGCAAATAACTAATCTAATCTCCCGAGTAAGAGAAAATAAACCCGTAGGGGGTTAGTGCCGTCAGTGCACCTCATGTGGTGCACTGTAGGCATTACTTAAGGTTCTTTGCAGCGTGCCTTCGGAACCTAGCTGCAACTCCTTTCGTTCCTTTTACTGTACCTCCTTTCATATTATGTTTCTTCCATCTTACTTTCCACCCTCTCCCAACAATTGATTCTTAGTGCAACTGAGAGGTTTTCCTCCTGTTACACCTTTCAAACTTTTTACTGTCAATTTCCTTTTCAGCGCCGAATGACCTCATAGGTCCCAGTGCTTGGCCTTTGGTCTAAATTCTATATTCAATTCAATCAAGAGGAAATAAAGAGAATGTTAAAGACGTATTGAAGAACACTAAATTATTTAGAAGTTAGCTCTAGATCTTATCTTGAATATCATTATACGATTAATGGCGTAACTTTTACCATAGTTGTTGGTTAAAGGTAGGGTAACGTTATAAGAATGCATGTCAAGTAAAAATGTGAATGCCATAGTTCTTTATACGTACTAGTCTTCAGATATGTCATTTATTTGTTTATTTTTATTTTTGCGGACTCTCTGGCCTCAAACCAAGAAGGGGATGGGGTTAGGGGTTGGGGGCCGTTGGTAGGGAGCGGCTGTAATGAAGTTATCCGAAGAAGAATCAAGACGAAAGGAAACACTCCCTTACTATACCATCCTATAGAAAGCACAGAGAGGTAGTGCAATTTGCATAATTTTTTTCCATTGGTTTTATTCAGATGTAAAAGGGCCAATACAAGACAATCAGAGCCATTATGTTCCATCTTTTCGCTGTATAACCAGAGGTTGTCTCAGAGCGAGATAAAGTTTCATTTCACTTTTGTTTATTCTTCAAGAAGGATATAAATCTCAAAAGTATAGCTGTGGGATTTAGTACAATGCTTTAAAAAGGGTACGCTTTTATCCATATTATAATCACCCGATAATCTGCACCAATATAGGCCTATACCCCGTAAGGGAATAGTGCAAATCAGTGCATCCCACGAGGCGCACAGTAGGCATTACTAAATGTTCTTTGCAGCATCCGTTCGGCCCCTAGCTGCAGCCCCCTTGATTCCTTTTACTGCACCTCCGCACATATTCTCTTTCTTCCATCTTACTTTCTACAATCTCCTAACAATTGTTTCCACACTCTCCTAACAGTTGATTCAACATTATTTTCAGCGCAGAATGACTACACAGGTCCCACCGCTTGACATTTGGCCTAAATTTTTTATTCTAATTTCAGTGTGCTATTATATACGTGCTCGCCAGGAAGGACAGTGGAACCCTGTTTTAGAGGAGATTTATTATGACAGAATTTGAAGGAATACTCTAGTTATTCCTTCACTCAGCCAGAACCTGTGATGTCAGTCATAGAGAGAACTAGGGTCTGGGCAGAATATGATTATGCATATTGCCACAGAGGGTAGAAGTGGAGGAAATAGTGAGAAGGGTAATTAAAGTACGGAACGTCATGTACTAAAGAAATAATCTTATATCGACTGTCTTTGTTATGAAACTGTACTTCCTAGTTCCATATGATTTTTTGTTTTTGATCCTGTCTATCCTAGAATTACATTCAATGTCTTAATGTCTGTCTGCCAGTCCTGTCCTCGAGGTATAGTAGATGTCTTTACGTGCGTCTATCCGTCTGTCTTGTCGCGAAAGTGGATTAAAACGCCTTTTATGCCTAAATACCTAATTTCCCAAAGCCCGTTGAGATGACTATATATCTATATACTTTTTATTTTGTCTGTCCGTTTGTGCTAAATGCACATAAAAGGTCTTTATGTCTGTCTGTGTGTCTTTCTGTCCTAAAAACACACAGTTCGAAATCTGCACCTCCGAAACTCGAAACAAACAGACAGTCCTTCGGAATCTGCACCTCCAAAACTCGAAACAAAACATGCCCAGTCCTTCAAAATGTGCGCCTCCGAAACTTGAAACAAAGCAGACACAATCCCTCAAAATCTGCGCCTCCAAAACAGGCACAGTCCTTCCAAATCTGCGCCTCCGAAACTCGAAACAAAGCAGACACAGTCCTCCAAAATCTGCACCTCTAAAACTCGAAACAGAGCAGACACAATCCTCCAAAATCTGCACCTCGAAAACTCGAAACAATGCAGACACAGTGCTCCAAAATCTGCACCTCCAAAACTCGCAACAGAGCAGACACAATCCTCAAAAATCTGTACCTCCAAAACTCGAAACAAAGCAGACACTGTGCTCCAAAATCTGCACCTCCAAAACTCACAACAGAGCAGACACAATCCTCAAAAATCTGTACCTCCAAAACTCGAAACAAAGCAGACACTGTGCTCCAAAATCTGCACCTCCAAAACTCGAAATAAAACAGACACAATCCTCCAAAATCTGCACCTCCAAAACTCGAAATAAAACAGACACAATCTTCCAAAATCTGCACCTCCAAAACTCGAAATAAAACAGACACAATCCTCCAAAATCTGCACCTCCAAAACTCGAAACAAAGCAGACACAATCCTCCAAAATCTGCACCTCAAAAGCTCGAAACGAAACAGACACAATCCTCCAAAATCTTCACCTCCAAAACTCAAAAAAAAAAGACACAGTCCTCCAAAATCTTCACCTCCAAAACTCGAAACAAAACAGACACAATCCTCCAAAATCTGCGCCTCCAAAACTCGAAACAAAACAGACACAATCCTCCAAAATCTGCGCCTCCAAAACTCAAAACAAAACAGACACAATCCTCCAAAATCTGCGCCTCCAAAACTCAAAACAAAACACAGTCCTCCAACATCTGCGCCTCCAAAACTCGAAAAAAAACAGAGTCCTTTCCCCCTCGCCCCAAGAGCGAGTCATTCCCGGACGTAATGGATCCTGGGGCGATCCTTGCCCTCCTGACCGAGGTAAATCAAATCAGTGATCAGGTGTCCGGCATGAGATGGGGTTCCTCCGGCAGGAGGCGAGGGGAAACAGTCTCTTATCCAATTACACGAATATATCTCTCGAGGGGGGCGGAAGGAAAGATCCTCGCCCGCCCATGGCGCCATCCTAAATGAACGGGTCCTTGTCCCCTCGGCTTTAATTATTGCGACCTAATTAAGAGTTGCTGGAATGATGACAGAAGTTTTGTGTACATATACATATGTGTATGCATAAAATGGCAAAGATAACTTTCTCTTTAGAGAAAGTGGATTTCTGTGTGTGCAGACATGTTGGAAGTGAAATATGTGTTAGTGCTTTAAGAAGAGAAAGTGACTGGTTTGTTGTGAAAAATGGAGCTGAGACGAAGGTTTGTTATGACTCCATGTCACTTTGATATCTTTATGGATGGATCTCAGAGGGTGTGGATTTGTCTGTGTACATGTGAGTATACATGTGTGAAGTGAAGTATGTGTTAGAGTTTTGGAAGGCATGATGGCTAATTTGGTGTAAAAATGGAGCTAGGACGAAGGTTTGTTATGATTCTATGGCTGTTTGATATATTTATGAGTAGAGTGATCCGTCAAGTCAGAGAAGTAGTTAATTTAGATGCTGTGTTGTGGATTAAGAGGTTGGATCGTGAATGAAGTGTGTAATGTCTAATAGGGGATAGTGAGGAGAAACTGAAGAGACTACTGAAAAACTGAGAGATGTTTGCAAGAGTCTGCTTAAAATGATAAATAGATACTAGGTAGATTGGGCAATGGATGTTAATATGGACGGTCAATAACAGAAGCAGTAGATTCGTATAAGGAATAGAATGAAATATTTCGAAATATAATAAGAGAAGAAGTGAGTCACAGACCAGGTGAAACACAGAAGGTAGCGGAATGTTTGCTAAAGACTGACAAGATAGGGATTTATGAAAGGATTGTTGAAGCGACTCTCCTCTATGGAAGTGAAGTTTTGGTGCTGAGTGATAATGAATAAAAAAAAGGTGGAAGCTTTGAGGCCTGTTGAAGGGAACTGTTTGCTTAGTGTAAGTGATAAAAGAATAAGTGAAAGGGGCGAATAATATATAGATACTCTTTGTTTATACTCCACATTTGTCGCTTTTTCAGTAGACGCAGCTTTTAGGTAACAATGAGTGAAGTAATTCGTACACCTCGACACGCATACAATATATATATATATATATATATATATATATATATATATATATATATATATATATATATATATATATATATATATATATATATACATACATACATACATACATACATACATACATACACACCTACAACCCTCTCATGCGAAAATATATTCTCCTTCCCCAAATTCTTTTTAAATACACATTCCAAAATTCCCCCTCTTCCCCATCACCCTTTTATCGAAGGGGGTTGTTCCTCCTCCCATCGCCCTTTTTATCTGTGCATCGTCGTCGTCGGCGCCATCATCATCAATGTATAGAGAGAGAGAAGCATCATCATCATCATCATCATCATCATCAGCATCTTTGGCCTGGCGGAGATGATATGCATGAGGTTTTGTAACCCACTGGGGCGTAGCATGAATACATGAATACAAAACAGGCCGGATTATGCATATATACTCCTCCCTATTAGAATGCTATTAAAGGCTAAGGTAAAGTCTAAGGTAACTGCCAGGAAAGGTGCTTTTTCAGCCCTTATGCCCCCCCCCCACCCTTCCCCCCCCCCACCTATGCCCTGTCACGGTTATATTTTCGGGGGTTTGGTGAAGGCGGGGGGCGGGTTAGCACCCTCTCTCCCCCCGGTCACGGTTATATTTTCGGGTTTTGGTGAAGGGGTTTCTGGCCCCACCCCCTTTACGGTTATATTTTCGGGGTTTGGTGGAGGGGGTTCTACGCCCTCCCGGTCACTGTTATATTTTCGGGTTTTGGTGAAGGGGTTTCTGCACCCCGCCCCCGGTCACGGTTATATTTTCGGGTTTTGGTGAAGGGGGTTTCTGCCCCTACCCCCCGTCACGGTTATATTTTCGGAGTTTGGTAAAAGCGGGAGGGGGTGTTCGGCCCTTCCCCCTTCCCCTTTCCCCCCGTCACGGGTATATATGTTCCGTTTTTGTCACAACGTTGATATTTTCGGGTTTTAATGAATGCAGGGGTGGTTTCTGCCCCCGCCCCCGTTACACTTATATTTTCGGGTTTTGATGAAGGCCTAGGTGGGTATTGGATGGGTGTCGGACTACGCGACGACCGCTTAGAATAACAAACCTAACCAGAAAAGGGAGTTTGGAAAGATGATTATTGTTGTTATTATTCAGAATATGAACCCTATTCGTATGGAACAAGCCCACCAAAGGGGCCACTGACGTGAAATCCAAGCTTCCAAAGAATATGGTGTTCATTTGGAAGAAGTTAGAGGAGGTAAAGGGAAATACAGAAAGAGTAGATCTCACTTATTAAAAAAAGCGTATTACCAGGGCTACATGAAGTACACAGCGCATTACCAGGGCTACATGAATTGCACACAGCGCATTACCAGGGCTACATGAAGTACACACAGCGCATTACCAGGGCTTTGTATGAAGGCATTACCAGGGCTACATGGTATTGCATTGGGGGCTACATGAAGTACACACAGCGCATTACCAGGGCTACATGAAGTATACACAACATTACCACCATGAAGAACACACAGCGCATTACCAGGGCTTGGAAAGAGGGATTATGAAGTATGCATTACCAGGGCTACATTACACAGCGCATTACCAGGGCTACATGAAGTACACACAGCGCATTACCAGGGCTACATGAAGTACACACAGCGCATTACCAGGGCTACATGAAGTATACACAGCGCATTACCAGGGCTACATGAAGTACACACAGTGCATTGGGCTACATGAAATACACAGCGCATTACCAGGGCTACATCCACACAGCGCATTACCATAGTACACACAGCGCATTACCATTTACATGAAGTATACACAGCGCATTACCAGAGGAAGTACAAAGTGCATTACCAGGGCTACATGAAGTACACACAGCATTACCAGGGCTACATGAAGTACACACAGCGCATTACCATTAAAACAGCGTATTACCAGGGCTACATGAAGTACACACAGTGCATTACCAGGGCTACATGAAGTACACACAGTGCATTACCAGGGCTACATGAAGTACACACAGCGCATTACCAGGGCTACATGAAGTACACACAGCGCATTACCAGGGCTACATGAAGTACACACAGTGCATTACCAGGGCTACATGAAGTACACACAGCGCATTACCAGGGCTACATGAAGTACACACAATGCATTACCAGGGCACATGAAGTACACACAGTGCATTACCAGGGCTACATGAAGTACACACAGCGCATTACCAGGGCTACATGAAGTACACACAGCGCATTACCAGGGCTACATGAATTGCACACAGCGCATTACCAGGGCTACATGAAGTACACACAACGCATTACCAGGGCTACATGAAGTACACACAGCGCATTACCAGGGCTACATGAAGTACACACAGCGCATTACCAGGGCTACATGAAGTACACACAGCGCATTACCAAGGCTACTGGACAAATTAAGGGTGATTCTTTACAAAATGAACACGATCAGATTTTATTATGAAAAAGGCTTATAACAAATAAATTTCATAATAATAACGAAATTTAAGTTGAAGATAAACATGAACCTGTACAGTACGAGTATGTAGTGCAAGGACAGGATTCGTGTGTTCCAGAGGAAAAGGTTTTATACAAAAAAGAGTTTGTTGTTTTTTTAATATCATAACCAACATAGTGACTGACTCTAATGGATATCAGTTACAAAAAAAATCCTTTAATTTCGAGCTTATTCAAGTAGCCCCGTTCATTAGTAATTAAATTTTTCCTGAGCCTAAGTTGAACGCATCTCTCATAAAACTGTAACCAAATGACAGTAGAGGCTAATGTGAGGAAAAAGTAAATGTAATCATGATCTCAAACTTCAGGAAATACTAGCAGTTAATAAAGTTTTTAATTTCCCTGCATAATCCGCAAAATTAGAAAAGAGAATTGTAAAAAAAAAGGAAAAAGCCATGAGATATTTTCTCTTAGTATATAAGAATAGTCAAAAACAATATTCGGTAGAGAAATGTGGAGTTATTCATGATATATAATTTTTAGTTTTCTGAAAAGAAAACTATTGTGCCGGGTTTGTCTGTCCGTCCGCACTTTTTTCTGTCCGCACTTTTTCTGTCCGCCCTCAGATCTTAAAAACTACTGAGGCTAGAAGGCTCCAAATTGGTATGTTGATCATCCACCCTCCAATCATCAGACATACCAAATTGCAGTCCTCTAGCCCCAGTAGTTTTATTTTATTTAAGGTTAAGGTTAGCCATGACCGTGCTTCAGGCAACGCAACAACACAGGCCACCTGAGAGTTTTCTGGGCCGCGGCTCATACAGCATTGTACCGAGACCAGAGAAAGATAGATCTATTTTCGGTGGCCTTGATTATACGCTGTGCAGAAAACTCGATTGCGCCGAAGAAACTAAGACGCGTTTTTTACTTGTTTAAGAATGTAGCCAAAATTCGCACGACTGCACTCAAAATCTTGCAAAAGGAAGTAAAAACGCAGAGTTAATAAAAACATACAAAGAAAGAAAGAAAGAAGAAAAAACTCCCACGCCAACAGATCCTGAAGCACCTTTCACGAAGCTGAATAAGACCAAGGGCCCGACACCGAGAACATACTTAAGACCCCCCAAAAAAAAAAAAAATAAGACCCCCAAAAAATAAAAAAAAATTAAATTAAAAAAAATTCTAAAAATGACACAAAAGCGAACGTCTTGAGGACCTAGAATAACACTGGCTCTCCCGGACACAAACACAAACACAAACACAAAAAAAAAAAAGTTAAAGAAGAGGAAGAAAAGGTAGACAGTAAATGGAGATTAGTAATTAAGATTACTAAATGAAGAATAAAGAGAGGCCGGGGAGAGGCGGTGAGAGGAGCCATTCTGAAAGGCGTCCCCTTTTATATTTCCATCCCCCGACGAGAAAAAAAGGCATTGTGAGACGCCATTTTGTTAAACCTCGAGTGTCAACACATCCTTGAATAAACTGTGGCGGGTTCTCGAGGCGGAGATGAATAGGCCGACGAGTGGTGCCGAGTCAAAGAAAGCCTTGGGTGTGGTGGTTTTGCTCCTGAATGCTCGCTCCCGACGACGCTCCCTGCTGCCCCCCCCCCCCCTGAAGAAAGGAGGAGCAGGAGAAGGAGAAGGAGAAGGCGAAGGAGAAGAAGAAGAAGAAGAAGAGAGAGAGATTGAGTTTGTATTATATGTTAGTCTTTTTCTGTGTGTGTGTAAGTTTCATGAGAAGTATATGTCTTTTTGTCAGAGGGAATTTCCTAGGAGAGAGAGAGAGAGAGAGAGAGAGAGAGAGAGAGAGAGAGAGAGAGAGAGAGAGAGAGAGAGACTGGAACCAGTACGGTTTTTTTTTTTTTTTTTTTTTGTATTTGTGTTTCATGAGAAGTATCAGTTATTTGGTAAGAAAACTTTTTCATCTACATAAATGAGAGACAGACAAGAGAGAGTGAGTTTGTGTTATAAGTTAGTCTTTTTCTGTGTGTGTATGTTTCATGAGAAACATACACACATACAGAGGGCATTCCTATAGGAGAGAGAGAGAGAGACTGCAACCAGTACGGATTTTTTTTATTTATGTTTCGTGAGAAGTATAAGTATCTGGTAAGAGAATTTTTTACATCTATATACGAGAGAGAGAGACAGGAACTAGTATGGATTTTTTGTATGTGTGTTTGTTTCGTGAGAAGAATAGTTACTTAGTAAGAGAACATTTATATCTATGTATGAGAGAGAGAGAGTGGTACATGCAAGGTTATTTTGTGAGATAGCATTTCTGTAGAGAGAGAGAGAGAGAGACTGGAACCACTACGGATTTTTTTGTATGTATTTATATTTCATGAGAATATTAGGTGATTTTGCAAATTCAGAGAGCATTTGTATTATAGAGAGAGAGAGAGAGAGACTGGTACGCATGAGGCTTTTTCTGTATGTTTATAGTATATGTTTAATGAGAAAACATTTAGTTTTGATTAGAGCATTTGTATAATATCACGAGAGAGATAAAAGAGAGAGAGAGAGAGAGAGTGTGAACTAACTCAAGAAGGAAATTACTAGCAACTGTAATTTTTTTGGGTGCTATGTAAAAAAATGCTCTCTCTCTCTATTTTATTACGTCGTGATATTCGAGTTGGTTCAATCAAGAACTGAAAATTCTCTCTCTCTCTGTAATTTTTACGTAGTGATACTCGAGTTGGTTCAATCAAAAACTGAAATGTTGCTCTCTCTCTCTCTCTCTCTCTCTCTCTCTCTCTCTCTCTCTCTCTCTCTCTCTCTCTCTGATACCAGTAGTGATTTATTAAGTAGTCTTAGTCTCTCTCTCTCTCTCTCTCTCTCTCTCTCTCTCTCTCTCTTTAGCACAAACATTAGCAGAGGGAAAGGCCCAATGTGTCCAGACTACAGTTACCTCCTCTTCATGTGAGGCAGCTTAAGCCTAATCTCTACAAATTTTCTGTATCCCTTGAAACTTCCGAGGACCATGTAGCAGAGTCTGGCTGAACTCTTTTATGGCATCTTTTTCCTTTTTTTCTATTTCATTTTCAGTGAAAATAGGCAGTTGCTTATTAATCTGCTTGCTACTGCATTAAATAAAATAGTCTTAATAATAATAATAATAATAATAATAATAATAATAATAATAATAATAATAGTAATGGTGATAATTCTCTTTTCTATACTTTACCATTTTATAAATAAAGTCTTAACAGTAAAAATTATTATAATAATAATAATAATAATAATAATAATAATAAAAACAATAATAATAATAATAATAATAATTCTCTTACTGTAATTACTACTTTAAATAAAATGAACCCTTAATAATAATAATAATAATAATAATAATAATAATAATAATAATAATAATAATAATAATAATAATTCTCTTACTGTATTTACTACTTTAAATGAAATAAAATCGTAACAATAAAAGTAATTATAATTATAATAATTCTCTCACTGCAATTACCGCTTAAACTCCCTTCTCCCCCAAAATAAAATAAACCTCAACAAACCAGATTAAGTTTTAAACGCGTCATGCGTTCATTTAGAAGGAAGAAGACAGAAAGGCACGAAAATAAAAAAAAAAATAAATAAATCCAAAAGGGATTTGCAATCCCACTGAATAAGTTCTCCCGTTCTATCACATCCCTCGGGGACGCGTAATCTCCTCCCTTTGCAATAGAGAGACTGTCCTTTTTATTTGAAGGGGATTTTGACAAGTATCCTGGAGATTACCTGTTCCCAGGTATAATCTTCTTATCCATTTTTCATTGACCGGACGCCGCTCTGACCCTTCGTTTTGCCACGCTGAAATCTTGATGTACAATGACTTTTGGACGTTTTGTCGTGGCCGACACAATGCCCAGCCTGAGATAAGCCAGTTATTGTAGTTCCGAGTTGCTCGTCCGTTCTGTTCGGCTCAGGTACTTAGATGCTTTCAGTGAAAGAAGTTGTGAGAGAAGTAATGACAATACAGAGAGAGAGAGAGAGAGAGAGAGAGAGAGAGAGAGAGATAGAGAAATGTCCGGTTGATGTTAGTAACTAAAATAAATGAAACAAATGTTGAAGAAAAATTGTTTTTATTGGAAACTTTGATCGTATGTATGTATGTATGTATGTATGTATGTATATATATACACATAAATATCTATATATATCTCTATATGTCTGTCTATATGTGTATATATATATATATATATATATATATATATATATATATATATATATATATATATATATATATATATATATATATATATATATATGGATGGATGTATGTATGTATGTATGTATATGTTTTCATCAAAGTCTAATGCAAGAGTGACGTTTGTAATCTTATTTTTAATCCTTCTAATTACATTTAGAAGGTGTTATTATTCCCATCACATGGGGAAATATCATTTTGAAAGTAACTGACAGAATATTATGCTCATTTGTTTCAAAACTACAATAACCCCAACATCTCCAAAGAAACATGAATATGAATGAAATCCCCATTTAAAACAATCTTTGAGCAAATGCATCGACAAAAATGTTTACATTGTATATGCTTGGAGTAAAAAGATTTTGTTAATAATTTCAATGACTATTGACTTGAATTTAACAATTACCGGTTATAAGAATTATCAGTCGGTACATAATTAAAGGAAATAACCAACCGTTATCCTTAAGTGTTCGATTCTGGTGGAAAAAAAATGGAGACTTGAATAATATCAATGAATAAATTAACAAATAAACCTTAATCACAAACCAAAAAAACGTAGATAAATAAATTAACTAATAATTCTAATTACAAACCAAAAAGCAATTTCACAAAGCATTTAATCTTGTCCATATATTTTTGATACTTGAATCATAAGCTTTGGACTGTCGCGTTCAAATCCAGCAAGCTGTGATTATTAATCTTCATATATGCAAATAAAAACGAAAGTGGATATTGTCGGTATTAGCAATTACGGGATTATTGCCGGAACTGTCATTAACTTTAATTGGAACTGAGTTAATACCTGAAAGTGAAGCTCTTTTTTGGGGTTGTAGGGTACTTGGTGTCAGGACAAAAAAGAGTAAGTCTTGAGCGCTTTGATATGATAAACAGTGACATATTCATTTACCCGGAAACTCCATTCATATTATGAAAGGGACCCCATGATTTACTTCAATTAATTTATCGAAGACACATTAATTTAAGCCAACTTGACTTCAAGTGCGTTGGTTAATAAAGCTATTATTGTTTGTAAAAAATATTTGAAACTCCGTAAGGGGGGAGGGTGTTTAATGCCGTCAGTACACCTCAAGCGATGCACTGTAGGCATTTCTTTAGGTTCTTTGCAGCGTGCCTTCGGCCACTAGCTGCAACCCCTTTCGTTCCTTTTACTGTACCTCCTTTCATATTCTCTTTCTTCCATCGTACTTTCCTCAACCGTCTCCTAACAATAGTGCAGCTGCGAGGTTTTCCTCCTGTTGCACCTTTCAGACCTTTTACTGTCAATTTCAGTTTCAGCGCAGGATGACCTCATAGGTCCCAGTGCTTGGCCTTTGGCCTAAATTCCCTATTCAATTCAATTAAAAAATATTTGAAATATTTTTCCCTTAGAATGGTTGGGACATTTCTCTTTAGTCTTAATGACATGCCGTGATCAGTGATATTTGCTTTGAACAAAGAATGTGGCATAAATCATTAATTAACAGTTGTTGGTTATTGCAACTGCGAGGTTTGCTCCTGTCACTCAGCGCTTGGTCTTTGGAATAAATTCTATATTCTATCCCATTCCGTAAATCGTTACTATAAGCTTTTGCGACATGCAGTAACATTACCAAAGGCGAACCGAATAACGATTTTTACAAAGACATCGCGAATAAGTGTCTTCCATACAGAAATGTCTTACGAATATATGTTTTACAAATAATAATGCCTCGCGAATAATTACGTTACAAAAAATACCTCGCGAATAAGTATTTTACAAGCAAAACTACTATTATTACTATAATTAATTTCTGTATATAAGCAGCATCATATTTCTGCAATGAAAGACGAAACGCACCATCCCCGGACAAACCTCTCATTAAAAAAACAAGTAAATGAAAAAAAAAGATCCACCTAATTCAATCTAGCGGACGAAAAATTGAACCCGTGACTACATATCAGCTTATTCATAACAAAGCAGAGTCAGCGTGAGCCGCTCGGGCCTGGACTTGTGTTATAATCATTTGGATAATTCTAATTGAATTTCGAATCCCTTAAGGTAATTAGGGAATAGTGTTTGCAACGAAGTCATTTGTAATCTGTGCGGCCGGTGGCGTCTAATCAAACGGGCACGCAAGCCGATAGATAGGTAGGAGAAGCCACCCGATAGATTGGTAAGGCTGCCCGATGAATAGGTAGGGACACCCGATAGATAGGTAAGGCCACCCGATAAATAGGTAGGGACGCCCGATAGATAGGTAAGGCCACCCGATGAATAGGTAGGGACGCCCGATAGATAGGTAAGGCCACCCGATGAATAGGTAGGGACACCCGATAGATAGGTAAGGCCACCCGATAAATAGGTAGGGACGCCCGATAGATAGGTAAGGCCACCCGATAAATAGGTAGGGACACCCGATAGATAGGTAAGGCCACCCGATGAATAGGTAGGGACACCCGATAGATAGGTAAGGCCACCCGATGAATAGGTAGAGACACCCGATAGATGGGTAAGGCCACCCGATAAATAGGTAGGGACACCCGATAGATAAGAAAGACCACCCGATAAATAAGTAGGGCCACCCGATAGATACATAAGGCCACCCGATATCTAGGAGTTGCCGCAAGATAACTAGGTAAAGCCACCCGATAGATAGGAAAAGTCACTCGATAGATAGGTAAGGCCACCCGATAGATAAGTAAAGCCACCCGATAGATAGGTAAGGTCACCTGATAGATTCATAAAATCACCCGATAGGTAGGTAAAGTGATCTGATAGGATAGTTAAGGCCACCCGATAGGTAGGTAAGACCACCCGATAGATAGGTAAAGCCACCCGATAGATAGGTAAAGCCATCCGATAGATAGGTAAAGCCACCTGATAGGTAGGAAAAGCCACTCGATAGATAGGTAAAAGCCACCTTATGGACGGGTAAGGCCACCCAATAGATAGGTAAAGTAACCTGATAGACAGGAAAAGCCACCCGGTAGATTGAAAAAGTAATCTTATAGATGGGAAAAGCCGCCCAACAGGTAGGACTCGATAGATAGGAAAAGTACCCAATAGATAGGAAAAGCCACCCAGTAGATAAGTAAAGCCACCTGATAGATAGGTGAAGTCACACGATAGATAGGTAAAGACACCCAATAGATAGGAAAAGCCACCCAGTAGATAGGTAGAGACACCCGATAGACAGGTCAAGCCACCTGATAGATAAGAAAAACCACCCGATAGAAAAGTACAGTCACCTGATAGATTGGAAAAGCCACCCAATAGATAGAAAAAGCCACCCAATAGATAGGTAAGGCCACCCGATAGTTACCTAAAACCACCCGATAGATAGGTAAGGCCACTTGATAGATAGGCAAAGCCATCCAATAGAAGGTAAAGCCACCCAGTAGATAGATAAAGCTATCCGATAGATAAGGAAAAGCCTCCCGATAGATAGGTTGATATGAAAAGCCACTCGATAGATAGGAAAAACCACCTGATAGAATGGTAAAGCCACCCGATAGATAGGTAAAGCCACCCGATAGATAGGTAACTCAGGTGCTAATACATAACGGGATGCTTCCGTTAATTCAGTGACATATTCTATATAAATAAAACCAGTAACTATATTAAAATGATAATAACGCGGGTGTATGACGTTATTACGTCCATAACGATCTGAAATAATCGAATAAATAACGGCAGAATGTTGTTATTCATTTTATAATTGACTTGTAAATAAAACCAGTAATGAGGCACAAATTATTCAATCGAGGATACCATAGCATTCAATCCACAATGTATTTAATAGATTCCTTTCTGTTGTATTTGGTTCAGGGGTCCACACTAGGCTTTATATTCTCTTAAACGGTCCACAATTCTCGGGTCGCCTTTGGGGAAGGAACATTACTGGCATAAGGCCAGCTCTCCGTTCTAACCAATAACAAGCCATTGTTCAAGACTCGTGTTGATTTCCGTTTTAAATACAATTTTTGGTAGTTACACTTTTCAAACTTTTTTACTTTCAGTTTCCCTTTTAGCTCTAAATGACCTCTTAGGTCCCAGCACCTGGCCTTTGGCCTAAATTTTATATTCCATGCCGTTTCATTGCTGAATCAAGGATGAGAGTTTGCGCAGTAAAATTCCACGTTTCCAGTCGCTCTTTAAGCTTTTTATTAGAATTCTCGTTGTAGATCAAGCATAAATCAGCGTCAGGTATGCAATAACTAGGTTAAAATTTCTTATCTTAATTCTAGGTTGAAGCAGCGTTGGTATATTTTTGTAAAATAATTCTCAAACTACTTAAAACTGTTATTATTTTATTTTTTTTCTGTTTCGATAAGTGATCTCTTCTTTCTGTATTTCAAATTACCTTCTGTTACTTTTATCTAATGAACACCATCATATTCTTTGGAAGCTTGAATTTCAAGTCAGTGGCCCCTGTGATAGGCTTCTTCCATATGAATAGCGTTCATCTTCTGAATAATAATAATAATAATAATCCAGTATCAAAACTGTCTTGAATTCTTTCATTGAATATCACTGATTAGAGACTCGGCTTGAAGTGAAAATTTAAACAAAAATGTTGTTGCTTATTTAAAGAGGAACGGTTCATTAAACGTTAATTAACTTGGCCCTGTAATCATGCTACTAATCATCTGTCCAGCTTCAGTCTGAAAACGGATAACAAAATTATTTAACAGAATAATTATAATCCGACCTGCTTGAGAGAGAGAGAGAGAGAGAGAGAGAGAGAGAGAGAGAGAGACTGCGTATTTTAAATTGAAAACAAAACCTGTTATTAAGGTACTTTTGGGGAAATCTGTAGTCCATAACTGCTTTTTAAAAATGTATGAGTTTACTGTTCCCTTTAGGAAGTTGGCCTACCGTTGAAGGTAGGCCTAAAACTCCACATTTCAGGTAGATAAGTACCAATCCATCCACCGCTCTCGTACCATCTTGATTACAGAGGCATACAAAGATACGCTAATAAAATATAGACATGGAAGTATGATGTATTCATGGTAGGCCTACAACTCAACATTCCAGATAAATGCTTATTAATCCATTTGCTAACTCTTATACCATCATGATTACAGATGAATGCTTATTAATCCATTTGCTAACTCCTATACCATCATGATTACAGATGAATGCTTATTAATCCATTTGCTAACTCCTATACCATCATGATTACAGATGCATAATACAGAGATACACTAATATAATATTTTCATACAAGTATGGTCTGTTCATTCTGTTCATGGTAGGCCTACAACTCCACATTTCACGTAAATACTCGCCAATCCATTTGTTACTTCCTTACCATCTTTGGGTACAGAAGCATACGGACAGTGACAAAATACAGACGCAAGTATGGTGTCTAACGATGAAATATCCGCCTAAAAGGCTTCTACCATCCTGAGCTGTCAACAGCGCAAACAAAAAATAAAATACGGCCCCGAAACGCTGCAACAATCACAGAGTTCTAATTTCAAATGACGGCGAGAGATCGCGCCGATGATTAGGCGGTAATCTCTCTAAAAAGCTTCGTGCCTTGTCTCTCTGTAGCGTAAAAACCCGGCGGATCATTTCGCTATTTCCGCTTCCGAAAGGGTCTGCTGCTCAGGAGCTTAGGTCTAACGCTGTTCCAAGCTGAGGCCGCGCGATTTTTCGCGCTGCGAAAATCGCCCGATCTGTCAATCCGGATTTTGGTATTACCGTAGCCCGTGTTACGAATGAATTATACGTGATTTTTATGATGTAATTTCCCTGGTATCTCTCTCTCTCTCTCTCTCTCTCTCTCTCTCTCTCTCTCTCTCTCATGGCGAAAGGTTCATACAAATTGACGCGGTATCAGTGTCATTCTCTTTTAATATTACTATAACTATGTTACGAAAAAATTGTATGTTTTTATGACGTAACTTCACCCTGCTCTCTCTCTCTCTCTCTCTCTCTCTCTCTCTCTCTCTCTCTCTCTGACGAAAGACTCTTAACACAAAGACCCTGTCAATCTAGATTGTGGTGTTAACATAACCTGTGTTAAGAATAAATTGTATATAAGTTTATGGTGTAATTCTCTCTCTCTCTCTCTCTCTCTCTCTCTCTCTCTCTCTCTCTCTCTCTCTCTCTCTCTCTCAAACCAAACAAGAAAAACAGAAGACAAAAGACAAGGAAATAACAGAAGCAAAAAATTAATAATTAAATACTGTATATACATAAATAAATAGAGAAATTAGTAAAATAAATTGAAATAGCCTAGACTAAGTAACACAAGTATATTACATCCCGGGGTGAAACCATTCATAACCATTCATATTTATCAACAATTATCTAAAGTTAACAACATTTCGCCATACTGAAATATATAAAGTAATTCACCGAAAAGTTCATATATTTTGATGGGATTAATCCCCCACCCCTGCCCCCCTTCCTACGCGAAGACAGTACTTCGGCTATAAAAGAAACCGCTTTACGACAAAACCAACGATGAACTCGTAGGCTTCATGACCGACCGTATCTTAGCTGTAATGAAATGGAGTTACAGGCTCGTCATATCGGTGTAAACTTAATAAGTACTCGTGGCAGACTTCAGCAGCGTTGTTTGTTTATGGAGTTAATATATAACTCATTCATTAGAAGCAGAGAGGTTATGAATGGCCGTAGTTGTGAAGGCTGGTGCATGTACTATTGCTGCTTCTATCAGAATAATAATAATAATAATAATAATAATGTGAAGGGAGCGGACCTTCTTCCAAGCAAGTCTTTAATGTGGTTCGGATTCCACAATGAACTGTAGGTCCCGTTACTAGGTAACCAACTGGTTCTTAGCCACGTAAAAATAACTCTAATCCTCCGGGCCAGCCCTAGGAGAGCTGTTAATCAGCTCAGTGGTCTGGTTAAACTAAGGTATAATTAACTTTTCAAGCAAGTCTTGTTAAAGAGAATAGCAGCATCAGCGGAATTGATTTTATATATGGTCTTTTCAATTCTTATTATTTTCTTCTCTCAGGGCTGATATTTGCTAATAACTGGTCGATGTTCATAGTGTGGGTAAGGAAATGGTTGTTTGTAGGTTAATTTTAATATTATCATATCATATATGAAGTTAAAATTGACTGTGGTCGCAAGCTTACAAAGAATGTGGTGATCGTTTGAAATAAGTAACTGGAGGTAATAGGAAATACAAAAACAGTATATTGGAAAAGATAATAATAATAATACTGTTATCAGTGGAATGAATTTGGAATTGAAGTAAAATTAATAATTGTATTGATATTATAAGGTTTATAGTAAAATGATTAATATTTAAGAGAACAATTTCCAACGATATTGGTAGACAGCTGGAATGAGTTTCAATTTCATCTGATACCTTAAACTTGTTCATTTCATTTATAAAATGGAAGTTTAAAGGAATAAAAACAATTGATAAATAAAATAACAAAAATAGTCAGTTTGATAGACGAAATGACAGTTTATCAGAAACAATAAACATTTGACAAAGGCAAAGACTTGACGGTGCAATCCACTTTGAACGCCGGATGAGAATACTTTTGAAAACATTCTCGAAAGGAAAAAGTATAAATAAAACCAACGAAACACCCTGCAGGTCAACTGACCTCTCCCCTTTAAAGTGCAACACTTACAGCAAGTTGCCCCGTCATTCTTAAAGCACTATTGCTTTTGGTGAACTATTAATGACTGAGTAAAGATAAAATTCGGTTCTGAAATATGCAGTGGTTCTTCGGCGATGATAAAGGTATTTTTGAGCGCTTACGGAATGCCAACGCTTCCAGCTGCGTGGAAGAAGTTAAAAATAGTAGAATTCTTCACTTATTCACGTTCAAAACAAGCATTCAAAAGAGCATTAGTGCTCCGTTTGAAAATCTTTCTCGGCGCACAACAAAAAGAAAGGAGATATTTTCTTTTCTGTAAAACCTTGATCATTTTCATTCGTGACATTTCATTTTATCTTGCGTGAGGTACTGTTTCAAATATGACATTTTTTACCTGGCGTGTGTTTGTGTGTGTTTATGCGCATGGGCTTGTGAGCGTCTGTGTGTGTGTGTGTGTGTGGGACACACACACACACACACACACATATATATATATATATATATATATATATATATATATATATATATATATATATATATATATATATATATATATATAGATAGAGAGAGAGAGAGAGAGAGAGAGAGAGGAGATAACTGAATCACTGGTCGTTAATTTCACCTTCGACGTAGCATTATTATGCGGTCAAAATTCAGTTCGCTATTAAAAAAATAAAGAAAACGAATCTGCCATATCTCCTAATTTGTGTTACAGCAGTGCCCAGGCTGGGCAAAGACAATCCTTTTTGACAAGGGAACAAACCTCATTAAGAGCAGTTGTTAAAACAATTACTCCTTTTATAGGCTGCAACAGCAATGTGATTTGACAAAAGTAAATCATCTTGATTAACTCGATTCCCGAATTCACCTGGAAGTGACAATGAAGTAAAGCGTTTAAGGGCAAGGCTTAATAAAATTACTGAGACAAGCGTACTCGGGTTTCATTGGAAAATAATCAGAGGTTTGCTGAAAGCATGGGACAGTGGGGTTACTGAATGTACAGGCTGATTTCTGGCTATACTCATTTAGAGAAATGAATTATAAGTGCTTCATGTCTCATAATACATAGATGCCTTCCAAAGAAACCTTTAAATGTTTAAATGAAACCCATAAATGTTGTTCTATTATAGGACAGTACAGGGCAGACTGCACCACTTTATAAACCCCTATGTTTGCATTCCCCTTAAAACACAACTCTGTATTGAATAAAGTGTAAAGCAGTGATAATTTTTGTTATGTCTGACTTTGAAGGAAACTATTATATTATGTGTGAAATATTAACACCGTTTATATTGATTAATAATTTTATTATCTTTAATGAAAAATAGAAATAGTTACGTAAATGGCATGAATCTTTTTTCCTGCACTATACTGTGGGTCCTCTTTAAGATAAAAGTGGGTATCAAAAATGTATAAACAAGAAAGATACCAAAAAAAAAAAAAAAAATCAAGCCACCGCGAAAAAAAAAAATCACGCGACAATCTCGATTAGCGTCAAGGCAGGATTTGATTTTGAATTCAGTGCGCCAGATCGAGCGAACGAAGAAGGACGTGCTTTACTGGCCTCTCTCCGGGTCGAATTTAAATTCAGCGGACTCGGAGACTTCGCTGAACTCAGTCAGTGTCTTCGACCCTTCACGCTCCCATCCAGTGGGATCTAACAGCTGATCTGAGATTTGATTCCTGCTAGGTGGCCCCTTCAGGAGATGTTGCACAGCCCAGTATATCGTTGCAAGGACCTGGGGGGTTGGCGGGGGGGTGGGTGCGGGTGGCGCTTGGGTGGATGGGAGAGAACGACTCCAGAGAAAGAACGGAATGGAGTTAGGTTGATTTAGACAAAAAAAAAGGAATGGAAATGAAAGTGCTGGAAGAGCTAGAAGGAGAGGGGGACTCGACACGGGGAGAATTACAACGCAGGTTCTGCGAAAAAGAAGATTCCATTTGCACTACATTCTTGTTGTAATATCACGCTCAGTGCGGAGCTGGAAGGAAGGAAGGAAGGAGTACTGGAAATGTGACTTTCCAGGAGGAATTCTGGAAATCGTTTGGAAGTAAATCCGAAGAGGAAATTATCAACAGATCACCATAAAGATTAGACTATATGTATATATATATATATATATATATATATATATATATATATATATATATAAATATATATATATGTATGTATATGTATGTATATATTAATGAATAAATATATATGTATATGTATACATATCTTTTATCCTATATATATACATACATACGTATATGCATATATATATATATATATATATATATATATATATATATATATATATATATATATATATATATATATATATATATATATATATATATATATATATATATTATCACCAACAGCAAAATTAATTTACAAAAATACAGCTACTGAGAAAATCACTGTTATTATCATAATTATCATCATTATTAACACAGAGCTTAAAAACTCTCTATTACGTCACTTACGAATTTCGGACAAAACTGGGTTCCTTAGTGAATGTCAGAATAAATTGTAGAAGTAATTAGAGTTAGGAACAATGTTAAAGGTTAACGAAAACGAACATCCGCATAACAGAAAAATTTGAAACCTTCCCTACGCCCTTGATCTTTAAAGGTCGAACTTTGGATTATCAGTTATTTGACAGCCTATAATGTATCAGTGTAGAAAATAATGCTTTCATATATGAGTCTGTTCATAAAGCATTTAGTAGGACAATATCAGTATTAAAATAATGCCACACCTTTATGTACCTGTTTATAAAGCATTTAAGCGGACAAAAAGTGTAACCTAATAGTAATGATTAAACCGTGGAAACTTCATTATTTGGAAAATACTGTTTTACAAATATTATAACAAACCCTCGTCATATCTTGCTAAAAACAAACAAACAAATGATTGAAGGCATAATCTTCTTCCAATTTTGTTAGTAGAGTTAATAAATTAACACTAAGTCTTCAATTCAAGTTTGTATCCTCTCTTAAATGTTAAATTCATCATCTTGCACAATATGTATCGTTCGAATCATCTCCCGATTCATCATGTGAATCTTCACTCCATTCATGACATGAATCATCATTGGGGAATTCGCTCGTTTTCATCCACTGTTTTTTAAAAACATCAGATTCATCATTTTAAAAATTTCAGATTCATCGTCAGAAACGAAATCTGGTTCATCTTTTAAATCATCTTCAATTTGTACATGAGAATCATCATATGCATCCGACTCATCATTAAACAAATCAAGGATCTTAAAAATTTTAGAATTGACACCAGCGTAATTTTCAACAGATTTCCAAGAGAACCTTGGCATAATTGACCCCTTGCGTGACCTTGGCGACCTTTTATCCTTGGTCTTCTTCAGGTCTGTGGCACTTGTCAGGGTGCCACTTGAGTGCTATCTTTCTGGAAGCTTTTTTTCGCGGTCACTGACCATACGGGAACCGTACTTGCATTGACGGTCGTTTTTCGTAGGGATTGACGCATGGTGACTGGACATACTGAATGACATCATTTACAAACCGAATGACCTCGTGTCGTTCAAAATGATTTGTTCAGAAATGCCAGCTTGAATTCATATAACTCTGAATGAATAGAGAATTGTTTATGGTTACACGATGGTCTCTTACTAGTATTGAGACTACAAGTTGGAGAATTACTGGTATTGAGACTACAAGTTGGAGAATTACTAGTATTGAGACTGCAAGTTAGAACATTACTAGTATTGAGACTACAAGTTAGAGATTACTAGTATTGAGACTTCGAGTTAGAGAATTACTAGTATTGAGACTGCAAGTTAGAGAATTACTAGTATTGAGACTACAAGTTAGAGAATTACCAGTATTGAGACAACAAGTTAGAGAATTACCAGTATTGAGGCTACAAGTTAGAAATTACTGGTATTGAGACTGCAAGTTAGAGAATTACCAGTATTGAGACTACAAGTTGGAGAATTACCAGTACTGAGGCTACAAGTTAGAGAATTACTAGTATTAAGATACAAGTTAGAGAATTACTAGTATTGAGACTACAAGTTAGAGAATTACTAGTATTGAGACAACAAGTCAGAAAATTACTAGTATTGAGACCACAAGTTGGAGCATTACTAATATTGAGACTGCAAGTTAGAGAGTTACTAAATACGTATTGAGACTACAAGTTAGAGAGCTACTAGTACTGAGACTACAAGTTAGAGAATTACTAATACTGAGACTGCAAGTTAGAGAATTACTAGTATTGAGATTACAAATTGGAGCATTACTAGTATTGAGAATACAAGTTAGAGAATAACTAGTATTGAGACTACACGTTAGAGAATTACTAGTATTGAGACTACAAGTTAGAGAATTACCAGTATTGAGACTACAACTTACAGAACCAAAACTTTTGTTTAAGTTAGAATAGAAATCTAAATTAGAATATAGATATGACAAGCTCGGCTATTCATGACTGCACAGAGAGCAAGAGGTGAAAATTGGAATATAAAGTCATCAGGACTTTTAACGTAAATAAAACTCATACACTTTGAATCACAGACGTTCATGAATAAATATCAGCTTACACATAAGCCTAATATTAAACTTTATTCAGTCATCCAATGTCAGTTGCTCATCTAGCATAAAGCAATGAATATGCTTAAGTTAGATTTTTATTCGCTTTAAACGAATTTAGATTATTCAGTCACTTTAAGCATATGCAGAATAAGAGAGAGAGACAGACAGACAGACAGAGAAAGAGAGTTTGACATTCACTCATTTTTTTTTGGTAAATTGTAAAACTGAGCCTCACCAATGAATGTCAGAGTTTACTCTAACGTTGCTGTTTAATATTCAGTTAAAGTTAACAAACTCAACAGATGGAGTTAATATAATTTCAGGGGACATAAACTAATGAAAGAAGAAAATACTACTGAAAAATAGAAAAGAAAAACTGTTATCACAAATTAATTGATACTGAAACTGTCCCATAGGGGGATAGTGCCATCAGTGCACCTCATGCGGTGCACTGTAGGCATTACTCAAGGTTCTTTGCAGCGTCCCTTCGGCCCCTAGCTGCACCCCTTTCATACCTTTTATTGTACCTCCGTTCATATTCTTGTTCTTCCATCTTGCAATCCACCCTCTCCTAACAATTGTTTCATAGTGCAACTGCGAGGTTTTCCTCCTGTTACACCTTTCAAACATTTCTACTCTCAATTTCCTTTTCAGCGCTGAATGACCTCATAGGTCCCAGTACTTGGCTTTTGACCAAAATTTAGTATTCTATTCTGTTCTACTCTAATACTGAAACTGAATCGCCTTATATAAAATTGTTTTTGTGAAAGATTATATACACTCACAAAGCGTATATACCTTGCCTTACAAAGAGAGTCCATGGTTCAGTCCCATGGAGGAGAAACGATCAACTCTGTTCCTTTAAAAATTCATTACGACTTTGTTGACTTCAAAAGTAAACTGTGTACCTGGTGGCTAGTCGACTATGATGAGTTGCAGTTATGTGGGAATAGGGACACAGGGCTAAAAACCTCATTACTAGAAGATCATCTGAAGTTTTCCCTTCTTCAAAAATAAATGATACATTACTGTATATTGTGTATATATATATATATATATATATATATATATATATATATATATATATATATATATATATATATATATATATATATATATATATATATATATATATATATATCTATATATATATATATATAAATATATGTATGTGTAATATACTGTATATAATATATATATATATATATATATATATATATATATATATATATATATATATATATATATATATATATTATATACATTCTTATCTACCTGTCTAGTTTTAATCTCTCCTTCAACAGCCAAATCAGCAACCATCTATCAGTCACCCTTATCAAAGACTTAATCCTTAAGAAAATATATAGAGTAAGTAAAACGCCCCTCGTCCGTTATATAGACTTCTTTTAGACTTTTTTTCGGTTTTTTGGGGGCGGGTGGGCAATGCGGCATAAAGTAATTGAAAATAAACACTGTAGAAAACTTAATAAACCTGGCCGTATGTTTAGTGACCGTTTCAAAGGACATAAAATGTTTACGATACCTCAAACGAGCACGCAAATGTGCGAGGCGAGAGGACGCGCGCACGCACGCACACCCCCCCCTCCCCTCCCTCCCCTCCCCTCCCCCTCCCCCTACATCCTCTTTCCCTTCCCACAAGAAATAACACCAGCAGGTATATAGAGGTGTTGGGTTGCTGGGCAATTTTGGGAGCGGGGGCGGGGGTGGTCTACAGGGTGTAGGAGACGGGTTGGGAGAGTAAGTAGTGACTAGCAGCTGTGGTGGCAGTAATAGTAGTAGTAGTACTAGTCCTAGTAGTAGTTGGTGATATACGTAATGAAAGTGGGACGTTGGAATATTAGTTGATATCAGGTATGCTGGGGGGTGTGGGTGTGTGGGGAGAAAGGATATACTAGGAGACCGGTTTGGGGGAGATAGTGATAGCAGCCGTATGGTAGTAGAAATAGTAGTAATGGTACTAGTAGCAGTAGTTATCGTTGTGCATAATGAAAATGGAGGCTGAAACAGTAGTTGGCAATATTCAAGAGATATGAAAATATTGATAGATATTTGTAGAAATGGAAAAGTAGTTCTACTGTATATAAATGTAATATCGTTTTGACGTGATGTTTTTTGTATTAATAGATTGTATTGAAGAAGTATGCACTGAAAGCGATATTAGCAATTATAGTCGAAGTAGTAATAGTTATCATGATAGTTGCAGTAATGCTATTTATAGGAGAAACGATTCGTTACGAAGTACTTATCAAAAGCGTCATTGTAAGCGAGGAAATATAAATTAACGAAAAATAAAAACCTTGACTAAAAAAATAATACACGCTTTCTCTCAAAAAAAACATTAAGCCAATTTTATTTCTGTAGTATTTGTTTTTCGTGAAATAAAGCCAAAGTCTTAAGAAAGCCTTGGATTAATCCCGAGAGATAAAAAGTTAATCCATGAAAGTGTATTTACTTTTATACTTCCCGGAGCCTCTTCGTCAAAAAAAAGGAGAAAATGCTATCGAGTTTTCTGTAAAGAGTATAATCAAGGCCACTGAAAACAGATCTATCTTTCGGTAGTCTCGGTATAATGCTGTATGAGCCGCGGCCCATGAAACTTTAACCACGGTCCGGTGGTGGCCTATCTTATATCGTTTCCAGAAGCACCGTTATGGCTAACTTTAACCTTAAATAAAATAAAAACTACTGAGGTTAGAGGGCTACAATTTGGTGTGTTTGATGATTGGAGGGTGGATGATCAACATACCAATTTGCAGCCCTCTAGCCTCAGTAGTTTTTAAGATCTGAGGGCGGGCAGAAAAAGTGCGGACAGAATAAAGTGCGGACGGGCAGACAAAACCCGCACAATAGTTTTCTTCTGCAGAAAACTAGAAAATTAGTAAGTAAATAAATGAATAAGAAAGAAAGAAGCTACGATGAGGAACTAATGAAGAAACAAAACGACAATCAAGACTTTCCCCTGTAGACGAGACTTTGTGGAAGGCTACGCCCCATTAAGGCCAGGCTAATCAGATAAGCAGGTGGGAGACACGCCATCTCATTTCCTGCTGACATTTTGGGAAACGCAAATTCACATCAAGTGATACAACTGGTATTTAAGTAATCAATTCTCGAGAATACTTGTCGAGTCAAAGAGAGAGAGAAAGAGAGAAAGAGGGTTTTTTTGCGTCTTCTATTTCTTCGTCTTCCGCTTTTCTTGTCCGGTTTGTCCTTAGCCAGTGAGAGAGAGAGAGAGAGAGAGAGAGAGAGAGAGAGAGAGAGAGAGAAAATCCATGACGGTGTAAGTGATTTTCTTTTCAGGATTGTAGTATTGTAGTTCTAGGGTATTTCTTTAATTTACTGAGAGAGAGAGAGAGAGAGAGAGAGAGAGAGAGAGAGAGAGATTCTCCATGACAGTATAAATTATTTTATTATTATTAGGATTCTGGGTGCTGTGACCCAAGGCTTTCTTTAATTCATTATGAGAGAGAGAGAGAAGAGAGAGAGACTGACTCCTGAATAACATTTATGATATTATTAGAATTCTCGGTACTGTGTTAGCCTTCCATTCATATCAAAATCAATTATCTGTTTCTCATCACGCAAGAGGGCCACACCCGTCTCTCACTCTCTCTCTCTCTCTCTCTCTCTCTCTCTCTCTATCTACAGATAATGTGAATTGATTCATGTCTCCTGCTTTCAGGAATTCATTGCCTGGGTGGGTTTCATTTTCAGTTTTCACGAGTTCCTGAAACCAGCGGGACTACAAACGAAAGTGGTTTATTTTTTTCAATTAACTTTCCCGGGATTGTAATGACCACCTTATTCTTTGGAGGCTTGACTTTCAAGTCAATGGCCCTTCTGGTGGGCTTGTTCCATATGAATAGGGTTTATCTTCTGATTGATGGTATAAATAAGATTCCTTCTGCTATGGAAGGCACTGGTGGGTTTAATCAGAATAATTAAGAAATGGGTGGGGGGAGAAGTTCGTTTAGAGGAGGAGGAGGGGGCGTTGAGGAATAGACATTTGAAGAAAAGAAATATAAATAGAAATATTCATGGTAATTGTCGTTGGTGGATGGTGATGATGATAATAGTTTTACTAGTACATATAGGGGGTTTCGGGTTGCTGTTGGGGGGGAGAGTAGTAGTAGTTTTAGGAATAGTAACAACAAAAGGAAGAATTAGTTCTGAATTGTTTTCATACAGGAAAATTTTGTTGTTCTAATACATGGGAATTTATACCGAGTCTTCGTTCAGAATACAAGACCAGATTTCAGAAGGGTAAGAACTACAGTAAATGTATTATTTATATGCTTAATACCTTCAATAGCATTTCCTGGAATCAGGACAAAAGTTATGAAGACTCCGTGATTATATCCCTCGCAAAATTTGAACCCTTAAGAAACTAAATAATCGAAATAAACTTAAAATTAGAACTTTGCGGTTGAACACTTCCCGACCCTGTCTCACTCACAGAGTCTTTTAAAATGAAAAACAAAATTGCAATTAAGACTTTCCCTGAAAATAAGAGACTTTTTAGAATGTAATTCCCCATTAAGGCAAGGCTGATCAGACAAGAAGGTGGAAGACACGACATCACATTTCCTTATGACATTTTGGAAAAAAAAAAACAGATTTCACATCAGGTAATACATTTAATGTAGATAAACTCTTCTTGGAAATATTTCCAGAGTCAAATTATGAGAAAGAGAGAGAGAGAGAGAGAGAGAGAGAGAGAGAGACTGACTCTCCATGACAGTGTAAGTGATTGAATTATTAGAATTCTCGGTACTGATGTCCTAGGTTGTTTCTTTAATTCAGTATGAGAGAGAGATATTCACGGTACTGCTCTCCAAATCCGTTTCTTTCATCCGTCTTGCATTCAGATCAAAACCAATCGTGTATCTATTCGTCAACACGAGACAAAATCCCACCCGTCTCCCAATCTGCCTCAAACTTTAAATAAATGGCGGACTGAATTTATTACTGTATATCCTCAGTCCTCTCATCTTCTTTGCTTCAGTGGGTTTGATTTTCGGGTTTCGGGAATTCCTGCCTCAGTGGAAGATGAAATGCTTCGTGATTTTAGGGTGGGTGGCCAAAACCAATAAGACTTATTAAAACTCGCTGGTGATTTATTTCTTTTATTTTTACTTTGGACGCACCGGAACAAATGCTCTTCGTGGAAAATACAGGTGTGTATGATCGAATATACCTGTAGTGGAGTGGATGGAGGTGTGTGTGGCGGGGGGGGTTAGGTTAGGGTGGTCGAAAGAGGAGGGGGTGGTGGTAGTAGTAGTAGTAGTATGGGTGATATAAAGGGAGGGAGGGGGTTGCTTAGACACAAAAATTATTATTTACTGAAGGAAGCAGTCTGTCCAAAGAACTGACTGAATGGAAATTTATCTGTGATCTTTCTGAAAGAGCCTAAAACATTTTTGCGTAAGTGTTTATTTGTGAATTCTATCAATATTTTTATTTATAATTAAAGGACGAATTCTACATTTTAACTTAAAATGATTTTATCTCTCCGTATAATTCCATAAAATTATTTTATTCCTCCCCTTGATTAATAAAAATTATCGTATTTATTCCTATAATTCCTTAAAATTACTTCATTTCTCCCTATAAGAATGAAGACAAAAGCTTTAAAATTAGGATATGAAAGCAGTGTTATATTGACTTCCCTGTACCTTAAATGATTTTATTTATCCCTATAATCCTTTAAAATTATTTTATTTCTCCCTGTGAGAAATGTACTTTTCAAAATAAAGAGAAAAGCTTTAAGATTAGGATGTGAAATACTTCTCTATAGACTTCCCTGGACATTAGAATTATTTTATTTCTACTTATTATTCCTTGAAATTATTTTGTATCTCCCTATATAATTACTTAAAATTATTTTATTTCTCCCTGTGAGAAATGTACTTTTCAAAATAAAGAGAAAAGCTTTAAAATTAGGATGAGAAAGCACTGCTATTTTAACTTCCGTGGACCTATCTCACTCAGAAACAATATATTTGGTCTTCGCTGAACAATCTCTAGGCAACAAAAATAACAATGAAAATGTCAATTAAGACTTTATTGGAAATATAAGACTTTCAAAAGCGACGGGTATTACTGTAAGGCTAATCAGATAAGCGGTAGGAAGACACGCCATCTTATTCCCTGCTGACATTTTGGGAAACGCAAATTCACGTCAAGTGATACAGGTGACATTTAGGTAATCACTTCCTGGAAATATTCCCAGAGACGAAATGAGAGAGAGAGAGAGAGAGAGAGAGAGAGAGAGAGAGAGAGAGAGAGAGAGAGAGAGAGAGACCTCAAGATAGTTTTAATAGTTTTACTTCTTTGTTATATTTTTATACCTTCACTTTATATATATATATATATATATATATATATATATATATATATATATATATATATATATATATATATATATATATATATATATATATATATATATATATATCGACAGATTAATATGTTGGGTTTCCGGAATTTTCTGCTTCACTGGATCTTACATTCATTTCAGAAGAATTCTTTGCTTCGGCAAGTTTTGCTTTCTGATTTCAGGAATTCTTTGCTTGAGTGAGTTTTTCTTTAACTGTTCAGGAATTCCTGTCTCAAGATTTTTTGGTTGGGAACAAAACCAACAAGACTTGTTCAGACTTTTTAGAAATGAGAATGGTTTGGATTTCCTGAACTTTTAAAATTGTTAGAAAGTAATACGCTTTTGGTTTCTTGAGCTTTTAAACTTTCCGAAATAAGCACGGTTTAGATATCGTGAACTTTTAAACATTTTAAAAATCAACACTTTTTTACTTTTTGAGTTTTAAAAAATTGTTAGAGATTAACAAGGTTTTGATTTCCTGAACTTTTAAACTTGTTAGAAATGAAAACGATTTTGTTTTCCTGAACTTTAAAATTGTTAGAAATTATAACGACTTTGATTTCCTGCGCTTTAAACTTGTTAGAATTCAACACTTTTTTGACTTTTGAGTTTTAAAAAATTCATAGAAATTAACAAGTTTTTGACTTCCTGAACTTTTAAACTTGTAAGAAATAAAAACGGTTTTTATTTCGTGAATTTTTACAACCTGCTAAAATTGAATTCGATTTTGATATCAAGTTAAAACTCATTGGAAATAAATCCTGATTTGCTTTCGGGAAATTTCACAGAGTTTTGACGAACGACGTTCATCAAAATAATAAAAGATGTATTTCACCACTATCTGCGTTTTCCAGAATTCATTACTCCAGTGGTTTTTATCTCCAGGTATCAGGAATTCTCTGCCTGAGCGAAGGTGGAAATAAAAACTGCTTCGAGGTTTGGAAACAAGAAACCAACAAAGCGTGAATATTGATATGAAAAAGGATGCAGTTTTCAATATGTGCCGTCCCAAAGAATTTCTAGTTCGGTCCCATCGACCAAGTGTTTGTGTAATTTATTTAGTCAAAATTAATCAAAGTATCAAAGGGGAATTAATGGGTTGATGTGAAGTATGAGACTTGTGGGTTGCTGATTATTATTATTATTATTATTATTATTATTATTATTATTATTATTATTATTATTATTATTATTATTATTATTATGTTGAGAAGAAAAGGGTGCATCAGTGGAACTTGTTTTATAGAAGATCTTTTCAATCCTTCTTACTATTCTCTTTTCTTCAAGGCTGATATCTGCATATATCAACCTTGAAGGAATAGCAAGAATAATTGAAAAGACATTGTATAATACCAGTTCCACTCATGTTGTCATTCTTTTCAACAGAACATATTATTATTATTATTATTATTATTATTATTATTATTATTATTATTATTATTATTATTATTATTGTTGTTGTTGTTGTTGTTATATATATATATATATATATATATATATATATATATATATATATTATATATATATATATATTTATATTTATATATATATATATACTGTATATATATACATATTATTATTATTATTATTATTATTATTATTATTATTATTATTATTATTATTATTATTCTATCAACAGCCTAAACATACAATTTATTCACAAACACACAGGTTTAAAAATAATTATAGGAGAGTTTAAAGTAAATACGTAAAATTTTTCGTGATTTAAACCCAGTCATATTTTTCTATGAGGATTTATAACATGATCAAATTTTCGTCAAAAGCTTTTTTGAACATAACCTGCTTCCTATTAAATAGTTTACTTGAAGTTAGTTATGTCCTCGACTGGTCAGTGAATACTTAATTGAAGTCATTTAAGGTTAATATCCATACTTTGAAATTTGATAAGTTTCCTGAAAAATACTTGTGCCTCCGTTAACCCGAGTAATGAATCATGTATCCGGTAGTTAATCGACTGTGGTGTGTCATAAACGGCGTTGGTTAGCATTTTCACCATCCCCTCGAAGATGAAAAGGCGTATATCAACGCTAATGACGTCATACCTCCCCTTGACAGTGTGGAATCAACGTCACGATTTGAATATAAAAAGGTCAACAGTTCAAAATCAGTAGCGGTTGTTATAGAATACATCTGAATATGCCATCCTGTAATTAATTTCCTCCGGTATTAATAATAATAATAATAATAATAATAATAATAATAATAATAATAATAATAATAATAATAATAATAAAGAGAATCTTCACTTTTGTGTTTATCAAAAATAAATGAGTAATCTCTGGGGGGCCGTTTCAAAAAAAAAAAAGTATACCTTAGTTTTACCAGACCACTGAGCTGATTAACAGCTCTCCTAGGGCTGGCCCGAAGGATTAGACTTATTTTACGTGGCTAAGAACCAATTGGTTACTTAGCAACGGGACCTACAGCTTATTGTGGAATCCGAACCACATTATAGCGAGAAATGAATTTCTATCACCAGAAATAAATTCCTCTAACTCTTCATCAGCCGGCCGGAGACTCGAACTCGGGCCTAGCGAGTACTAGTCCACAGCTCTACCGACTACCCCAACGAAGACCTGGGGCCGTTTCAAAGACTCGCACTAATAGCGTGATGAGGGGCGAAGATAGTTGTAGTAGTAGTACTAAGGATAGGATGAGTAGGAGGATGAGGGATGGTTAGTTTCTTTTCTGCCTTTTGAACAGTTCCTTCATCCTATTTATCCTTACTTATCGGCATGAAAATGTGTTTGGCCGTAAAGCGGTTCCCAAAGTCATATCCGTTTTCTTTCAAAAGTATTTCCGCGGAGGGTAAACTATATTAAACTCATGTATGGTTGACGTTGCATATTGCAAATGATGGTTCGGTTCATCGTTAACTTAGCCAATATTTCCGAGGAGAACATTCATTTCTGTAAAAGGAAATGAGAGAAAACACGGGAAATGTTTAATTTAACATGTTCTAAGACATTAGTAAGTCTTCATTTAATGGCGTCACTTTTCTGTGGTAAGATGTTCACCAAGATTTGTATGAAAAATTCAGTGTTTTCTCTTTCTTATAATCTTTGTGTCACGTCCTCCTTTCCTTCTTTTCATTTACTCTTTAAATGAAATAGAATTTAATTTTGTAATATACAAAGTACTGAAGAAACTGAATGTAAATCTCTAACCGGCCACTCGTTCGGCTACGCAAATTGACTTCAGAAAAGGATAACCGTAACTCATCTTCAGACTCAACAAAATCCCGTAAATTAAATACCTATGTCAAAGATCTACTCCTGCCTGAATAACGTCTAGCTGAGAGATTCACAGGTAGGGAGAGAGAGCCACCTCGGTTCTGATTAACGTTCCGCGGCAGTCCGTCAAGTTCTGTCGACGGTCATTTCTGATCAATAAACCGAACCTTTCCATACGTCTCTTCGCCTGACGGGTGTTCCGCATTCCGAGAGTTGCTTGAATACCAAGATTTTGCCTTTGCATATCTTGAATGACGGATGCCAGGAGCTTGGAATTCGGGGATGGCCATAAATTGCCGGGAGGCGATTGTAGATTTGGAAGCGCAGTCTTGGCACTTGGGGGCCATAAATTGCCGGAAAGCGATTGTAGATCTGGAAGCGCAGTCTTGGCACTTGGGGGCCATAAATTACCGGAAGGTGATTGTAGATTTGGAAGCGTAGTTTTTGCACTTGAGGGCCATAAATTGCCGGAAGGCGATTGTAGATTTAGAAGCGCAGTCTTGGCACTTGAGGGCCGTAAATTGCCGGAAGGCGATTGTAGATTTGGAAGCGCAGTCTTGGCACTTGAAGGCCATAAATTGCCGGGAGACGATTGTAGATTTAGAAGCGCAGTCTTGGCACTTGAGGGCCATAAATTGCCGGAAGGCGATTGTAGATTTGGAAGCGCAATCTTGGCACTTGAGTTCCATAAATTGCCGGAAGGTGATTGTAGATGTGGAAGCGCAGTCTTGGCACTTCAGGGCCGTAAATTGCCGGAAGGCGATTGCAGATTTGGAAGCGCAGTCTTGGCACTTGAGGGACATAAATTACCGGAAGGCGATTGCAGATTTGGAAGCGCAGTCTTGGCACTTGAGGGACATAAATTACCGGAAGGCGATTGCAGATTTGGAAGCGCAGTCTTGGCACTTGAGGGCCATAAATTGCCGGAAGGCGATTGTAGATGTGGACACGCGCAGTCTTGGCACTTGTCATTGTGATGTAAACAGTGCAGAATGAGGCTCTCGGATGAGGTTTGAGCTTACTGTTATTATTTTTTAAAATCTTGGTTAATTAGTAACAAAAATACCAGTTCCAGGCATCGGTTTCTGTACTTTATAAGTTGTAATCTGTGATACCTTTTTAACCTTTATGATTCGTTGATGCAAAAGTCTGTATGTTTATTTTTTTTTTTTTTTCTTCCTTCTCGTCACATTAGAATCCTCTCCCTTGTTTACGGGCGACTGGTTCAGCTCTACACGTTTTATTGACAGACATAATTACAATCTCCGGGCATAATTACAATTTCCGTTTTAATATCATCCTGATTTGATCTAAGGTATAGTAAAACTGAATAAGAAAGGATTAAGGAATTCAAGTACAATAATGTTTCTTTGAGTGACTGACAGAAAAATGACCGACGTCATAAAGAAGTGATGATCATTATTCAAAGAAATGTCAGTACTGTCATTTTTCTTTGTAAAAGACTTTATAAAACCCAGTTTATAAAAATACGAAATAATAACATCATAAAGCGTTAATGCTCATTTTCCGCAATTTATAATAGAAACAATTTATAATACAAACAATTTATAATACAAACAAACAAACGAACAAACAAACCAGAAGGCTGTAAATAACAAACCCAAAGTCCCAGGAGCTGGTCCAGATTAAACGTCCTACACACAATAGCCAACTCCCCTCCCCTATTTACCGCAGGAGGGGGAGGGGGCTGGGGATACCGTCGTAGTGGCAAGTTGGATAGGGGGAGGGGTCAGAAAGGAAGGGACAGGGCCATAATCCCCCCCCCCCGCCCCCCTCCCCGCGGCCCTAAATCATTGCCAAATTTAATTCACTTTCCCGTGGCCAGCAAAGAAAGTCCTGAGAAGAACCCCATCATTTCGGTCCTTGTAATCTCTCTCTCCACTAATCTCTACGACGACTCCACGCAAACTAACGTAACCTTCTAATCTCTCCTCCTCCTCCTCCTCCTCCTCCTCCTCCTCCTCGACTCACACGCAAGCCTCAGGAAGCCACTGTAAATAGTTGTGAAGGATGTAATGAATATCCGATTATCTCTATTGATATGAAGAGGGCGTGTTTGGATTAGTGTTATATATTATGTAATCCCTTCGAGAGCATGTTTGGACTAACGTATATTATACGCTAATCCATATATGCTCTCGAAGAGATTACAGAATAATATACACTAATCCCACAATCTCTTCGAGATCATGTTTGGATGAGTTTATAGTATTATTATGTAATTTATATTATTATGTAATCCCTTCGAGAGCGTGTTTGGATTATATAATGGATGTTATACACTAATCCACATATGTTCTCGAAGAGATTA
>NC_089777.1:24596536-24634036 GCF_040412425.1 Macrobrachium rosenbergii | reverse complement strand
AATGACTTTGTTTTGTGTGTGTGTGTGCATGTGTGTGTGTGTGTACAAATGAGCATGTGTGTCAAGATTGTTCTCATAACATAAAGGAGGTACTTTGTAATAAGCTCATTTATCTTTTATTTTGATTCAATTTTACTAAGTATAACCTTCAGTGATGGCACGTTTCTCTCTCTCTCTCTCTCTCTCTCTCTCTCTCTCTCTCTCTCTCTCTCTCTCTCTCTCTCTCTCTCTCTCATGACCAGCGTTCGACACATGTTCTCTTGCAATCTAATGTCTCTATTGACACCGGCAGTAACGTAGGTATCTAGTTGTCATTGGACTGTTGTGGGTCTCACCTTGAAAGATAAGAATAGACGTGAGTGTTCAGTACTTGAGTTAAAATGTATATAATAAAAACAAGAGGGCATCGACGAAGTCTTCCCCGCCCCCTAAGGAGTCGAACCTTCCTTAAAATTGTGTGTATTGAAAGCTTCCCCTGCGGAAATATTGTTTTTGTAGCATCTTTTTTTTTTATTTTTCCCTAAAACCATATTTTTTCCGTCTTTTACACCCACGCGTCCCCCTTCTTTTTCTCCTATTTTTGTGTCAAAAGTCTAACCGTAAACGATATTCATGCAACAATTTTCATTTCCATTGGGAAAGGCCAAAGAATTTAACATTGGAAAAGCTACGTCTCTTTGCTGCTAATGCGCAGCATTGTCATCTCTGTCTAAGAGGGAAGTCTACCGTCATCTCGAAAGAGATTTATTGATTGCTTTATGCAACTGTATCCTTATCGGACACTTTGGACAGGTGTGCCGCTCTCATTCTTTCAATCTCTTCAAATTGTTACTCCCTTCTCGGTCTTTCCAGATAATTAGATCTATGTTTTCCGAAATGGAAAACTGCAGTATCTGCAAAATTTTCAAAATTGAGATATGCCACTTGTTGGGCTCGTGAAACAAAATACACAAGTTACTGCAGTTTCAGAATGATTCTTCAATGCTTTCCACGAGTATTTAGTGGGGTCCCATTCACAGTATCTGCAAAATCAGTAGTAAGGCAAGGGAAAACTGCAGTATCTACCATTTTTCTCAGTTTTGTATTTTTCCAGACACTGCAGTCTTCCATTTTAGGGCAGTGTGCCACTTTCGGATATTTTGGGCAGGTAAATCCCTCCTGGTCTTTTCAGACCGATAAGCTTCTGTCGGTCATTTCAGACAGGTGTGCTTTTCTGTCCTTTGGAACGGATATACCCTTAATTTTCTGGACAGGTGAGCCCATGTCAGTCATTTTGGACGGGTTCTCCATCTCAGGTCTTCTCTAGAAGGTTTTTTTTTCCCCTGTAGGCCCTTTCACAGAGATAAAGAGTAAAACGCAGGATTATAACCATACATTCAAGTAGTTTGTTCCAAAATAAAGGGTCTCTGAGGTAAAATAAATTTTTTTCTTTTGTATTATTATCGGCTTTACACATCTGTAATCAACAACGAGTTCTTGGCACTGCTCTTCCTAGATTATCACGAGGAAATGTGAGCTTGCGAAGCCTGAGTTGAGTGATGTCTGTATGCCAGGTCAATTCGAGGACGAGTGCCATGAAGCCTTTTTCACAATTGTGCAGTTTAAATGTCTGGTCCCGATAGACATTTAAATTGCATATTATACATACATGTATATAGACATTTAAATTGCATATTATACATACATGTATATAGACATTTAAATTGCATATTATACATACATGTATATAGACATTTAAATTGCATATTATACATACATGTATATAGACATTTAAATTGCATATTATACATACATATATAGTCATTTAAATTGCGTATGATACGTACATATATAGACATATATATAGACATTTGAATTGCATATTATACATACATATTTATGGATATATGTATGTATAATATTTTCATGAGGTATTGTTTGCTTAAAGGGAATCCCCTCAACACAGTGAGTTAAACTGCAGATGGCACTAACATCAGTACACCCCGTAGGAGGGTAGTGCCGTCAGTGCACCTCGTGCGGCACACTGTAGGCATTACTAAAGGTTCTTTGCAGCGTTCCTTCGGCCCCTAGCTGCAACACCTTTCATTCCTTTTACTGTGCCTCCGTTCATATTATCTTTGTTCCATCTTGCTGTCCATCCTCTCCTAACAATCATTTCATAGTGCTAAAGCGAAGTTTTCCTCCTGTTACACCTTTCAAACAACCTACTCTCGATTTCCTTTCCAGCGCTAAATATCCTATGGTCTAAACTCAATCTTCCATTCCATTCCGTTCCAACATCAGTACATGAATGTATGTATGTGTATGTACGTATGTATGTATATATGTATGTATGTATACGACAGCATCTTCATGATTATTGTTCACACTTACAGTGGAAAAACACACAAACATGAATACGCATACTTCAAGTTAAACTTGAAAAAATATACAGAAAATAAACACTGCCGTGTATTTCTATGGGTGTAGTAAAGTTGGAAAAATCGTCAGTTTTGATTAGAATTAAAAATGGAAAACTAACTAATATACGCACTGAATATACAGAATATATAGTGTTGTGTATCTAGTGTTGTATAAAAACTGAACAAATCACAAAAAATAAACCGTAGCAGTAAAAATATTTAAAACACTTTTGACATTTCCTATCAGTTGCCACTGCGTCTATTGTTTGTTCCTATTATTAGTACGTCAAAAGGTCAATTTGGTACGAAGCACGCATAACAGTATAGACCAATTAACGTAATACGGTCATCAAGTTTCATGATCAAATCATCCTAATTTGGATGACAGCCATATATATTAAATAACATTTTTAGGTCATTAGTGTCTGATTTCGGTAATTAATGAATGTGCCATGATATCAAGTGAGCTAGATTGTGTATGGGTTTAAAAAAAAAATTATTAGTAATGGGTTCTTGGTTTATTTGAGAAGAAATTCTGGTATCACCTAAGGAGAGGTGATCTATTTATTTATTTATTTATCTTTATTTATTTATTTATTTATTTATTTATTTATTTATTTATTTATTTATTTATTTAAGTAACCAAGGCTACCTCAAATCTCCTTTAAGAATATTTAAGGTATTGGTGCTTCTTACCTGTTAACAAAAAATATCTACAGAGCTAAATAAACCAGTGATCCCATACCACCGAAAATATCATATGAAAAAAATACAAAGCATTCCTTGTGCCATCTTGGCAGTTCAACCATTCCTTTACACGAGGCGTTCAGTTCCTATTAAAGAGAAAGTTTACTTTAGAAAGTAAAAGAAAGGCTTGGAAAGGAGAAAGGAAAACGTAGTCGTTTTCTCCTCCTCCTCCTCCTTTCGGGCCAACACAATCATAAATAAACTTTGGAGGGAACAGACGCAGCAGAAGTCCATCCGCCTGATGTAACTCGTAATAAGTTTGAAATTTATTTGGATTTATAAGTTTTGTTCGCAGAGAACTTTCCCCAACTCTCTCTCTCCTCTCTCGGATATCGCTTGCTCCGCTCATGACGGCCTGAACGCGGCCGGCTCGCCCTGCCAGAGTTACGATGATTTACCGCGGCACGCGAAGGGTTTCTTTAAATACTTCGAAGTCGATGCGACTTCTGGTGTGAAAGAAATTTACAGTAATGTGTTAAAGCAAGATGGTGTTGATAATTAGCCGTTATATAGTTTTACAAATATATGTTTGTATTGAAGAATGACAAATTTCATATATATATATATATATATATATATATATATATATATATATATATATATAGATATATATATGTGTATATATATATATATATATATATATATATATATATATATATATATATATATATATATATATATATATATATATATATATATATATATATATATATATATATATATATATATATATATATATATATGTATGTATATATATATATATATATATATATATATATATATATATATATATATATATATATATATATATACACACACACACACACGTGTGTGTGTTTGTATACAGCTTGTTGAAAACTATGTTAAAAAGTACAAGATGTTTTGTGTGTGTATATATACATATATATATATATATATATATATATATATATATATATATATATATATATATATATCACACACATATATATACGTGTGTGTGTTTATATATATTTTACGCATCTTCCCCCTTCACGGTGCTACCCATCCTGTTATCAGCAAGAGTTTTTAGGATGAGGTTGCGAGCCAGGAGGTCCTATGAATTCCAGATTTTTAATACTGATGATTTTTTAGCTGATTATTTAATTCGTTGAATTTCCTTTCTGAAGCCTACCAAGCTGTGGAATTCTTTCACTGCTTCCATTTTCCTTGAGTACTGTAAATCTCCAGATTTCTCAGCAGTTCTGTTTATATTTTTCCTCCATATTTCTTGTTTCCTTCAGGCTTTGGTTAGGCAAGTGCCTTTGAAATAATGGTCGAGATGGTTTCCATGATGATAAATCATCTAATCTTCGTCGAAATCCACCATATTTTGATCATGTTAAAGGAGTTGCCAAACGAATGGTTTCACCAGTTTAAATCAAGAAATTTTAACACAGACAGAAGCAGGAGAAAACATCACATCTCTCAGCTTCGTTCAAGAGGATAAAAATATCTATGTTGAAAAAACGTTGCAATTGCTAACAATCCTTCCGAGCTCACGTTTCTTCCTGCCATTCCTTCGCCACAAAATTGCAAGCATCAAAAAACCCACTTCCTTTCAGACTATCATGGGGCCAAGCGAGGAATTCCTCAACCGGGTCCTTCACACTGTCGTAAGCCGAGTGAGGAATTCCTCAACCGAATTCTTATAAATAAAAAAAGAATAAGAGATCTTAAAAATGAGCGGAGAGCCAGACAAAAGATCCAAAAGAAAAAAAAGAAACGAAAATAAAAACAAAAGTGTCTTTCCTCAACTAATCACGAGAGCGTCATCACCGGCTCGAAAAATGTCGCGGGGTACTAAATTAAATTCCAAGTCTGTTAGAATCCCTCGCAATTATTGTCAAGCGAATCCTCCTCCTCCTCCTCATCCTCATCCTCCTCCTTCTCCTCCTCCTCCTCCTCCTCCTCCTCCTCCTCCTCCTCCTCCTCCCTTGCTGACACGTCTCATTCGTTTAATTAATGCCTTCTGCAGATGCACTACGATCTGGTCAAGGTTGAGTATTGTCGTTCCCGGTAATGATCGGGAAGTTGAGACGCTGGATCTTAGTGTGTATACGTTTCGTCACTTGTGTTTATGGGTTGGTTCCAAAGTGCGTGCATATGTATGTATGTATGTATGTATGTATGTATATATATATATATATATATATATATATATATATATATATATATATATATATATGATTTATATGACAGACATATGTATCTAGTTATTTTTTTAATGGTGCAAGGAATGTGGTGTAAGTTATTGTTTATTTTTAACGGTGTATAGAACGGAACCTACACGCTTATTTATATTTTTGCCGGTGTAGAGACCGAAACATGTATCTACCAATTATTATTTAAATAATGTGAAAACTAAGGCATGTCCCTGTCGTGATCTGGTACTATACAAAAGAAGTTTTAGCAACTGTGTTGATTAATGACAGTGAGAGTGTCTCGAATGAAAGAAATGGAAATTATAGGAAAGTTTTTTGTATTTACTTTTTTCCTTCATTATTATTGATATCATCATCATCATCCTCATCATCATCACAATCATTTTCACGTGGCCATTCTCCATTACAGGGTTAGACTTCTATTTACACACAGTAAGTACATTCATCAACGCCGGAAAAAATAAAAATTCCCACAGGGAAACATTCAGAGAATGCCCATGAATAAATTCTGTAGTTCACTGTACTCAGCAAATTCTAAAACCTCCATTAATCAGCCAGGATGATTTATGTCGATAATCGATGACTTCGGCTCATTAATTAACACAAGCTTACGTGAATTTTCTAATCACGATGGAACCCTGAAAAAAGTTATCGTATTTTTTTTTTATTTATTTATTTATTTTTTTTTTTTAGAATTTCATGACGCATTGCAGCTGATTGCGTTATTTATAGGGGGCGTGTACACAAACGGGGTATCGAAATAAATGAATTCTGGGAAGATTACGTGCTGTTGGTAATTTAGATCTAGGAATGCCGCATTGACTTGCAAATCGAAGTTCGACGAACAAAGACTACGCCCTTTTGGTGCCACATATACGCAGCAAACAGTTCATCTCAACAGCGTCAACCTTTCCTCTTAAATTTGCATTTAACATCCAAACTTCACTTCCATAATGGGTAGTCGGCTCATCAGTACTTTTTCTTACATAGACAAGTCTCATGTTTGTTATATATTGGACATAACCTCCCTTACTTCACCGATTATGTGACTCACCTCCTCTCTCTCCCGTTATATTTACTCAGTATACTTACACATAAGAGTTGAAAGTAAATTTGTGCACGAATAAGGTTATAAGGGCAAAGAGAGTTGAAAGTAAATTTGTGCACGAATAAGGTTATAAGGGCAAATTGAAACTAGAAAAATGGAACAATGAATGTCAGCATGGATTGTGGAAGAATGGAAGATAGTGTTAAGGATATTTTCTGCAGACGAGGCTCACTCATGAATTGGAAGTTAAAATATGAATTGAATATAGAATTTTGGCCAAAGGCCAAGCACTGGCACCTATGAGGTCATTCAGTGCTGAGATATGGTAGGGTCTTCTGTACAATAATTGGTTTCTATCCTAAGCGACTCCCTGCTGAAGATATGTATATCAGTATGTACGGGTGGTTAGAGGGGGAGGACTGTATGCATAACGCATACATAGTACGGTGTAATTTGAACGAGGCTACAACCGTTGAAACCAATCCAAGCTAACCTGTAAACCGAATAGGATGCTGAATATCAATTATGCAAGCTTATGCCATAATTGGCTAATTAACACAATTACCCATTTGTACTCTTTCGAACGCCATAACGAACCCCTTGCCCTCTCCTCCCCCACCCCAGCCCGACCCCAACCTCCCTCACCTTGTTCTTTCAGTCGTTAACAATGCCATGATGCATTAGAGGAATATTCTATACCATTCGCAGCTCGTTATTCGCGATGTAATTCCACTCTTGAATTATATTTGACGGAAATGAAACGCGTCCAATTATTTTTAATGGTCGGACGTGATGACATTTTAATAGCTATTAGCGTTACCGTGTAACTTAATAATATTGGTAAGTAACGGGAAACCGGGCAATGCCTGGTGAAGTATGACTTCAGCATTGATTCTTTACTTGTGGCAAATTGGGTAAGATCGACCAATGACACAGCAGAATTTTGCTATTGGCAGGAAGAGCAGAACTTTGCAATTAACTCGCGATCTTAGTAAGTAGCGGAATTACTTAGAAAATGTTCGGTCGCCTCTGTAACACTTTTAAAAAACATTACTTCACCAGAATCATTAGGTAATGTACAATAAATTTATCACATTTTATTTCACCAGAATCATTCAGTAATTTACAGTAAATCATTCAGTAATTTACAGTTAACTCATCACATTCATCACATTGTAGTAAAACTCCGCAAATAAACAGAACAGCTTTACTTCACCATTGCTCATGAATTACAGAAGTCTGTCAATATAAATCAGAACATAGTCATTACCCCGTTATAGTTCAATAAATTTATAACAAATTTGCCTTCATACTTTTCTCATAAAAAGGTTCCAGTGCCAGGTTATCACACCAAACTTTCATGAATATAAAAATAATCAATTTAAAAAATCGTGCAAGTACCTAGTGGACCATTCCTGTAGCATTACAACAGTTCTTCTAAGTGATCTTTATGGAAAATTTTACGAGAAATTAATGCAGATAATGTTTATATTTATTTGTTATTCTTTGATCGTTTAGGCGCACGATATGAGATTCCCTAAAAACAGAATTTACTCTAATTTGAAGATACTGAAAGACCACGCTGATAAAACAAGAACTTGTCACTTCCGTGGAGACTTGTCGTATAAAGAGAACTTGATGTTTCAGAACGTGGAAGATATAATTAAATTAGAAAACTCAAGGGCCGAGAGACTGATTTTAATTAAAAAAATTAATTTCTTTATTTTATTTGAATTAAAGGAAGATTTATTCTTCAGTCGTTCATTCACATTAATAATATTTTACCAAATAACATTGTAATGATCGAGCATTATTTTTTTTACGCTTAGACTAGCTGGCATACAACGCGACGCCCTTATCAAGGCCAGTCCTTGTAAAGATAAAGAAGAGCGCTAACATGGCAGTCAGTCGACAGAGAGCGCAAATCGCCCTCTCAGATAAAGGAGCGTTCAAATACCAAGCAGCGTACATGGGCAGATAGACCTCTTATCGACGCCATGGACAGTCAACTCGACCCCTTTGTCGAGTCCTTAACAGAAAAATCGACCCCATGGACAGGCAACTCGACCCGTTTATCGACCACATGGACAGACAAGTCGACCCCTTTATCGACCACATGGACAGACAACTCGACCCCCTTATCGGCCACATGGACATACAACTCGGCCCCTTATCGACCCCATAGCCAGACAACACGACCCCCTACTCGACCCCATAGACAGACAACACGACCCCCTAATCGACCCCATAGACAGACAACACGACCCCCTTATCGACCTTAGGGACAGACAACCCGAACCCTTTATCGACCACATCGACAGACAACTCGACCCCTTTATCGACCACAGGGACAGACAACTCGACCCCTTTATCGACCACATGGGCAGACAACTCGACCCCCTTATCAGCCACATGGACATACAGCTCGGCCCCTTATCGACCCCATAGGCAGACAACACGACCCCCTTATCGACCACATGGACAGACAACCGGAGCCCTTTATCAACCACATGGACAGACAACTCGACCCCTTTATCGACCACATGGACAGACAACTCGACCCCTTTATCGACCACACGGACAGACAACTCGACCCCCTTATCGATCACATGGACAGAGACAGACAACACGACCCCTTTATCGACCACACGGACAGACAACTGGACCCCTTTATCGACCACATGGACAGACAACTCGACCCCCTTATCGACCACATGGACAGACAACTCGACCCCTTTATCGACCACACAGACAGACAACTCGACCCCCTTAACGACTCCATAGACAGATAACATGACCCCTTTATCGACCAAACGGACACACAACTGGACCCCCTTATCGACCACATGGACAGACAGCTCGACCCCTTTATCGACCACATGGACAGACAACTCGACCCCTTATCGACCACATGGACAGACAACTCGACCCCTTTATCGACCACATGGACAGACAACTCGACCCATTTATCGACCCCAGGGACAGACAGTTCGAAGCCTTTAGCAAGCAAAATCTTTATAATAAAATAAAAGAGGCGCAGGAACAAATATGAGCATAAGCCCAAAGCAAGCGACACATCTCCTTATCAGGTAAAGGAAGGTTATAGAAACATGCAGTATGTAGACAGACGACTACATGCCTCATAAAGCCTTACTGTCCAAGACAGTACTGTCAATGATACACCAAAATACTCTTATTACACAAAGATACCTGTAATATATGTTTTCCGTATCATCTTGCAAGACGCTGGCTTGCAAATGAGGACACAGAAGCTCCTGGGGTGTATTCAAAGTGTACTTATTTCTGCACATGGAAAATAAGTACACCTTATTGAAATGGGTATGTGACTATACGGTTGCGTTTGCCAGCATGAAAAGGGTTTACGTGAGCTTGTATGTAAGCCAGTATGTACGTGAGCATTCAGTACGTATGTATGACAGTACGTAGTGGGTACGTATGGTGAAGTGTAATTAATGTGTACGTATTTCTGCACATGTAAAATGAGTACCCTTTATGTTTATGTGTTTGTGACAGTAATTTTGTGTGTATGTGAGTATGAAAAGGGTGTAAGTGGGCATGTGTGTATGGCAGCATGTACGTAAGCATTTCGTGCGTATGTATGGCAGTATGTAGTGGGTACGTAATGGTGAAATGTAATTAATGTGTACGTATTTCTGCACATGAGTGCCCTCGTGGAAATGTAATGATAACACGTTTGTGCATGTGAGTGTGAAAAGGTGTACGTAAGCATTCCGTGCGTATGTACAACAGTACGTATTGGGTTGTCCTGTCTGGAGGAGGAGGGGGAGGGGGAGGAGTCGTTGGGATTAGTTTGTTATGAAATTTCCGTCGTGAGTCCAACCCTCGGATCTGTGAGATTAGATTACTTGTGGCACGAGAAGCCAGACCGAATCCTGAAACCGGACTTGTATTTTTCCCCCCCTCTAGTCGTTATGAGAGAGAGAGAGAGAGAGAGAGAGAGAGAGAGAGAGAGAGAGAGACTCACTGACTTTCTGTGATAGGTGGTTTCCATCGAGTGAGCTGGGAGATAACCTTGTCAAAGATCCATACCCCTTTTTTCATTACAGTAGAGCTCTCTCTCTCTCTCTCTCTCTCTCTCTCTCTCTCTCTCTCTCTCTCTCTCTCACACACACACACACACACACATATATATATATATATATATATATATATATATATATATATATATATATATATATATATGTGTGTGTGTGTGTATATATAATATATATATATATATATATATAATCATATGTATATATAATGTATATATATAATTATATATATGTATTTATATATATAATTATATATATATTTATATATATATATATATATATATATGTATATATATATATATATATATATATATATGTGTATATATATATATACATATTTAGATATATATATGTGTGTGTATGAGTGTGCATTTGTGTATGTATACAAATGAGTATAAAATGTAAACAGAGAAAGAGAGAGAGAGAGAGAGAGGGAGAGAGAAGCGATATCTTTTTTAAAAGAAGGGAGCAGGAATCAATGATTACATCTGATTAAGGTGTTAATGGCTAATTGCTTTGCCTCCTAATTACCTGTGAAATGCAATCTCTTTCTTCCCGTTTTTGCAAAGGTCACGAAGATGAGATTAATCTATTTCTTGCTAACTTGTTATTCCATTGATACCAGCTTTTGATCGTACTTGCCTTAGATATTTATAGAACAAGGGTATGTGTTGTAAGTTTATACTATATTATGCACTTTTTTCTACATTTTTAGATAGATGTTATACTAAATTCCTTTTAAAATATTTTTATTATATTTTTAGTTTGCTATTTAATATCATCACTCATTACGGCGTCAGTTAGTTCACTATTTAATATCATTAAGGCCTCAGTAACCTAGATGTTGTGACGCCAGTTTTAATAACCATAATCTGTCAATCAAATTTTCTACATGGAATTGAAGAATATTTTATGTTGATGCAATGATAACGATGATGCATGTAATAATAATAATAATAATAATAATAATAATAATAATTAATAATAATAATAATAATAACCAGCTTCATTTCAGATACACAACTAACACTCTGTCTCTCTCTCTCTCTCTCTCTCTCTCTCTCTCTCTCTCTCTCTCTCTCTCTCTCTGTGCTCAGACTTCAAACGTATAGACTTCAACCGTACATTATGTTTTATCATGAACATTGAAATTAGAAGCAAAATACCGGATTGTATCAAGTTCAGAAACGTTTTCAGGAATGAAGGTTAACACTCTCTCTCTCTCTCTCTCTCTCTCTCTCTCTCTCTCTCTCTCTCTCTCTCTCTCTCTCTCTCTCTCTCTGTGAGAATAGACGCTTCTTTCTCAGTAAAGCTACATCGGAAAAAAACGTTATGATGTCAACTTTTATGTAGTATATTTAATATGACCTATTATATACTCTCTCTCTCTCTCTCTCTCTCTCTCTCTCTCTCTCTCTCTCTCTCTCATTTCTTCCCCTCGGTGATTATTCTCCTATAATCATCTGCGTCCTTCTGTTCCCCTCTCGTCTCCCTTTCATCTTTGTCTCCCTCTCCTACTCGGCGTCTCTCTTAATATCGCTTGCATATCTAATTGCAGGAGGCAAATTGAGTGTGAAATCTGAGCAGGGCTGAGAGAGAGAGAGAGAGAGAGAGAGAGAGAGAGAGAGAGAGAGAGAGAGGAGAGAGAGAGAGAGAGAGTAGGGGGGAAGGGGGAGGGGGGAGGTGTTGGAAGAGCTGGGAAACTGAGGATTTCTTGAGTTCTTGTGTTGATCTGATATGTCTTAATATATTCTCTCTCTCTCTCTCTCTCTCTCTCTCTCTCTCTCTCTCTCTCTCTCTCTCTCTCTCTCTCTCTCTCTCTCTCTCTCTCTCAGAGAACAAATGTTTCTCTCTCAGTAGAGTTACGTTTGAAAACGATGTCAGGGTCAGTTTTTAGTTTTATGCAATATATCTAATATGGCGTAATATACTCTCTCTCTCTCTCTCTCTCTCTCTCTCTCTCTCTCTCTCTCTCTCTCTCTCTCTCTCTCTCAGAGAATAAACGTCTCTCTCTCAGTAAATCTGCGCTTGAAGAAAACCCTTACAGTGTCATCTTCAGTTTAATATATCCATACCGTTTATTAGCGCAGACCCTAACCACTTCCTTATAACTATTGTTAGACTAGTTCTGAACTATTTTAGACAAGAACCTCAAATACAAATCCCCTCAAATTGAATAGGAGCCTGGCCACCTCTCCATATCACATTTTAATCTAAGAGATCAATTACGATTTGAGGAACACGCGAGATATCTCCATAAAAAAAAATAATAATTATCTTTCGTCATAAAACTTTTTTATTTTTTATTTTTTTTTTTTTTTTTGCCTTAAAATTTTTTTATTCATTTCTCCCTTAAAATTTTGTATTCATTTTTTTCTTCATATTTTTTTTTTTTTTTTGGCTAGTGGGCGATTATTATTGGCCCCGTGGACGTGGAGAGGCCGCCCGTGGCATGTGGCAATGATTTCTCTTATTAACGTAATCAAAACGCCAGTTGTAGCCAGGCATTAAACAATATAGCATGTTTAATTGCAGGCCACTGCTATTTAACCAGAGCCGAGCTTAAGGTAAGGTAAGGTAAGGAAGGGAGGGAAGGGATTGAGTCGCTGCTGTGAAGGGAAACCATGTTTCTTTAATAGAAGTTTGGAAATGTGAGGGAGATATTGCATATACTTGTATCTGCTTGGTGGTATAATATATATATATATATATATATATATATATATATATATATATATATATATATATATATATATATATATATATATATATATATATATATATATATATATATATATATATATATATATATATATATATATATATATATATATATAATATATTTATGTGTGTATATATATATATATATATATTATTGTAATAGAGACAATGTCCTCTTAACTCCCTCAATTCTTAATATCAATTTGAATGACTGAGTGGCCAGTCGTTTTAATGTTAATTTAAAGGAGTGACCAGTCCTTTTAATATTAATTAATATAAAGTAGTCATCAGTCGTATTAATGTAATCTGTGGGAGTGTCAGTCGTTTTAATATTAATATGAATGAGTTACAAGTAATTTTAATATTGATCTGAATGAGTGACCAGCCATTTTACACCCTGAACGAATGACTAGTTTCATTATTAATCTGGAGAAGGGTCAAGTGTTACCCTTATAAGGAAAGAGCGAGTATTTTCATGTTTTAAAATAAAAGCGTGACTGGTTTCACTCTTCTCTATATTAAAAGTGTGACTGTTTTCATTCTTCTTTATGATAAAAGTGTGACTGGTTTTCATTCTTCTTTATAATAAAAGTGTGACTGTTTTCATTCTTCTTTATAGTAAAAGTGTGACTGTTTTCATTCTTCTTTATAATAAAAGTGTGACTGTTTTCATTCTTCTTTATAGTAAAAGTGTGACTGTTTTCATTCTTCTTTATAATAAAAGTGTGACTGTTTTCATTCTTCTTTATAATAAAAGTGTGACTGGTTTCACTCTTCTTTATAAAAAAATAGTTAAAGTGTGACTGGCAATAGTTAAAGTGTGACTGGTTTCACTCTTATTCTGCACTTTTACTAGTTGTTGCACTCAATAATAATAATAATAATAATAATAATAATAATAATAATAATAATAATCTTTAACAACTGCACAGACTGTAGACTGTAGAGAGGGCCACATTCATTCATACAAATTAGCAGTCAACACCTACTTAGAAATGAATTTCCCAAAAGAACAATTGGGCGGTAACAACAAAGAACGGGAAAGAATAAAGCGAAATTATTAATTCTAGGGATCTCTACAACGCATATTAATTCTTTTTTAGGAACACGAAAACATCTCTCGGTTCTACAGAAAAAAAATTAATATGAATTTATTTTTTTTTTTTTTGCAAATAGGTGAGTATTTATCGTTGAAATGTTAAAAAGATGCTGTATCAGTTTTAGTGAGAATCTTATAATATAACGATTATAAATAAGAACAATAAAAGTGAAGAAATATGCAATTACAACAACGAATGGTCACCTGGCCCATAGACCTTCATCATTTTGTTATTAAGCTCGTACCCATCTTTCGGGGATACAGGGGGCATTTTGCCCGTCACGGTCTCTCTTTTTCCATAGAATAAAAAAACTGGTCCTCGAAATTCTAGGAAAATAAAGAAATATGCAATTGCATCAGTGAATGGTCCACCTGGACCAAGCTCGCACCTCTTTTTAGGGGATACAAGGGGCCATTTTGCCCGTCTTTGTCCCTCTTTTTTCCAAAAAAAAAAACAGTCTTTGAATTTTAAACGAGGTCTGAAATAACTCCCATTGTTTCAAACCCAAGCCACCAGCAGGAGTTATTGAAACGGCACGTCTTGCCGAAAAGGTAATTACCCATGCAAATGAGGCGCCAACACCTGTGCTTGCTATTGGTCTTCTCCGCTTCATTAAAGCACAGTGTGTCTCCCGCGCCTCATCGGGTGCTTGCATAATGGCGCTGATTTAGATAACTGGGTTAAACCAGTGTTAAGCCGAGTTTAAAGATTAGGGTCGCGCCAACGGAAGGGACGGGACATGTGTATGCTAAAACGACAATAAAACAAGGCGATATAACTTCGCGGTTCTTCAAAAACTAAAGCAAGTGGGAAAATGTCGACGTCTTGGTTTAGATAAAAAAAAAAAAACAATCAACAACAACAGAGTAACGATAGAGTGGTGTTGTGGAATAACTAGCATAGCAGGCGCTAGGAAGTATTTGATTTATTTATTTATTTATTTATTGTATTTTTTTTATACGATAAGACCAATGATGGACACGAAAAGTTGATAGGCCGTAAGAGTGATTTGATAAAAAATATATATATATACAGATTGTATATATATATATATATATATATATATATATATATATATATATATATATATATATATATATATATATATATATATTATATATATATATATATATATATATATATATATATATATTATATATATATATATATATATATATATATATATATATATATATATATATATATATATATATATATATATATATATATATATATATATATATATATATATATTATATTTGCTTTGTTTGTGCTTGTGCGTGTGTTGAATTTAATTGTGTTTGTATTTCATTTCTACTTCATCAGATCATGAAAAGAAAGTGTACATCAGAAGCCTTGCGGCACTATTGACATACCATTACGGCAGGAATTCGCTATCACCTCTTATCTTTATGCTCTGTGTTGCTTTCAGGAACTTACAAGCACGCGAATATCACAGATAATTCCGTTGTAAATCGAAACTATAAAGAATTTGCTTAGTAGACTAAATCACCCTTAGCTTCCGTGCTTGCTTAGGCGTGACCCATAACTGCTTGCACCAGATCTCTATGATTTCTTGTATATTTCATCATCCTTTGGTTTTATTCTATGGAGCAGACACTTAATTTCTGTTTATTTGAGGTAGCGGAATTATAAACAGTAAAGATTGGTGCAGAAAAATCTAAAATTCTATGGTGAAAAAATGGAAATTGATTTTTGAAAAAAAAATTTTTTTATTAGGTGAATTCCTTGTAGTTTTTGTTCATCAGACTCGATAGATTACTTTTTGTATTGAATTATATCTGATTAACAATTGTGGGTTTTAAAAGACTGTGTTTGTTCATAACATTGGTTAAAAGAATGTTTTTTGCTCCTAACATTGATTAAAAGAACGATTTTTGCTCCTAACATTGGTTAAAAGAACGGTTTTTGCTCCTGTCATTGGTTAAAAGAACGGTTTTTGCTCATATCGTCACTTAAAAATACGTTTTTTGCCCCTAACTTTGGTTAAGAGAACGATTTTTGCTACCAACATTGGCTGAAAGAACTTTTTTTTACCTCTAATATTGGTTAAAATTTTGAAGGAAAAAGTTTGTCACCGATACAAACTGATTTAGATGATTCAACGAGTTATTTGCTAAGTATTTGCATGCAAGTTGTCAAGTACTGTAGAGTCATTTCGTCAACCAATTAATCAGTGTACGAGAAAGCTTAATAAATCGACTATACATCATTTATCTACATTAATGGGAAACTGTGTTCATGAATATTAGTTATGATACTGCTGAAGTATCTCACTGGTTGGTTGATTGATGTATACTGGCGTCGCGAAAGCTGTGATCATTAAATCCTATGTTAACACACTTTTCAAGGCCTCAACCGCAATTTTTTTTATCTAATTCATGACATAAATATTACAGATTTATACAAAATAACAAGTTACATATTTTTACAATCCTCTTCTGTTCTCTGACTTTCACAATAAATAACAAAAAAAGACTTTATCTTTTTTACAAATCTCTTTTGTTCTCTGATTTCACAATAAATAAACAACACAAAAGTCTTTATTTTTTTACAAACCTCTTTTGTTCTCTGACTTTCACAATAAAAAAAATAAAACAAAAGACTGTATTGTTTTTACAAACTTTTGTTATCTGACTTTCACAATAAATAAATTACACAAAAGTCTTTATTTTTTACAAACCTGTATTCTCTGACTTTCACAATAAATAAACAAAGTCTCTATTTTTTTACAAACCTCTTTTGTTCTATGACTTTCACAATAAATAAACAACACAAAAGAATTAATTTTTTTTACAAACCTCTTTTGTTCTCTGACTTTCACGAGACCGACGCTCAAACGATTGAGGGAATTGCAAATGTATTTCAGTGACAACCCATTTCAATTCAGTTGCAGTGCATTTTATTTGGGCAGTCTTAATGAGGTGCTGTTTAACAGCCCTTATGCCAAATGGCGGGTCTAATTGTCTCCGCTAAAGCGAGCCAAACGGTTTAAACGGTTGGCATTGTGTTTTCCGAATTAGGACGATAAATTAAACAACTGATGAATAACTTTAATTGCTGCGACAAATACATATCAAACAGTGGGAGAAAATGGAGCTGTTTTTGTAAAGGTTGAAGAGGAAACTGTCCCTTTTTTTCATTTTTTTAATAAAAATTTATAATAAACGGATTTTCGAAAAAAGAATTTCAGCTGTACAAATAAATTGTCCGTGTACTATAAATATTCAACAAATAAATCTTTAGGTAATTTCGTGAAAAATCTATTAAATAAAATGAAATGTCTAAATTTATTAAATAAAATGAAAACGTCTACTGTCAAAATTAGCAAAGGAATCAATAAGTTTGTTTAATTATACTGAAGAACGAGTTAATTAATTGTAATTAATGATAATGATAAATCCTAGTTATTTAAATACATCACTAATTAAATTGCCAACCAATTTTTTTACAGTAGCTAAAATGTGAAATAAGAATGAATTTCTAATTCAATTTTTTATACATCTTTCATTCATCGTCAGTCTGTAATGACAATCATTCATCGTCAGTCTGTAATGACATTATCATTCATCGTCAGTCTGTAATGACATAATCATTCATCGTCAGTCTGTAATGACATAATCATTCATCGTCAGTCTGTAATGACATAATCATTCATCGTCAGTCTGTAGTGACATAATCATTCATCGTCAGTCTTTGACATAATCATTCAAGTTAATCATTCATCGTCAGTTTATGACATAATCATTCATCGTCAGTTCAAAATCATTCATCGTCAGTCTGTAATGACTTAATCGACATAATCATTCATCATCAGTCTGTAGCGACATAATCATTCATCGTCAGTCTGTAATGACATAATCATTCATCGTCAGTCTGTAGTGACATAATCATTCATCGTCAGCCTGTAATGACATATTCATTCATCGTCAGTCTGTAGTGACATAATCATTCACCGTCAGTCTGTAATGACAATCATTCATCGTCAACCTGTAATGACATAATCATTCACCGTCAGCCTGTAATGACATAATCATTCATCGTCAGTCTGTAGCGACATAATCATTCATCGTCAGTCTGTAGTGACATACAGTAGTCGTTCATCGTCAGTTTGTAATGACATAATCATTCATCGTCAGTCTGTAATGACATAATCATTCATCGTCAGTCTGTAATGACATAACCGTCCTCTTAAATTTAATTATCTATGAGAGAGAGAGAGAGAGAGAGAGAGAGAGAGAGAGAGAGAGAGAGGTAGCCGCGTAGTGGTGTCATACTTACCTGGTGAAACAATTTTTTAAAATGTGCTCGTTTTCGAAATGTGCATTCCCGTATCAAAAAAATAATGATTTATTTTTGCTTGATGTACAAACGGCGCACAGTACAATCCCAGATTTAGACGAGATATTCAACATACGGGGATTAGTTTTCTAAAGCATTCCAGTTATTCTGACTAAATTTGACTCTTTTCATTATTCATTTATTTTTCGGAACTGTTTTGAACAATGTCGGCTTTGAAACCTGTTGGAGCCATTGAATAGTTAAATTTACCTTTTGTACACATTCATTAATCCCCCCTCGGTACCACACAGAAACGGCGGTAGGTCCTGATATCCTTTTTTAGCCTCATAAATAAACCTACATTTATGTTGTTTAAAATATATATCTCTATAAAATATTAACAATATTTTACTACACTTTGGTGTACGAACTAAAGCTAAACAGACCATTAAATACACTCGTTTTACAGTATGGCAATTCATAATAGTACTGTCATATTGCTTTTGATATTTCCATTGGATTCATGACTGTTCCTGGTACGTTCCCGGTACATTCCTAAATAATCGAAATCGCCAACAGAACGGGAATGAAAAGAGCGTCCATTTGGGTGAATTCATAGAAAGAGAAACGGCGAATGCCGCAGGTCAGCCGTTTATGCTGAGTTTGCATTTTGAGTTTTGACTGTATTGTTTATATATCTTATATATATATATATATATATATATATATATATATATATATATATATATATATATATATATATATATATATATATATATATTTATATATAAACATATATATATATACATATATATCTATATATGTATATATGTATTTATATATAAATATATGTGTTAATATTTATATATAAATATATGCATATATATATATATACATATATATATATATATATATATATATATATATATATATATATATATATATATATTATATATATATATATATACTTATACACTCGATGTCCACCAGACCGCTGAGCTGATAATCACCTTCATTAGACTTACACTATTAGCGACTTAGCAACGGGACCTACTGCTTATTGTTGAATTCCAAATTTAGCGAGAAATTAATTTCTGTCACCAGAAATAAATTCCTCTAATTCTTCATTAGCCGGCCGGAGCCTCGAACTCGGGCCTAGCGAGTGCTAGCCCACAACTCTACCGACTCTGCCAACGAGGAACTTCCTTCTACCCTAAGTTCCCATTCGTCTGTTGTATATAATTACCGCATTTCTGTATGGGTGGCCCCTTTGCATTTAGCTTTGTGCTTGCATGCTTTAAAAGCACACCCACGCTATTCTCTGAAATTGCGTGGTGAAAATTGAGGCAGTTGAGTACACTCAGTTTTTTTATTTTCAAAAAATTAAATGAAATTTGTAGCTGAATGCCAATGGTTTAGAAATCTGAGTCACTGTAACTCTGAAGTGATTGTCTGTTTTTTTTTTTTTTTTTTTTTTTTTTTTTACCGGAATGACTGTCACCGCGTTCATGTGACAGTAAACTCGCCTTGCCTAAAGCCGTCAGCGCTTTTATTGATGATGCAATGCTACTAAAACAAATGATGAAACCTATTCGTCTCAAAATTTATCAGTTACAAAATTCAAAGAAATGACGTTTTTAAGGGTTGGGACACTTGAGTTTTAAAAAAATTCAAAATTAAGTATTAAATCCATTGTGATTTTTTCTAAAAACTTCCAAATTCGCGCAAGCGTATAAGGTCTATCATTTTTTTTATATATATATATATATATATATATATCATATATTTTATATATATATATATATATATATATTTTAGTTATATATATGTATTTTCAGTTCCTTATGTATTTTGTATCCTTTTGGGCCTGAGCTAGTCAAGAACATTAGTCTGCACGCCTCGTCGCCATTTGTAATAAAAAAAAAAGTAAAAAATGCGTCGAAGTTTTCTGTGCAACATACAATGCTGTATAAAACTATCAGCTACGACCTTGCAACGCTCAGTTACTCCCCAGATGCGGTGGTCGTGATGGACTTTGCACGGTTCCGGAAAGCTCTGCCAGACACGAAACATCAACCTTAAATAAAATAAAAACTACTGAGGCCAGAAGGCTGCAGTTTGGTATGGTTGCTGATTGGAGGGTGGATGATCAACATACCAATTTGCAGCTTTCTAGCCTCAGTAGTTTTTAAGATCTGAAGGCGGACAGAAAAAAGTGCAGACAGAATGAAGTGCGGACGGACAGACAAAGCCGGCACAATAGTTTTCTTTTACAGAAAACTAAAATATGTATCTTTACAAATGAACAATAAAAATATAATATTTTTACGTTGCTTATTTTCAGCTTCGGTGGCCAGTAACGCCGTGACGAAATTTTTCATCGTGTACCACAAAATCAATCAGTCACTCAATCAATCAGTCATTACCAGTCACAAAACGGTTCACTTCACACGGCTCTTCAGTGAATCCAGATTAGAAGGATTTCAACGAAACGCTCGGCATTACGGCGTATCTCATCCGGGGCCATTTGAAAACGACCTGATTGACTGATTTAATCCCGTTAACTGGCGTCACCTCAGCGGTGGGCGATTGCCCGCCGCTTAATGAGGCGCTGTTTGACAATCCCCGTCCCGAAATGAAGGTTCTAATTGACTGCATTAACCTGACAAAGAGTTCGAGTGTTGGCATTGTCCTCTCGAGGGCTCAGTCCCAACACGAGCCGGTCCCCGGTTTTGTTTGACGGCGAAGGAGGTCATCTAAGTAATGCTCGGGAATATTAGATTTAATTTTCCTTTTTGTGGAATTTTAGAGAATTTATTTTTCTTTTAATGTTGTGAAAAACGATCAGTCTAAACAGGTGCAGGTCCCCGGTTTTGTTTGACGGCGAAGAAGTAATTTTCCATTTTGTGGAATTTTAGAGAATTTATTTTTCCCCGTTTTTGTTTGACGGCGAAGAAGGTCGTCTGAGCAATACCCGGGAAAATTAAATTCAATTCTCCATTTTGTGGAATTTTAGAGAATTTATTTTTTCCCGGTTTTGTTTGGCGGCGAAGAAGGTCGTCTCAGTAATACTCGGGAAAATTAAATTCAATTTTCCATTTTGTGGAATTTTAGAGAATTTATTTTTCCCCGGTTTTGTTTGACGGCGAAGAAGGTTGTCTCCGTAATACTCGGGAAAATTAAATTTAATTTTACGTTTTCTGGAAATTTAGAGTATTTGTTTTTCCCCGGTTTTTTTGACGGCGAAGAAGGTCATTTAAGTAATGCTCTGGAAAATTAAATTTAATTTTCCATTTTTGTAAAATTTTTAGAGAATTTATTTTTCCCCAGTTTTGTTTGACGGCAAAGAAGGTCGTCTAAGTAATGCTCGGGAAAATTAAATTTAATTTTTCATTTCGTGGAATTTTAGAGAATTTATTTTTCTTTTAATATTGGAAAAATTATCAGTCTAAACAGGAGCTGTTCCCCGGTTTTGTTTGACGGCAAAGGTCGTCTAAGTTAATAATCGAGAAATTTAAAATTTAATTTTCCATTTTGTAAAATTTTGAATTTGATTTGATTTTGAATTTTTAAAAAATTTTAGGGGAAATTATATTTTTCTATTAATCTAGGAAAATTTAATTTAATTTTCCATTTCATTAAAATTTTGAGTTTAATTTTCCATTTTGTAAAAATTTAAGGGAAAACAATTTTCTCTTTATATTCGGAAAATTTAAATTTAACTTTCTATATTTTGTCAAATTTTAGGGGATAGACATTTTCTCTTAATACTCGGGAAAATTAAACTTATTTTTCATTTTGTGAAGTTTCATGGAAAGTATCTTTTTAATCATTACTCTGAAAATTTAGATTTAATTTTCCATTCTGTAAAATTATAAGAGAAACTGTTTTTTTTTTCTTTAAATACTTCGAACGTTTAGTTTTAATTGTCCATTTTTAAGATTTTAGGAGAAACGATAGTTGTCCCTTGATGAATTATGAATTTTAATAGGTGGACCATTTATATCTTTTCTCTGAACGACTGATGTTTTATTAGTGTGTGTGTGTGTGTGTGTGTGAGAGAGAGAGAGAGAGAGAGAGAGAGAGAGAGAGAGAGAGAGAGAAGGTTATACTTCAATACAGGTGACAGCGAGGGAAAGAGCAATTTCCTTCTTGCCTGAGAAATTCCGCGTGCGCGCGCATGCGTCTGCTCTGACACTATGCGTAACCATATCGTGCTTCTATATTGCCCAGACATCACGCCATCAAGAGAGCTCTTTAATCACAGGTGTCGTAAGTCACATATATGTCCCTAAATATTAAGTAATTAAGATATCTCCAATTTCTCTCACGGACGACACGCAAAGACAAAACATTATTAAAGTCTAATTGCCTTTAATAATCGGATTATTCGTTATCCTTTTATAACCAAATTAGTGCCAAGCTTTGGAACCCCTGTACTCGAGTTTTGCTTTGCCCGTCATCTTCCATCGAGTTTTTAATACGTTTTTATCGCCAATTTTCGTTTTTTTCTAGTTTTGGTTAGACACGGGAAGTTGGTCTTTTGATCAGTTTTAAAGTAAAAAAAAATTGAAGTGGTCTTTTGATCAGTTTTAGAGTAAAAAAAATTGTAGTTGTCTTTTTATCAGTTTTAAAGTAAAAAAAATTGAAGTGGTCTGTTGATCAGTTTTAGAGTAAAAAATTGGAGTGGTCTTTTATCAGTTTTAGAGTAAAAAAAATGGGAATTGTCTTTTTATCAGTTTTAGAGTAAAAAAAAATTGAGTTGTTAATTTATCAATTTTAAAGTAAAAAAAAATTGAAGTGGTCTTTTGATCAGTTTTAGAGTAAAGAAAAAAAATGGAGTGCTTTGATGGTAAATCAGTGTTATTTTAGTTTTCATCGATTACAGATATGCAGATCATTAAAAAATATTAGCAGAAGACCATAAAGAAATTAAAAAAGTATCATCATAAGCTTAAAAGATATACATCAAGTATAATTTGTTTAAAATGATATTTAAATGGAATTCAGTTTGGGAAGAACAAGTCGAGATTATACTTATACCCATTCGCCTAAAAACGAAGAGACAATGGCCTGTCCTCGTTCATTGCAACAGTGTTCCTTAATAACAGGAAATCATCACGTCAACCCTTGACGCCTCACGATGTGCTCTTGTAATACTTGTAAGTAACACAGTTGCCTAAACAAAAGAAATGTCTCTTTTTGTTACAAGTGTAACAAAATTCGAAATGAATATTACACTTTGTGTAATAGGCAATACATTTATTTAGGGTTGTAATTAAATTACCAAAATAACAGAAATAACACCAGGTTAATAACGGCAGAACCAGTCCACATAGTCTGGGAGATAAAACTGTTTTGTTTTGTTTTTTTTTCTCTTATCAAATGAATTTTACATCATTTTACATCAAAACCTGCCTCTCCCTCTTCCCATGCGCACCACGACAGCTGAAAATGCCATAGTTCTAGATTACAAATTACTCTGTAATGCGAATTCAATCAAATATGGCAATTTCTGGATGGCAATTACCACCTGCGAAATTAACGGGCACCCATGTCAGTCTCCTCTAATCTATTTTGCGGGGGGCTGATGCCTCTACTCTGCTGTATTAAAGATCCTGACCTCTAATCTGTTTTGAGGGCTGTTGGCCTCTAGTCTGTGTTAAGGAATGCGACCTCTAATCTCTTTTGAGCGCTGTGTGTTTTGCGCTACCGTGTTCTGACAACTTGCGCTCTATTACTCTTTCATTTCTTGTGAAAGTTTTAATTCAATTTTTCCTCACACAGCATTTTAATTATTCTGTAATAGTCCCGTACCTGTAACTTTACGGGAAAGAAACGTAGTTTCATACAGATTTGGTAATTGTTTTTTAATTTTTTTCTAGACTTCAAAATTATATATTAGTAATTTTTTCATATTTTATTTTATTTTTTTTTATAAACTGCTATCAAAGAAATGCCACCATCATGAATATTATCAAGACAGTGACCTATTGGAAATTATCCCATTTTCTTTCCAAGATTTAAATATTGTACATAAATATTTTCAACCAGCATATTTTAGATGCAAAAGACCTAATATTTCATTCCCAGTTCTCAAACAATACACTGAAAGCATTTATGTGGGAATTTTCTAAGAACATTTTATATTTAACACGTAATAATATTTTGCTTTAAAGATCTAAAAGTGAGCACACACTTATATTTCTATTTTAAGTAGTCATCATAAGGTAGTGATTTATGTAAAGGCTTCTGCTGAAGAAGACGAAAATCTTTACAGAAAATTACTCGATATCAAATTGTATTTGTTTTAGTATTCATATATTTATATATATATATATATATATATATATATATATATATATATATATATATATATATATATATTTATATATATATATACTATATATATATAATATATATATGTATATATATATATATATATATATATATATATATATATATATATATATATATATATATATATATATATTTATATGAACCTGTAATACTACAGTGTAATATGAATATAAGAATGTTTGTATATATATATATATATATATATATATATATGTGTATATATGTATATATATTTATATATATATATATATATATATATATATATATATATATATATATATATATATGTATAGAGAGAGAGAGAGAGAGAGAGAGAGAGAGAGAGAGATCCAGTACTTCATTTCTACAACGTTCAGAAATTTATTTGTAGAGTTCCTTTCCCTGTAACGTAAAAAAGAAATAAACAAAAATAGTTTTGCTTTTATATTACAGAGAAATGGAACAGCAATAATAAAAAAATAAAAATAAATGCCCATACAAAATAAAACCATTTTTGCGAATCCTCATTCAATTTGACATTTTTCCACCAACTCTTTGATGTTGAAGAATCAGTAGCTGATTCAAACCGATTGGAATTAGGTCATGTGTCCATATAAATGTAACATTTTTGATTGATATGTCTGTGATGTTTTGTTTTTAAATTTATTTTTTCGATTTGGGTTGAACGCAAACGTTATTTTACCCGAGGCAGATGTCTCTATCAGGTCAGATATAGGTCAATACCATTCTGACCTAAATCTGACATCTTCGTGTCTGATATGAAACTCTTAGTGGAATTAGAAGTCACAATTCATTGCCATTGTCTTAGGCTTCTTTTTTTTTGACTTATAATAAAATAAATGTTAACTGATATAAAATATTAAAAATAGCTTGATTTTGCCAGATGCTGATATTCTCAAGACACTGTAATGCAGTGAATGGTACAGAATTCTGAGTGTCTGTGGCAGCTTGAATTCCTGAGCCAATAGAGATTCTTAGTCTTTACATTTTCAAGTCTCAAATAAAATTTGAACAAAGCTAAGAACGTTTTGATAATGTGTCTCCTTCGTTGTTCAATTAATTATTATTGTTATGATTAGAAGATGAAACCTATTCACATGGAACAAGCCCACCAAAGGGGCCACTGACTTGAAATTCAAGCTTCCAAAGATTATGGTCTTCATTTGAAAGAAGTAACAGAATGTAATAGGAAATACAGAAGGGAAGAGATCAGTTATTAAATAATAAAAAATAAATTAACAAATTAATAAATTAATAGGTAAGAATTAAAGTAAATTCAAACAAAAGGAAAACTGTTCACTTGAACTTTTGTGGTTCCACAGTCCAGCGGTGTGAGGAATAAAGGACCTCTGGAGCTCAGAGGCTCCACAGCGAGGCACATTGACTGCATGTTAGTGCTTTTGCTCCGAACGGCAAATCTGGTCGCTCTCGGCAAGAAAAAGGGGACCAGGGACCAAATATGATGCGAAAAATCATTGTTAAAATACAACTGACGTAAAGCTTCAAGATACCAATGACCTACCTTGTATAACGCCTGAGAGTAATCTTTGATGCCACTAAAGGTGACCTTGTCATAAGTCACGATGAAAGACAGATTATGAGATCTCGGTTCTCATCTCAATAGAATGTTCATTTCAAAGGCGAGCCGAGGAGTGCTGTTCTCGTTCTCTAGACCACAATACGGTAAGAGTTCTCATCTCAGGATCGAGGAGAACGCCTTCGTGCAACAATATGCAATGTGAACTGCCGTTCTACATCAGCAGTACAATGTAGGAAAACAATGCAGTCAGACATCTTGATGATGCTTCAGGTGCGAGCATTAACGCCCGCTGGTGATAAATTCGGCAGTAACGTAGGATTATGAATCATAAAATGAAATAACCGTTGATTACAGATCTCTCCGCAGGAAAAAAAGTCGATGAGAGAGAGAGAGAGAGAGAGAGAGAGAGAGAAGTGTGTAGTGTGAGCTATCGTTGCAACAGCTTTCGTCATGAAAGAGAGAGAGAGAGAGAAGTGTGTAGTATGAGCTGGCGTTGCAGCAGCTTTGGTCATGAAAGCCCTAAATTTTCACTACATTATGGCAGCTATCAGTTCCCTAATGACAACATATCCTTTGGAAAATAGGTAAAATATCCATGCGTGATCATATTAAAAAGTGCAGAAGTGCACACTTAGTAGGAACAGGATAAATATTAGTTTTGTATAAAGGTCTCGCATCGAAGCGAAATAAGTAATACAAAGATTGACAAGACATTCACATGCCATGATAATTCCGGCTTCAGGAAACTCTCAGGAAACTCAAAGTCACTCGAGCAATCCAGTAGACTCGAAGGAAGGACAAAGCAGGTCCTTGAACTGCCGAGTCCTATATCTTTGAAGGATGAGCCAGTTCTAGGGGGCAATTATTCTGTCATGAGATCAAATCCTGATAATTAACGGAGCAAAGCAGAGTGCTTTCGATTACCCCAGAGTGACAGCCTCTAATTAGGAAGCTCTCCTTGTACAGGTCTGAAAGCTCAGTGGTTTTCGAGAGCTGTTGACCTTGATCTGTTATGGAAGTGTTTTCTAGCGTACTCTGACGAGGAAGCTGGTTTGTAGGAACACAGAACACCAAATTAAATTGTGCTCGGCACGAATTGGATTTTACTCAAGGAAAAAAACACGGCGTATATATATATATATATATATATATATATATATATATATATATATATATATATATATATATATATATTTATATTATATAAACATATATGGAAAGATGAAATATTCCAATGTCGTTTTTGTATGTGTATAATATACATGTATCATACACACAAAAACGAAATTAGTATATTTCATCTTTCCATAGTCCTGAGTGTAACTTAAAAACAGCCGTAGAGAATCAGTGACAATAAAAGGGAAGCTTAATTATATAACGCCAAGCTGCGTTAGACATTTTGTGAAAACACTTCATCCCCTTGAAATAATTAAGTGGTGAGACTGAGAGGAGGAAAGACTAGTTTCCTTCGCATCTTTTCAGTAAGGAAAGAAAATTATTAGTTTTCCGGTTGGAAAACGTCAAGACCACCGATTCGGCCAATTATTTGAGTCTAGGCATTTCATAACATTAATTAGTGAATTTAAAACTAAGAATTTTGACAGCTGAAACTCAGCTTAACAGAAAATAAAGTTTTAGAATTTTTGAAATACATTTTTGAGTACAAGTTTTATGAATCCTTATTCATGAAAGAGTAATTTACGAGCTGTAGATAAACTTATTTCATAGTGAGTTAACAATATTTAAATATAGTATTTTGAGAGGTTTATTTAGTCATCATTTTAAGGAAAGACTTTTAACATTCGCAACTGGTACTATAGGCTATGTACGTACAGGTATAGGGGGATGGTGGGCGGGGTGGGGGAGGAGCTGTTAGATTAACAAATACATAACTGGCATATAGCAAGGAATATTCCCTCTACAGTAAAACCATCATCAACAGAATAAACAGTTTGTCGATGAAAAGGGAAAAAGAGATTCGCCTGGAAAAGAGAATTTAATTAAAAGGAGGAAAAAATTGTCATTAATAACTTGAGAAACTAATAGGGGAAAAGTTATTTAAGGATGAGTTTTTAGAGTTTCTGCCCTAGTAATTACTTCATGGAAATATAATCATCGAGCTGGTTATTGTTTTAACCGTCATCATTGGCTCTCTCTCTCTCTCTCTCTCTCTCTCTCTCTCTCTCTCTCTCTCTCTCTCTCTCTCTCTCTCACACAAAAACTTTACACAGGTTATCTAAAGCACAAGAGGCTCTCTCTCTCTCTCTCTCTCTCTCTCTCTCTCTCTCTCTCTCTCTCTAGCACACATTCGCATCCAGTAAAGTACTGTGCATAATAGTTCTCTCTCTTTCTTATTAGCACAGACTAGCACAGAGTGTTTTTTCTCTCTCTCTCTCTCTCTCTCTCTCTCTCTCTCTCTCTCTCTCTCTCTCTCTCTCTCTCTCCCCCCCGCCCCACCCCCTACCACTCAACGGCTATGCAAGCACGCAAGAAAGTCATTCTGTCCTGAAGAGAAGTTCTCCTTCGAACTCGAAACCTTTAACGAGTTTCCTTTTTCCCTCCTTTATGTCTATATTGGGTTCTCTCCTTTATGTCTACATTAGGTTCCCTCCTTTATGTCTACATTAGGTTCCCTCCTTTATGTCTATATTAGGTTCCTTCCTTTATGTCTATATTAGGTTCCTTCCTTTATGTCTATATTAGGTTCCTTCCTTTATGTCTATATTAGGTTCCCTCCTTTATGTCTATATTAGATTCCCTCTTGTATGTCCATATTAGGTTCCCTCCTTTATTTCCCTCCTTTATACCTATGTTAGGTTCCCTCCTTTATGCCCATATTATGTTTCCTCCTTTATGCCCATATTAGGTTCCCTCCTTTATGTCTATATTAGGTTCCATCCTTTTCCATATTAGGTTCCCTCCTTTATGTTTATATTAGGTTCCATCCTTTTCCGTATTAGGTTCCCTCCTTTATGTTTATATTTTTCCGTATTAGGTTCCCTCCTTTATGTTTATATTAGGTTCCATCCTTTTCCATATTAGGTTCCCTCCTTTTCCATAATAGGTTCCATCCTTTATGTCCATATTATGTTTCATCATTTGTCTATATTAGGTTCCATCATTTTCCATATTAGGTTCCCATCTTTATGTCTATATTAGGTTCCCTCCTTTACGTCTATATTAGGTTCCCTCCTTTATGTTCATATTAGGAACCATAACAAACTCTGTATATATATTCCATAAACATTATAGAGGTAAGAAATGATCTCACATTGCACTTGCATAAAGTGAAGTAAATAAATGATGTACAAAGTATGAAATACCGATAAATTAGTAAAAAAAAATTAAACTTAAACAAAAACGGGAAATTGTGACTATTAAAAAAAAAATAAGTACCAAAACTGGATATAGTGAATATTAAAAAAAAAATCAATATCAAAACTGGAAATAGTGAATAAAGGAAAAAATCGATACCAAAATTGATATAAACATGAAAAAAAATAAGTGGGGCCTAATCCAGAAGCAACCTAAAGAAACTCTCTTAAAAAATGCCCAGAATGATTTCATTCAACATTTAATCACGAAAAACATTTGAGAGCATTTGCAGGATTGCAACTTGATATTTTTCGTCACAAACCCGACTGATTCCAAATTTGCGTCACACGAGGAAAGGAGTTCGTTTGGTATAACCTTTCCAAAAACAAATATAAAAAAAAAGTGAATGAACTTTACAAAACGACGGCTATTAAAGTTATTGAATTCGCAAACAAGATCGCTTTCGATTCAGCCACAGAAATAAATTTTAAATAAGAAACAAAAATAAGTTTTTCTGGCCAATTCATTTAAGTTTTACCCAGCCTCGCTTCTTTTCACTTTAATCTAAAAAGTGAATTTATACCCAATAAATATGTAAGCGTAAAAACTTCACTAGAACAGAGAGAAATGCCACTTTTAAATCGAGTCGCATTATAGATCCAGTCAATATTGGGACGCAAGCCCAGAGACCCAGTAGTGACTTAGCAAAGATAAAATAAGTGGACTTTTAACTGAAATTAGGCTTTTGCTGACTTTCTATCATGTTTTTCTGTGATTTTTTTCTGTTGTTTATCTTAAATGGGTTTCTTGTTAGATTTTAGAATTTAGCTTTTTTTTTATCTTAAATGAATTCTGTCAAATGAGTAGTTCTGTAATGGACTTTAATGAGTTCTGTCAAATGAGTAATTCTGTAATATTCTTATGTCTGTTAAATGAATTAACAAAGTAAGCCCATTCCCATATAGCCACTTTAATTGTATATGTACTTTTAAGTAAAAGTAGGCTTTCCTGACTTTTCTATTTAAGTGTTTCTACTTTTTCCTGGTTTTTTATGATTTTTTTTTTTGTTTATCGTAAATGGCTTTCTCTTTAGATTTCAGAATTCAACCTGACTTAAATGAATTCTTTCTTAGCGCTAAATTCAGATGAGTAATTTTGTAATATTCTTTTGTCTATTAAATTAATTGACAATGCATGAGCTTCCCGAGTAGCCTATTAATTGTATATTTCTTATAAACAATCTTTTCCTCGTTCGGATGGTTTTATTTTGCTGTACTGAATTGGATGTTTCTTAACTCCCGAATTCAAATGAGTAATTTTGTAATATTTCTTTGGTATATCAAAATGATTATCAGTGTAAGCCCTTCCCGTATTGCCCCCTAAATTGCAGATTTTTTTTATAAAAAGAATCTTTTTGTTCTAAAGGTTTTATTTTGACATACAGACTCTATTTTTTCTTAAAAAACTCAACTTTCATGGAATTCAAGGGAAGTCTCAATGAAGGTATGTAATTTGGTTGTAAAAATATAATTGAATTTATTAACATCATTTATGTTCATGTGAAAGATGAACAAATTTACTACCGTCACATATGTTTACCTAAATAATGATAATTGAATTTAGTAACATTACTTATGTTTATATGTAATAAATAATACTGAATTTAGTAACATCACTTATGATTATCTAAAAAAATATAATTGAAGTTAACAACATCATTTTTGCTTATTCAGAAAATTAATTAAAATTAGAAAGATCATCGACTTTTACCCGAGATCCCGCAGGGGGAGAGAGAGGTGCCGTCAGTGCACCTCTTGCGGTGCACTGTAGGCATTACTTAACGTTCTTTGCAACGTTCCTTCGGCTCATAGCTGCAACCTCTCTCATTCCTTTTGCTATACTTCCATTCATACTATCTTTCTTCCATCTATCTGTCCACCCTTTCTTAACAATTGTTTCAGAGTGCAACTGCGAGGTTTTCCTCCTGTTACACCTTGCAAACTTTTTACTCTCAATTTCTCTTTCAGCGCTGAATGACCTCACAGGTCCCAGAGCCTGGGCTTTGGCCTAAATTTTATATTCCATTCCGTTCTTATCCGAGTAATATGCTTGGGAGAAACAACAATAGTGTTCAGCGAATCTTTAAACATCTCTTCATTGTGAAAATAATGACCATTTAGCGTCGGCAGACTTTTGAACTTGATTCCAGTTTCATTTCGTAAATAACATTTAATATGCTCTGTATAACGCAAATCTATCACTGCAGCAAAACTACAGCACAACTCCAATGTAGAAAACTAGCTTGTACTTCTACAAGTAATCCTTTGTGGATAAGGTTTGCTTGACCGTAGCCTGAATGAAGTTAGTATGTCTGCATCATACCGGAAGTTGAAGTTTCCATCACTCAAAACTTGCTCTGAAGTTTTCAGTACCTGTATTATATTCTAAATCACTGTTTAGCTTTACAATACTTGTGGTGTACTCTTTAAATGTCAGTGGACAATAATTACAGTATTATCCTAAGTTAAATTGCACAGTTGCCGAACTTGAAATTAAATGACTCGCGGCTCTAGAAATCTGTCGCAAATAAAAATATACGAAAAAGGTGACAAGCGTGAACCGAATAGACAAAGAATTGGGCATTAAATCACATTAAATCACCGGGAACGATGTTTATAAATGGGAGATCCTTGAATATCGAAGTTGACAGATGAGGTACCGACCAATAGCAGTGATTTACCTAAAGAAGAATTTAATGTCAGTAAAACATTTCAGTTTTATATTTCTGGTTTTGTCATGCTTTTGTTGCCGACTGTACACGGGGTGGTTTTATAAAATTGTTTTCTCAGACCCTCGCAGGGAGAGAAAGAGTGAGCGAAGGAAGAGAAGAGAGAGAGAGAGAAGAATAAAGGAAGGGAGACGGAGAGGGAAGGAAGACAAGAGAGGGAAGAATAACAAAAAGGAGAAGGGGAGGAAGAGGAAGGACAGGAAGGAGAGAGAGAGGAAGAAAAATAAGAGGAAAAGTAGAAGGGAAGAAAAATGAGAGGAAGTGGAGAGGAATAGGGGAAAGGATAGGAAGAAGAGGAGGTGAAAAAGAGGACGAGCAGGAGGGGAAGGGACAGAAAAGAGAGCAAAGTGTATTAGAGAAAAGGGAAAAAAATAAAACAACAATGAACATACAATGTTAAATCCTTCTTGTCTGTGGAAGTCTTAGACGCCGAAATTAAATTATGTTATTACCCACTTACGATATTGCACTGATCAAGACATTTTGGCAAAGAACGGACCCTTTTAAGAAGGGAGAAGCCAAATGATGTTCAATTAACAGCATGATATGCAATATGAGAAAAGATTTGTAAAGTATATTGCTAAAAGGTAATTCTTCCTTTTGACGTATTGTTTTGAACTCGTCTTGAAATGACCTTATAGAACTGACATTCCTTTCACCTCTGTGCTGGAAATAGCTGCAGCTGACATTTAAAAGGCTTGAAAGGCAGGTTTCAAGCTTTCTTTGTAGTTAAGCTTCCCATTAGGTTGTCAGTTACATTGCCTTTGCTTAAAAAAAAATCTAATCGGCATTAACAGTTAACAGAAATTCTTTCTCGTTTTTTTTTTTTATAATTTTTCTTGCTTTCTACGAGCCTGGGCTAGAAAAAGACTTTAGGTTGTTAGGTACATCGTCTTTACTCTTAAAAAAATTTGAAGTCATCTAAACACCATCAACATTTAAACGAAATTCACAGACATTAGATTATCAGCCCATTGTCTTTACTCTTAAAATAATATTAAGTCATCAGGTTGGCATTAACAGCTAACAGAAATTCACAGACATTAGGTTATCAGTCCCATTGTTTTCACTCTTGAAAAAATGTTCAGTCATCAAATTAACATTAACAGTTAACAGAAGTTTACATACACCTTTTGTTGTTTCAATCCTTGTTTTGGCCGCCAAAGCAAGTATCATTTAGCAATTACAAAACAACAGGGCGAGCGTGGCAAAGTTGTTTTTATGGAGCGTGTCAAATACACCTTTGTTGTTTTAAAGGTTTTTTATGACGTCAAAACACACATCATTTAGCAATTATAAAGCAACAGGAACATGACAAAGTTGTTTTATGGGGTGTGTCACATACACCTTTCGTTGTTTCAGTCCTTTTGTAGGTGTATGACGTCCAAGCAAGTATCATCAAGCAACAAAACACCACAAATATGGATGGTAAAGTTGTTTTATTGAGTTTGTCACAAACACCTTTTGTTGTTTTAAACCTTTTTTTTTATGACGCCGAAACAAGTATAACCTAGCAATCACAAAACAACAGGAACATGGCAAAGTTGCTTCATCAGCCGTGAATCACGGCAAAGTTGTTTTAGCGACTGTGAATCACGGCAACGTTGTTTTATCGACCGTGAATCACGGCAACGTTGTTTTATCGACCGTGAATCACGGCCAAGTTGTTTTATCAACCGTGAATCACGGCAAAGTTGTTTTATCGATTGTGAATCACGACAAAGTTGTTTTACCGATCATGAATCACGGCAAAGTTTTTTAACGACCGTGAATCACGGCAAGGTTGTTTTGTCGACAGTGAATCACGGCAGAGTTGTTTTATCGACGGTGAATCACGGCAAAGTTGTTTTAGCGACCGTGAATCACGGCAACGTTGTTTTATCGACCGTGAATCATGGCAAAGTTGTTTTATCGACAATGAATCACGGCAAAGTTGTTTTATCGATCGTGAATCACGGCAAAGTTGTTTTATCGACCGTAAATCACGTCAAAGTTGTTTTATCGATAGTGAATCACGGCAAATTTGTTGTACGACAGTGAATCACGGAAAAGTTGTTTTATCGACAGTGAATCACGGCAAAGTTGTTTTATCGACCGTGAATCACGGCAGAGTTGTTTTACCGACCGCGAATCACGGCAACGTTGTTTTATCGACCGTGATGCATCAGCAACTACTAGAAATTACTAAAAGGATTTCACTATCCAATGGTACATGAGCAACAGCTGAACATAGTTAACAATCATGATAATGTTGCTCTCTCTGTAATTAACGAACTTATTAGCCACGATAATATTGCCATGTTCCCGGCAATTACAGAGCCTCTCGTTGGAGATAATGTTGCGCAGTGCCTAGTCATTAACGGACTTGGTAGTCATGATAATAATGCGTTATTGAGAGCTATTAACGAATTTTGAATTATAACAAATGCTCGGTTACCTCCAACAATTATCAACTTGCAGTCGTGATGATGTTTCGGTGATCCATGCAATTAGGCCTCCTAATTATGGTGTTCTTGTGTTATCCACAGAATTAATAACTTACTGTCATGAAAATTTTTTACTCATAGTTATTAACAAACTTCTCAATCCTGAGAATTTTATCCAAAGAAGGTGACCAATCTTACAATCATGAGGTTTGTTACTCAGAGTAATTAACAAACATTTTGCAATCATGAGAACTTTTTTATCCACAGCAATATGCAAATTTTACAGTCATGAATTCTTTCCCCACAGCAATGACCATAACTCACAATCTTAAGAATTTTGTTACCCTTAGCAACGAAGAGAATTTACGGTCACCAGAATTTTTGTCCAAAGCATTTAACAAAACTCTTGTCAAGAGAATTTTTCATCAGCAACGAACGAACTTGGCAAATTGGGATAACATTTCATTATCACCATCAGTCACTATCATAGCAGACAGAATCAGCATACTTCTGTGTTATCCACAGCAGTTCACGAACCTCAGAATCATGATCACTTTTTGTTCACAAAAAAAATGCAAACGTGGCGTGATGTGTCATCAGCGGTTATTGAACCTCATAATAAAAACAATGCGGCAATCATGATAGTGTCTGGTCATCCCCAGTGATCAGTGCACTTATAATTTGATAACTATAGTAATAAAAAATTATAAATATAACATTTAGAAATCTAGGTAACTTATTGGGCCTCAAAATAAGGATGGTGTTGCTTTATCCACAGCAGTTAACGAATCTCAACATCGCGATGACCATACGTTATCCACGGCAATTAATGTACATCACAAACAGGGTAATGTTTGTTATCCACAGCAGTTAATCCACATCACAAACAGGTTAATGTTTGTTATCCACAGCAATTGGTACACAACATAAACAGGGTAATGTTTGTTATCCACAGCAGTTAATCCACATCATAAACAGGGTAGTGTTTGTTATCCACAGCAATTAATGCACATCACAAACAGGGTAATGTTTGGCATCCACAGCAATTAATACACATCACAAACAGGGTAATGTTATTATCCACAGCAATTAATGCACATCACAAACAATGTAATGTTTGTTATCCACAGCAATTAATATACATCACAAACAGGGTAATGTTTGTTATCCACAGCAATTAATACACATCACAAACAGGGTAATGTTTGGCATCCACAGCAATTAATACACATCACAAACAGGGTAATGTTTTTTTTATCCACAGCAATTAATGCACATCACAAACAGTAGAATGTTTGTTATCCACAGCAGTTAATGCACATCACAAACAGGGTAATGTTATTATCCACAGCAATTAATGCACATCACAAACAGGGTAATGTTATTATCCACAGCAACTAATACACTTCACAAAAGGGTAATGTTTGTTATCCACAGCAATTAAGGGGATTAACGACGAGGATAATGTTGCACCCTCAGCCAAAGCACATCAGATGTTACAGAACCTCATGAGCAAGATAACTGCTGTCCAGCAGTTGCTGACCTTTCCAACAGGATAATTTTGTGCTGTTATCTGCTTGAGAATAGTAACTGCTGGATCTCATAAGGTGGATAATGTTGTGTTATCCAATTGGGCAAATCGGCAATTACTGGATGATAGGATAAGGATAATGTAGTATTGTCTAAGGACTTTTGTATGTGCAGTACTTTTCGCTGTTCCACGAAACGGAACTTCTAATTATAATTATGGCTTATGATGTCTTTATGCCGTATTTCTTCCTATTTTGTTTTTTGTCTTGGAAATTACTTTCAAATCAGGGTTTTTTCTAGCGGTCTTGTAATGAATCCATAGACTATATTCCTCTAAGAAACCCATACATCACCATTTTAATAAATTATGCAATTTGTCATAATTACACATCATTAACGGAATGACATGATGGATGTTGGACACAGGAGGACACTTAATGGCGCCTGCATCCATCAGAAAGGAACTAATGATGTACAACCACCTTTTCCCATAAATCAACTCTTCAATTACCGCCATCAACCAAATGACAGTCATTAGAGGTTATTGCACTTTACCAAAAATGACATTTAAGGCATTGATTACTTCTATGGTTGGAAGGTGATGAGGGATGTCAAAAAGTTTAGTCAGTCTTGTGGGATATTTATTGACAGGCAGGAGTCCTGAGATTGGATCCGTGGGCGAGAAAGAACGTTTTGGGCGCGCGTTCTTGAATCCCTGCATACCTCTGCTGACCTAAACACTGAATTATGCTCTTGGTTGTAAGACGACTAAAGTGTGTCGCAACTGGGGATGGATGGTGAGAGGAAAAGAGAATTAGTGCTTTCATAGAAGTTACATTCTAAAATATACAGTTTGCAATACAGTCTTTCGAGCGTTATTCCAACTGCTTAGTTTTACTTGTAACTTTGTTAAGTTTACCTGTAACTTTGTTAAGTCTTGGAACAAACTGCCAATTTTAAGT
>NC_089777.1:24504036-24594036 GCF_040412425.1 Macrobrachium rosenbergii | reverse complement strand
TTCTGCCCTAAAATGGAAGACTGCAGTGTCTGCAAAAATACAAAACTGAGAAAAATGGTAGACACTGCAGTTTTCCCTTGCTTTACCACTGATTTTGCAAATATTACAAATGGGACCCCTAAATACTCGTGGAAAGCATTGAAGAATCATTCCGAAACTGCAGTAACCTGTGTATTAGTGTTTCGCGAACCCAATAGGTGGCATATCTCAATTTCGAAAATTATGCAGATAGTGCAGTTTTCCGTTTTAGGGCAGTATTCCTTAATAAATAATGTTCAAAAGTATTGAAGGAACCATTATTAATTTCAAATCGAGTATTTTGGCATGTGAAAACAAATGTTTTGATCGGAGCCAAAGATAGTATTATAATTGCAGTCTTTTAAAAGTCACAAATTTAAAGGCAATTTATGTGTTACTGTTTCAATTAAAGAATGAAATTAATATGGCAATTAAAATACTGTAATTGTTCAAGTTCTTTTGTCACAAGTATAAACTCAAGAAATATATTACTGATCATTCAGCAAACAAAGTAATAATACAAGTAAATTACTGTAATTGTCAATTTTTTCAATTACAAATATACTCTAGAAATATATTACTAATCATTGAAAAGCAATTAGTTTGATAATACAAGTAATCTCCCCTTTCGCCCCGCCCCCTCCCTACGCCCCTCGAAAACGCAAAGACTTTAATCTTCTTCTTCTTCTTCTTCTTCTTCGTCTTCTTCTTCTTCTTCTTCTTCTTCTTCTTCTTCTTCTGCTGAGGAGAAGATTTTCCGGCCGAGTATATATGATAGATCCATTTCCGAGCGAAATCTTTTCCTCCCCCGAAATCTGGAAGGGCCGACGATATCGCAGAAAGGACCACATTATACTCACATCAAAGGAAATCTAAGGAGGCAGCTTGATAGCTGAAGGTCACCCGACGAGGTCACTGGAAGAATGCAGGAAAAAATAGGGAGGGGTGGGGTGGGGGGAGGAGTAAGGGGAGGGAAAGAATAAGAAAGAGGTGGAGGAGGAGGAGGAGGAAGGATAAGAATAGGATGAGGAGGGGAAAGAGGAGGAGGAGGAGTAGGGGAGGATGAGGAGGCAGAGGAGGTTAAGGGAGGGAGGAGTGAGAAGAAGAGGATGAGGAGGAAGAGGAGGTGAAGGGAGGGAGGAGTGGGAAGAAGAGGATGAGGAGGGGAAGGAGGATGAGGAGGTGAAGGGAGGGAGGAGTGGGAAGAAGGGGATGAGGAGGGGAAGGAGGAGGAAGAGGAGGTGAAGGGAAGGAGGAGTGGGAAGAAAAGGATGAGGAGGGGAAGAAGGATGAGGAGGGAAGGAGGGAGGAGGAAGAAGAGGAAGAGGAGGTGAAGGGAGGGAGGAGTGGGAAGAAGAGGATGAGGAGGGGAAGGGAAGGAGGAGTGGGAAGAAGGGGATGAGGAGGGGAAGGAGGAGGAGTAGGGGGAGGAAGAGGAGGGAAAGGGAGGGAGGAGTGGGAAGAAGAGGATGAAGAGGGGAAAGAGGAGGAGGAGGAGGGGAAAGAGGAGGAGGAAGAGTAGGGGGAAGAAGAGGAGGAGGAAAAGAGGGAGAGACAGATGGGGGATGGAGGGGGTTAAGAACAAGAAAATGGAGAAGTCAAACATTCCTTTTACCCTCCCTCTCCCTCCCACGGGGTTACAGGGTCCAATTGAAGAACTCTGGGCCGAATTCAGCCGTGAAATCCGATTTGAACTGTGACTGAAACCCCCCTCCCAAAACCCACCCCCAAAGTTTCCGAGATCGCTTCCAATTCATAAATGCAAAAATCCTTCAGAGTAGATTATGTCCGTCGATGCTGCCTGCGCTTCTTCTCTCTGCTTGCTACGAAGCAAGTGCTTTATTCAGTCACTCATTCCCTGCTTTCATACTGTGGCTTGTGGTTGAAAACGACCACGTGATGCATCTGTTAAATTCTGAGTTTTTCACGACTCATGAATAATAAATAGTAATAAGTCTGTTAACAACAGCGATTTTACTCGAAATTCTAAAGACCAAAAGGAAAAATTGATAAATGGAAGCTTAAAAATGTCTCATTAGGAAGTGCCATAAACTTCAGAAAAACAAGAGAATAATTACTACTTTTCCAATATCTCCTCTCATAAATAGATATTTTTCACGCAGTGAAATAATCATATTCATTGGATGGCGAGACACCATTCTTGGTTAGATGGCATAAGTAAACACAAAATGCATTTGAAATCTATGTACATACGCTCATAAGATGCTACAGGTGTCCATTTAATTGCGAACAAAACCCAGAATCATACTGTTCTAGGACAGATTTCTGAAAATGTTACACCTTTTAGTTTTCTGTAAAAGAAAACTATTGTCCGTCCGCGCTTTATTCTGTCCGCACTTTTTCTGTCATATTCCATTTCAGATCTGAAACCTCATGAGGTTAGAGGCTTGGCAAATTGGTATTTTGATCATTCACTGTCCAAATCATCAAACATACCAAATTGCAGAAAGCCCTTACACCTCAGTTAGCTTCTTTTTTTATTTTATTTAAGGTTAAATTTAGCCAAAATCGTTGTTTATGGCAACGACATAGAATAAAAAACCACCGGTTTCGTAGTTAAAGTTTTTTGGCTGCGGCTCATACAGCATTATATCGAGAACACCGAAAGAGAGATCTGTTTTCGGTGGCCTTGATGCTGTATATACGATGTAGCGGCTGTACAGCAATTTGGTGTTTGATGTTGAGGGTGGAAGAAACTTCGGCGCATTTGGCCTCAGCAGTTTGTTCGATTGGGAATACAGAGAAAGGTGAACTGGACAATACATGTTGTTTTAGTTCCTTTAACAAAAATTCACTGGGGAATTGATCAATATAAACAGACACAGCCACAAGTACAGTCCGGAAACAAGTGGGTGACTGCTTACCGTGTGCCATGTATGTTGTACTTTACGTGTTCCCACCTGTCTGTTCACTTTTCTTTCATTTTCTGTCGTCTCCTCATATGGTTGTCATAACTTTTCTAATTTTGGCTACCTTCATTTTTTACCTTTCACCGAAGAGTAAATCTTTTGGTGGGTTTTGTGGGGATTCTGGAAGTGGGACTTAGTTAATAATAATAATAATAATAATAATAATAATAATAATAGTAATAATAATAATAAAGACCCTGTCCTCTAGTACTTATTATGAGATACAGGTAAAAATTCAATTTAAATCCTTCAGCTTTACGAAATTAGTACCGTCGTAAAATAAAAAAAAGTGCGAATGGTCTCATTATCTTCATCTATAATGAACGTGATTGTTCGTCATTGTCTTCATGATATAATAATAATAATAATAATAATAATAATAATAATAATAATATAATAATAATAATAATAAAAAATAAGCTTTAAAAACATCAAAACAATCTAGGCGTGTGAAAAAAAATAATAATAATAATAATAATAATAAATAAGCTTTAAAACCATCAAAACAATCTAGGCGTGTGAAAAAAAACAATAATAATAATAATAATAATAATAATAATAATAATAATAGTAATAATAATAAATAAACTTTAAAAACATCAAAACAATCTAGGCGTGTGAAAAACAATAATAATAATAATAATAATAATAATAATAATAATAATAATAAATAAGCTTTAAAAACATCAAAACAATCTAGGCGTGTGAAAAAACAACAGCAACAAATAATATAATAATAATAATAATAATAAAATAAAGCTTTAAAACATCTTTAAAAAAAACCTAGGCGTGTGAAAAAAAAGACATCGCAGAAATTTATTCCAGGGCAAATCACAAAGGCTCATTTATTCCGTGTGATTTCAAACCGATCTCCAGGTAATATCTGTGCTAAAAGAGACGGAATTACATTGCAGGGGAGGTTGCAACAATGCAACCCTTCGGAACGAGGGGGGGTTGCTGACAAAAAGTTTATGACTGAATTGGGTTAACAGTGAAAGGACTCGCAATTCAATTGTAAGGGCGAATTGCTGGCAGGGCGGACGCCCGTAGAATAAACTGTCGTTTGTGTGAGTGGAGGAAATTCGCCTGGCCAGTCGAGAGAGCTTTTGTGCTTAAAGCATTATTGAAGTTTCTGGGGCCTTATTGTGACTCACAGCTACTCACGGCTGACTGTTCTTCCCTAAAGTCTGTTATAATCACTTCTGGCTATTAATTTTAGTTTTCTGTAAAAGAGAACTATTGTGCCGGCTTTGTCTGTCCGTCCGCACTTTATTCTGTCCGCACTTCTTCTGTCCGCACTTTTTCTGTCCGCACTTTTTCTGTCCGCCCTCAGATCTTCTGTCCGGGCTCAGATTGATCAAACTACAATCATCAAACATACCAAATTGCAGCCCTCTAGCCACAATAGTTTTCATTTTATTGGTTATGTTGATAATCCACTGGCCTCCAATCATCAAACGTGATTAGTTTCAAATGGCAGTCTTATAGCATTATACCGAGACCACCAGTAGATCTATTTTTTGATTTTATGCTTAGCGGCTTAGAAAACTCGATTGCGACGAAAGAAAGCTCATTTTTCTCTTGTTTTCTGGCAACGCTAACCAGACCACTGAGCTGCCACCACGAAGGGCCATGTTTAAAGAACCATTGGTTCCGCGGGACCCTTATATTATTTATACCAAGACCATTAAAGATAGAAATGAATTTTCGGTAAATTCCTCTAATTATTATGCTGGCCGGCTGTGCAGAAAACTAGCCGATTGCGTCGAAGAAACTCTGGGACTTTTTCAACGAGGAACTATTTTTGTATAGAATCGTTACCCTCATGCCAATGACTTTTTGAAGCATTATAGACTGAAATCTATAAACCAGCAGATTCATCAAAATCTTGTGTCGCAGCATTCCCAGTTGGGTTGAAATACCCCAGTGGGGAGTAATTTTAAATTTAAGTTTGGAAAGGTAAGCTAAGCAACCTGCAGAAATTTAAAACCACGTAAAAACAACCAGTACACGCACCCAAGTCAATGTATTAATGGCATCAGTGTTCTGTCAAGGATAGTCCATAAAACGTAAATCTTGAGAACCGGTGGCCTTTCAGAGCTTAAATTCTTCTTGTAGCTCTCCTCTGATCTTCTTTAAGTCTCTCTCTCTCTCTCTCTCTCTCTCTCTCTCTCTCTCTCTCTCTCTCTCTCTCTCTCTCTCTCTCTCTCTCTCTCTCTCTCTCAGAAGTCAATAAATGATTATCATTAAAAAGTTGTGGTAAGATAATCTTAGTCATTCACAGGAAAGCACGGATTTTGGGTAAAATAATGAGTAGGTTTTAAACAATTCTTATTGAAGTGAAGCCCTTTTTGGAAGATGATTTTCATATGAATGGGGAATTATGACACGTAAAAAAAAAATTATAAAAAAATAATGATAGGAGTAGTAGTGGTAAAAGTAGTTTTGGTACTAGTAACATAACGGCTCCTACTTAAACCAAAAAATATCCTTTTACTCCAAAACTGTAGACAAATAATGCGTCTTAATTAAGCATTAATATAGCCACGTAAAATGTGATGGGCGTTTGAAATTTAATGAAGAATTTAAAATAATTTGACAAACAGATTATCAATGTGTTCATGATAGGTAGACAAGATAAACAGCTTCCAAACACGCTTAAAAAAAATTTTTTTTTGCCCAATGTATCTTACACCACTCTGGAAATTATAACTTATCTTGGCACCGTAGTTGTGCTCAGCTAACATATTTTCCTCTGGAAACTATATTTTGTTTAATACCAGTTCATATTTCGTATATCCGTTCATTTCTTGTCTGCGGATATTGTAACTTGTTCAAAATGTGTTCATATTTAGTGAATGGAAGTTTATGTGAAACCTGTGCAGTAAACAGTGAAGTGAGAATTGCAATATATATATTTTAATAATAAATTTACTTGAACTCATCAAAAGCATTTTAATTCGGACAATTCAAGTATTTCCAAGGATGTCATTCGGTGAAAAATTTTAAACTAAAATAGGAAAGAAAGTTGTTATGATTTCCCCCTCTAAGTAAAAGCCCTAACGTTTCCCCCCCTACTAAGGAAAAACCCTAACGTTTTCCTCTACTAAATAAAAGCCCTAACGTTTTCCCTTACTAAGTGAAAGCCCTAACGTTTTCCTCTACTAAATAAAAACCCTAACGTTTTCCCTACTAAGTAAAATCCCTAACGTTTTCCCCTACTAAGGAAAAGCCCTAACGTTTTCCCCTACTAAGGAAAAGCCCTAACATTTTTCCCTACTAAGTAAAACCCCTAACGTTTTCCCCTACTAAGTGAAACCCCTAACGTTTTCCCCTACTAAGTAAAACCCCTAACGTTTTCCCCTACTAAGTGAAACCCCTAACGTTTTCCCCTACTTAGAAAAACCCCTAGAGTTAAGTTAGGTTAGGCAGGCTAAGCTGCAATCATTTGCCACGGAGATAACTGATTGATGACCAATGTGTCAGTGGAAGGTTGAGGAGAACGTGGACTGTGAAAAGTAAATAGAGTTCAAAGAAATGCAACTTCAGGAATACATTAGATAGATTGACAATCACTGTTTTCACATCAATAAAAACCAATGCATCCTTTGCACCCAAACCAGAAAACCTACCCACCGAACTAAGCATTGGAGTACCAAAGGCTAAATAAGATGACTAGTGTGTCAGTGGAAGGTTAGGGAAACAAAGTATGAAAAGAAAATAGTATTGAATGAAATGCAACGTCAGGAATACACTAGATAAATTGGCAATCGCTTCTATCACATCCATAGAAAACAATGCAGCTTTAGCACCAAAACCATAAAATATACGTACAGAACTAAGTATTGAATCACTAAAGACTAAACAGAATAAAAACACCTGAATTGCTTTCTCAGTACAATCAAAATATTCGTTGAGGAGAGAAATCCTTTCTCGAGATTGTTTGGAAGAAAAACCTAGCTGCTTCCTTTGGTTCTTACAAGGGAGAGAGACACGGCATTAAAAAGAACAACTGCTTGCATAGACAGGAAGATTAAAGTTGGAAGAGGGTTTTTCTCTTCCCCTTCCGAACAAAAAGGAGAGAGAGGGAGAGAGAGAATTACCAATAAAAGTTTACCTATTCACAAATTTAACGGCGAAGCGAAAAAGCCTTGGAAGTGTATAAACATATTTTCCCAACTCGAATGCAAACTGATTACAATACTTGGGAGTTCGATGAGATTTCGTAAGTATTCAGGAAGAAAAATGTTTCTGATCTCCGTTTCATGAATGATTTTGCCTCGAATGACTGATTTAAACACAGTGATGACGAGTGTATCACATGTACATCATGAGTCTGCCCTAATTAATATCTTCTTAGAAATTACTTAGAAAAATAATCAAACTTCTTTTATGAATTTCTTGATGGCTTCTTATATCGTTAGCAAACAAAAATCACAGGTATCCCTCCCAAATGAAATGAATGAATTAGCCATAATTAATGGCTAATTTATTTAATTTGCAAAGGATACTGTACCTGTGATTTTTGCTTGCTAACAATATAAGAAGCCATCTGGAAATTCATAAAAGGAGTCTGATTATTTTTACTAGACTCTTGAGTTCAGTGCTATTGTGGGTTACTTTTTGACCAGAATATAGTTAAGATAAAGTTAATCAATGCCTAACACGTGTTTTGAGGTAATACATAAGATGTAATTCGCGTTTCCTCCGAAAATGAAAATTGGTTTTGCAGTTTTTGAAAGTAGTTATAGCAATATCATAATGGAATACGTCTGTTTTCTTGAAAATATAGGTTTTTCCATCCTATAAACTACTTCGAACATACAGATACACATATACGGACGGAATGCAAAAACCTTTTGCGAAAATGACAGTAAGTTCTCTCAGTTGAAGGGTTTCAAATAAATTCTGCGTTTGTTGAAACTGATGGACCCAGAAGTAGTAATTATGAGGGTTAATACAACGATACAACCCATCAGAGCAAGAATGCTGATCTCTGAGGGTTGATACGACAGTGCAGCCTATCAGAGCAAGGATGACTGATCTCTGAGGGTTGATACGACAGTGCAGCCTATCAGAGCAGGGTGACTGATCTCTGAGGGTTGATACGACAATGCAGCTTATCAGAGCAAGGGTGACTGATCTCTGAGGGTTGATACGACAATGCAGCCTATCAGAGCAAGGGTGACTGATCTCTGAGGGTTGATACGACAATGCAGCCCATCAGAGCAAGGGCGACTGATCTCTGAGGGTTGATACGACAATGCAGCCCATCAGAGCAAGGGTGACTGATCTCTGAGGGTTGATACGACAATGCAGCCTATCAGAGCAAGGGTGACTGATCTCTGAGGGTTGATACGACAGTGTAGCCCGTCAGAGCAAGGGTGACTGATCTCTGAGTGTTGATACGACAATGCAGCCTATCAGAGCAAGTGTTTTACTGTTACTTTTCATTTGAAACAGTCCGCAGTTTGGGATTTGAAAGAACCGAAAGGTACCTGGACAGCTGTGAAATCTTTTCCTTCTTCTTCTTCTTCATCTTCTTCTTCTTCTTCTTCTTCTTCTTCTTCTTCTTCTTCTTCTTCTTCTGAATAAAGAGAAAACATCTGTTCAGCCAATACGAATATTTCAGTGACGTCCTGGAGAATAGTATATTTCCCTGACAGCAAAATTATATTCCCTTGATATTTCTCTTCGTCGTATTTTGCTTCCAAACAAAGAGAAAACTTATTGTGTCGATTTCGATTTAATCCCAGGCAGGTGGAAATGCAGTTCAGAACAAACAAAGTAGTTGAAACTCTTTTGAAAAGTGTAGAGAGGAACTCGTTTTGAAGCGTATTGATGAAGATCGTGTTTATAGCTTCGACTCTACGGAAGGTTTGTTATCACTTTATAAGTGTTTATTGTTTACAATAGCTCCTATTTCAGGAGGGCGAATAGGTGTTTAAAGAATGAATAAGTGATAGAGGATTTAGTATGGAATAATAAAGGATTTATTGTGGAATAATAGAGGATTTAGTATGGAATGATAGAGGATTTAGTATGGAAAAATAGAGGATTTAGTATGGAAAAATAGAGGATTAAGTATGGAAAAATAGAGGATTTAGTAAGGAATGGTAGAGGCTTTAGTATGGAATGATAGAGGATTTAGTATAGAATGATAGAGGATTTAGTATGGAATAATAGAGGATTTAGTATGGAATGATAGAGGATTTAGTATGGAAAAATAGAGGATTTAGTATGGAATAATAGAGGATATAGGATGGAATAATAGAGGATTTAGTATGGAATACTAGAGGATTTAAGATGGAGTAATAGGGGATTTAGTATGGAATAATAAAGGATTTAGTATGGAATAATATAGGATTTAGTATGGAGTAATAGAGGGTTTAGTATGGAAAATTACCATCTCTCTTGCATACCCTTAAAACCTTTTATTTTGCAATAACTATAAAGTATTATAGATTTATTCCAAGATTTTGCAGTTAGGAGAATAAATGTTAAATAGCAAATAAACATTGGAGGATTTAGTATGGAAAATTACAGTCTCTCCTGTTAACTCTTTCATCCTATAATATCTTATTTTGCAAAAACTATTATAAACTTATTCAGCGATTTGATACATTAATGGCAGTTATATACATATAGATATGTTGATATATATATATATATATCTCAGTATATATATATATATATATATATATATATATATATATATATATATATATATATATATATATATATATACACACGAAATGAAGATTCTATATAATTAAGCAAGGTCGTAGTAAAAGACAGTCATCCTTTCTTCATTTAGAAAAGGTCGAATTTTGTATGCTTCCAGGGTCAACCTTCTTAATACACACGTGAAAGTCTCATCAGTGGCATGGGGAGTTTTTTTCAAGAGGGCTAACATCTTCTTGGGCTCACCACACATTATGGACAAATGATGTATGTTTGTGTGTATGTGTATGTATGTATGTTTATGTATAGTTTATATATGTGTGTATATATATGTTTATATATGTATGTATATGTATATATATGTGAATGTATATATATATATATATATATATATATATATATATATATATATATATATATATATATATATATATATATATATATATATATGGTGTATTGGATACTGATGGGTCATTTGTGGTTTAATTGATACACGCATGAGCACATATGTGTATGAACTTTCTTCCGCATCAGAAATAAAATTTAAACTTAAAACATTCAGGCAAAATGTAATCATTATGAACTTTCTCTTTATGAGGCCTTTCATCTTCAATCATAGAAAAGTCTCATAAAGTCTAAAAGATAAAAAAATGTGACGGTAATTATTACAACACAAAAAGAGATATTTCATCACCACGGAAAGTAAGAATATTATCAACAGCCTCAACAAAAGGTGTTGAAGTAATATTACATCCAAAGAAACGCAGTCCAAAATAGAAGAGACATCACAGAACAATAATAGTTTCGTTAAAAAAAAAAGTCCAGACAAATTAGCTTAGGTCACTCATCAAAGAGGCGAAGATGAAAGTAAGATTACGCGGCGATCTGATCAAAATTTACAGCATGAAGTATTATTATTTTCTGATATGTAACTGTTCGTAATAGGGTTATGCCTCGAACGAATAAGTTTTCTAAAAATATTTCCTCGTCTCGTCGTGGTAATTAGGTATAAAGAAACATTTTTTTTTATTTTTGTCTTTGGATTAATTGAGTTCGATAATGATATAGACAGACTAAATTGATTTTTAGTTTTCTGTAAATGAAAACTATTGAGAAGGCTTTGTCTGGCCGTCCGCGTATTTTCTGTCCGCCCCCAAATCTTAGAAACTACTGAGGCTAGAGGGCTGCAAATTGGTATGTTGATCATCCACCCTTCAGTCATCAAACATTCCAAATTGCAGTCCTCTAGCATAAGTAGTTTTTATTTCATTTAAGGTTAAAGTCAGCCATAATTGCGCTTCTGGCAGCGATATAAGCTAGGCCACCGCCGAGTCGTGGTTAAAGTTTCATGGGCCTCGGCTCATACAGCATTCTACCGAGACCACCGAAAGATAGATTTATGGAAAATTCCGGAGGCCTTGATTATACGCTGTACAGAAAACTCGATTGCGCCGAAGAAACTTCGGCGCAATTTTTACTTGTTTATTTTAATTATGGCAAGTGTGAAGAAACATTTATCTACATTTTCTCGCCTTTTTTTTATATAATTAGGTACAAAGAAATACATTTTTTTCTTTGATTAGTGACTGTGATAATTACATAGACAGACTAAACTGATTTCTTTGATTCTAATTAAAAGAAATATAAATAAATATATATATATATATATATATATATATATATATATATATATATATATATATATATATATATATATATATATATATATATATATATATATATATATATATATATATATATATATATATATATGAAGATACATCTGTCTATTTATGAAGAAACGTAAAATTATCCCAAACACGACTTTAGTACTGTTAGGAAAATTCCTTATGATACTGTCAGCCCCTTGTCAAATTAATTATTTCCCTTACCTTTCTGGTCCTCACCCATTAATTCGGGTGTTTTTGGGCCACCTTGTGGCCCAGAGCCAATCACCGCTGACTCCCCTTTAATTATAATTGTAAAGAAACATTTAGCTATTTTCAAAGAACAGATGATGATTATTATTATTATTATTATTATTATTATTATTATTATTATTATTATCGTTGTTGTTGTTATTATTTTTATTATTATTATGTCGTCAAAGAGATGATAATTGCAACGTATTTATACCTTACTGATAATAACAGCGCTTTGTCACATTAACCATTTGTTGTCAAATTAGTCCTTTGTATTACGCCTTCATTAGGATGTTTTCCGGCAACCTTGTGACCCACAGTCAGTCGACCTTGACCCCTCTTGCAAGTTTTACTAACGTGCAAATATTTCCCGAGGCGAGGACGTCATACCTCCGGTCAACATACCTTTTTTTTTTTAATTCCGAACTTTGCGAGACTGAAAAGTCGACCAATTGAATTCTAATGGAAGTGGAAATAACAATAGTCAATAAATTTCTCAACTTTTCGTGGCATTTCGACTGAAAAGGGGGAATGGAAGAAAAGTGACAATTAAACCAATTTGTAACTGGGAAGTCAATCAAGATTTATGTAAAAAAAAAAAAAAGGGTAAACCGCTGTATGGTGAAAATGGGATAACGAAAGCAAATAGAGAAACGCGCAAACAAAGAGATATAGAGAAAGATTCAGTGTAAATAAGGAATAAAGAACTGAAAAGGAAAGAGAAAAATACGGGGAAAAGGCAAAAGAAAGTCAGTAATGCTGTTAGTGCACCTCAACGCGGTGCACTGTAGGCATTACTTGTGGGTCTTTGCAGCGTCCCTCAGCTCCGGCCCCTAGCTGCAACCCCTTTCATTCCTTTTACTATACCTCCTTTCATATTCTCTTTCATCCATCTTACTTTCCACCCCCTCCTAACATTTGTGGTTACAGCTTTCAAACCCTTTTACTCTCTGTTTCCCTTTCAGCGCTGAATGACCTCATAGGTCCCAGCGCTTGGCCTTTGGCCTTAATTTTATATTCCATCCCAATAACGTTGTTGATTATCGCGGGTTTCTTTGTCATATCTATAGCTTTCAACTAGAACACTCTTTTAAACATAATTTACTCAATCATAATTACTTTATTTTTTTTATATATGCGAAGTAGAACGCTGTCGTATTACCTGTAAATGAAATTACGCATTTTAAAGCTATTTCCATATTCTTCTTCTTCTTCTTCTCTTGGAAGTTTCAAACTTCAGAACGCTATCACTACTCCTCCTCTTTGTTGGTAATTGTGTTATGCCGTGGAAATTATATAATTTCCGGTATAACCAAGGAGAGAGAGAGAGAGAGAGAGAGAGAGAGAGAGAGAGAGAGAGAGAGAGAGAGAGAGGAAAAGCTCAATAAAAGAGAAAGGTATAAAGAAATAAGCGGAGAGAGAGAGAGAGAGAGAGAGAGAGAAACAAGTCGGGCCAAAGAGAGGTAGAGTGGAAGACCTCAATAAGAGAGAAAGTTAGAGAGAACTAAGCGGAACCACACGGAGAGAGAGAGAGAGAGAGAGAGAGAGAGAGAGAGAGAGAGAGAGAGAGAGAGAGAGAGAAACAAACATGTCGAGCCAAAAGAGAGAGAATAGAACAGCTCAATGAGAAAGTTGAAGAGAACTAAACGGAACCACAAAGACACAGAGAGAGAGAGAGAGAGAGAGGGGGTGCTGAAACTTAATCAGGGAGAGACAAGAGACAAAAATGCAAATAGCCTGGCCCTCATACACATGAACAATATGAAGAAAAAAAATCCTTTCAAAGAGAGAAAGAGAGAGAGAGAGAGCGAGCTAAACTTAATCAAGGAGAGATAGTGGTCCGCAGACACATAAACAGTAAAAAGAATATAAAAAAATCACATGCAAAACTCATATCAGAGAGAGAGAGAGAGAGAGAGAGAGGGCTAAGCTTAATCAAGGTGAGACAATGGCCAACGAAAAGAAAATAAAAGAAATCACAGGAAAAACAAGATCAGAGAGAGAGAGAGAGAGAGAGAGAGAAGAGAAAGAGAGAGAGAGTGTATGAGATAGATGAAGGTAAATTACAAAAAGGGTGGACAGAGAGAGAGAGAGAGAGAGAGAGAGAGAGAAAGAGCTAAATTATAAAAACGGGTGGGGGGAGGTTAGGGGGTTATTGAGGCTCCTCGCCCCCGTCTGATAAATAAAGGATATGCTCGTAGGATGTAGGAATCCATTATCTTCCCTTTTTTCCAGCCGTATTCTCGGGAAGACTAATAGTCATCAGCCTTTTTCTCTCCGGCCTCTCTCGTTGCAATTACCTCCGATGACTGCCATTTGGCTGAATGCCGTCATTCCCCCAATTTTATCAATAAGATGCGGGATTTTTTTTTTCCCTTTTTTTCCATTTTCCCCAGGTATCATATTTCACCTCGTCCTCGTGACTCTCCTGGGCAACGTGATGCCTTCGCTCTTTATTATTATTATTATTATTATTATTATTATTATTATTATTATTATTATTATTATTATTATTGCTGTTTTGTTTTTATTTTTGTTTTGTTTTTTATTATTATTATTATTATTATTATTATTATTATTATTAGTAGTAGTAGTAGTAGTAGTAGTATTTTTTATTATTATTATTATGTTTACCTATGTCGTCAAAAATATAACAGTTGCATTATGTACATTACTTCTTTAGGTAGGTTATTATTATTATTATTATTATTATTATTATTATTATTATTATTATTATGTCGTCAAAGAGATAATAATTGCATCGTATTCATATCAAGCACATTATGTACATTAATTGTTTATGTTATTATCATATTATTATTATTATTATTATTATTATTATTATTATTATTATTATCATTATTATTATTATGTATCAAAAATAACAGTTGCGTCATACTTATATGAATTACATTATATTATTTATTTTTTCGATGTGTCCTGGGTGATGTAAGTACATTACATTATTATTTTTTTTTTTTGCTTCGATGTTTCCTGGATGATGATAAATGTATAAAACTAGTCAAGGGTTAAAGAACATCCTTTGTCTTTAGTTAAGTTCTATAAATGAAAATTACCCGTATGATAAATGAAACCAGTTTTGAAAATATACGTAGTGTGCTCATACAATAAAAAATTTCGATAATATATTTTGATGCGCAATGCCAACAAACTACGCATCAATGTATTGTATTAGTCAGTTTAGTGAAGTTTTTGTTTGGTGTAAAACAACTGACATGTCTCTTGTACTTTACTTTTGGTGAATATTTTTAGTTTTCTGTAAAAGAAAACTATTGTGCCGGCTTTGTCTGTCCGTCCTCACTTTTTGTTCCGCCCTCAGATCTTAAAAACTACTGAGGCTAGAGGGCTTCAAATTAGTATGTTGATCATCCACCCTCCAGTCATCAAACATTACAAATTGTAGCCCTCTAACCTCAGTAGTATTTATTTTATTTAAGGTTAAAGTTAGCCATCCATAATCGTGCTGCTGGCAACGATATAGGATAGGCCACCACCGGCCCGTGGTTAAAGTTTCATGGGCCGCGGCTCGAGACTACCAAAAGTTAGATCTATTTTCTGTGGCCTTAATTATACGCTGTAGCGGCTGTACAGAAAACTCGATTGCGCCGAAGAAACTTCGGTGCATTTTTTACTTGTTTTTTTATGTGCTATAGTTTTCATGAATATCATTAAATTATGTAAAGACCATTTTCCGTACTTTTACTTAATACAATAAAATTGACGGGTTTCTAATTCTTCAAGATTTTTTTATGGAAAAATACACAAATTATATAAATTTTTGTGTTAGGCTAAATTCAGCTCATAATTTTCGTCCACAATTCTTGTTACTTTCCTTTTCTCTGGCATGTTGTAAATTAATATAAAAATAATTATTCCAGCACAAAAACTATTTTTACACGGAATAAGAGCACCCAGGGGGAATATTGCCGAGAGGAAACGCTGTCATTAAGAGCTGGGTACACTGCGATCTGGGTATAACATTTTTATTATTATTATTATTATTATTATTATTATTATTATTATTATTATTAAGAATGTGCTCTAAGTCAATTAGACCAACCCACAAAAAGGCTGTTGACTAAGATGAAAAGATTTAACGGAAGCGAATATCCATAAGTAGAGTGGGAGAGAGAGAGAGAGAGAGAGAGAGAGAGAGAGAGAGAGAGAGAGAGAGAGAGAGAGAGAGAGAGAGAGAGAGGCGCAGTAAAGAGAAGAAAAATATAGTTTGTGCAATTAATAAAAGAATAAACACATAGCCATAGACGTAAATGGAGTTTGAGAAATCAAACACAAAAATTAAATAGTGCCACAACAACGATATGTTGTAATTATCGTCAGCACCTATTATATATATATATATATATATATATATATATATATATATATATATATATATATGTGTGTGTGTGTATATATATATATATATATAATATATATATATATATATATATATATATATATATGTATGTATGTATGTATATATGTGTATATATATAAAAAAATATATATATGTATACATATTAACACTGACATGTATATATGTATAGGTTTATATATATATATATATATATATATATATATATATATATATATATATATATATATATATATAATATTATTAACACTCACTATGTGACATCCAAATTGAATGCAATATTATTAGCATTCCTCCTGTGACCTGTAGACTCGAAGCTAATATTATTAACACTATATATGTGACAGCCGGAAGAAATCTAACATTATTTGCGACTTGCAAAAGTCAAACTAAAATGAATAACATTGACAGGTGGCAGCCAAAGTGAATCTAACATTATTAACATTGCCTGAGTGCCTTGCTGAAACCAAGCTAATCTTGTAACATGCCTGCGTGGCTTGCAAAAGCCAACCCAACACGAACAGCGTTGCCTACGTGACTTTCGTCTGGTAGACCTCTTTCTGTTGTGAAGGCCGCAGCATTTAAATGAAACTCGGTTTTCTTGTTTGTCAGTCTGAATGCTTTTCATTTCAACCTGATCCTTGACTACCAAAACAATTGCGGGAAAGTATTGCAATGATCTGCAATGTATTATCCAGTAACAGCCTTCAGGACAATAAGCTTTGCTTCAAGTTATTCTCGCGTCAGTAATCCCTCGGTACAATGAGAACAGATGTTTCATTTTTGTTTTAAAAACCGGTCGCAAAGAGAAGGGTTGTTCACTGATCATTCAGGCTCCAATACACCTTACCTTTTTAAAGGAAAGGTAAGGCTGTTATTGTTTCCCATAGAATTGGGGAATGTATAGAAAGACATTTGCCATTAGGGTAAGGAATATAAAGACTCATACCGATTATTTTAAAGAACAGTTGAGTTCGGCATCAAGCCACTTATAAGCGAGCAACTGTTAACACGATTTATTAATACAGACTCATATTTTTCCATCGTCTGTCGATTCTGCTATTAATGCCCACATCCTCAGTTTCTTAAACAATAGTCAAACCCAAACAAAAGAGGCGTCGAGGAATACAGACCTTTTAAATGGAAACTCAAAAGCACAGTAATATAACTTACTTGTTAACAAAGGCTTTGGTCTGTATTTTTCCAGGCGATTCTATACTGGACTCTCTTAATCAAAAGAACATTGATACAAGGTTTGTGTTACAAGAGGGTTTCGCAGACTTTTTCCAGTAAGTTCTATGCTGGACTCTCTCAGATCCTGGAACGGCGGACAAGGTTATACGTTTTAGGCAGTAGCTTTGTAATTCACCACAACGAAAAGGTAGGCAGTTGACGAAAATAGTAAATAGCTGAGTAAAATTGCTGCCTAAAAACTGAATGCTTGTCTAGATGAGGCAAATAAGACGGCGCCCACACTGCAGTCAAACATGTCAAATAAGGCGGCGCCCACACTGCAGCCAAACATGTCAAATAAATCGGCGCCCACACTACAGCCAAACATGTCAAATAAGGCGGCGCCCACACAACAGTCAAACATGTCAAATAAATCGGCGCCCACACTACACCCAAACATGTCAAATAAGTCGGCGCCCACACTACAGTCAAACATGTCAAATAAGGCGACGCCCACACTACAGTCAAACATGTCAAATAAGGCGGCGCCCACACTACAGTCAAACATGTCAAATAAGTCGGCGCCCACACATCACACAGGTTCAAACATGTCAAATAATCTCGGCAGTGCGCCAGCACAAAGAATCACTCAAACATGTCAAATAAGTCGGCGCCCACACTACACTCAAACATGTCAAATAAGTCGGCGCCCACACTACACTCAAACATGTCAAATAAGGCGGCGCCCACACTACACTCAAACATGTCAAATAAGGCGGCGCCCACACTACACTCAAACATGTCAAATAAGGCGGCGCAAACAGAAACATCAAACATGTCAAATAAGGCGGCATAAAACACTGTTTTTAACAAACATGATCAAATAAGGCGGCGCCCAAACCACACTTCTGTCAAACATGTCAAATAAGGCGGCGCCATATACTACATCCCTCAAACATGTCAAATAAGGCGGCGCCCAGGAGAACAAAACACTCAAACATGTCAAATAAGGCGGCGCCCACACTAGGCACTCAAACATGTCAAGCGTTAAGGCGGCGCCCACACTTCCGTTCAAACATGTCAAATAAGGCGGCGCCCACACTACACTCAAACATGTCAAATAAGGCGGCGCCCACACTGCAGTCAAACATGTCAAATAAGGCGGCACCCACACTACAGTCAAACATGTCTCAACTCCAGTGAGTGACTTATTGCACACACATCACAGACAGGTTGAATACAGGTCAGTGACTTACGTGTAATCTCGACCAGTGCTTCATAAGATTATCCAGCATTGGCCAAAGAATCGTTTTCTATTCGACGTGTTTACAACCCGTTTGGGATTTGTACCAGACAAGTTTCTGACTCTTGTTTATGACTGTTATGTGGATGCATCCTAATAGAAATCAGGGGAAGGGAACTCCTTGGTTAAGGTAAAAGTAGTAAAAGTTAGGTTTGATTAAAGAAGTTAAGGTTAGGTTAAGGTTCATTTTTGTAAAGTTGGCGTCACCGTCAATTGCTGTCAGTAAATGTCTTTCTGCATCGTTTCACGCGTACCCCGGAAATAAACTTTCTTTTTCTCCCAAGCTAATATTGACTCAATTATGGCAAAAACACTTAAAAACATCTAATATAGTTATTAATAATGGAAATGTTTGCGATTGTTTCAACATTCAAAAGCAGAAACGATAATGAAATGTTTTTTGATCAAAATTTCCATTAGTCCTCGCAAAAACGTAGTTTGTTTTTAACAAGAATAACTGGATAAAATAACTAGAAAACACAAAGAGCAAAACTCAAACAAACCATTTCGCCCACGCCTTTTACAGAGAAGAAAAACATTCTTCGAGATATATTGCAGAACAATAAAGGCCATATGGTGACAGTGCGCCTGACATATATCCACTGCATCCCACATATAAGTCGGCTGCTGTCTCCAAATGAATGATAGAGGCGCCCTCAGGAGAATGGGAAAAAAAATTAAGAAAAATGTCCACTCTTGCTTCCTTCCCCCGTTTGAGGTAGTGCCGTCAGTGCACCTCACTTGGTGCACTGTAGGCATTTCTTAAGGTTCTATGCAGCGTTCCGTCGGCCCCTAGCTGCAACCCATTTCATTCCTTTTACTGTACCTCCGTTCATATTCTCTTCCTTCCATCTTGCTGTCCACCCTCTCCTAACAATTGTTTCATAGTGCAATTGCGAGGTTTTCCTCCTGTTGCAGCTTTCAAACCTTTCTATTCTAAATTTCCTTTTCAGCGTTGATGACCTCATAGGTCCCAGCGCTTGGCCTTCGGCCTAAATTCTACATTCTATTTTACTTTTTTCTTGCCTCCTTCATATGGGCAAACGATCTGAAGTCATTCTCTTCAGTTTCGGGAATGAGTCAGGATCGATTAACTGATTGATTGATTGATTGATTGCTATCTATCATCTGGTGGTAGCAAAGCAATTTAGTAAATCATCACATACATGGATCAGGGTTTTGTGACGTTATGTGTAATTCCTGGAAATGTTAAATTCAAGTTAAATGAAAAATATGTATCAAATAGCATCACAGAATACGAATTGAAATCTGAGATTTCAATTATAGCAGATATGCTCAAAGTTTCTTGAATCGAAAATGAAATATTTCAATCTATGGTCAACAATCCAATATACAAGGACCATTTTATAAATGGCCGAATAAACGAAAAATCTTTGAATTATTTCGCATAATTTTCCTTAATTAAGAAAGGGTAAATAAGAGAGGAGAAGAAGAAGAAGAAGCGAAAGATCTTTCAATAAAAATTTTGTCTCAATCTTCAATAAATAAAACGTAAACAATTAAAGAAAGACGAGACTTCAATACTTAATTTCTGACAATTTCAGATGAACTCTCTTTACGAGAAAAAAAAAAATCGTTACAAAAATAAATACTCTGAGAGATACGCTCTCTTACTCCTCGCGAGAGAAAACAAGTTGAATTTATAGAATTCGAAACGATATCTGAAAGTTTTCCGGGAAAGCAGGTCACGGTTCGAATCGCGTTTCATGGCTGAGTTCGGCTCAAAGTTTTGGAGGTTGGCCCTGTCCATCTTCCGAGTGGGGTGGGGGAGGGGGAGGGAAGAGGCTCTCTCCCCCTCTTCTTACTCTTGGAAAGGTGCCTGTTTTTCTTTTGCCCAATTTACGATAGTTACAAGAAGAAAGGATTGTTCTAAACAACAATAATAGATAATAATTTTGGGGGATTTTGACAACAATAGAAATAGTAATAATTTTAATAATAATATTGGGAAGAAAAACAATTAAAGGATCGATTGTAATAACAATAACAATACTGATAAGAAGCAGAAGAGGAAAAGGCTCGTATTCAGCAACAGTAACCAACAAGTAAAAATGCGCCGAAGTTATTTCGGCGCAATCGAGTTTTCTGTACAGCCGCTACAGCGTATAATCAAGGCCAACGAAAATATATTTATCTTTCGGTGGTCTCGGGATAATGCTGTATGATCCATGAGCCACGGCCCATGAAACTTTAACCACGGCCCGATGGTGGTGGCTATCCTATATCGTTGCCAGAAGCACGATAATGGCTACCAGATGACCATCACTGTTGTAACGCCAGTTAACCTTAAATCAACCAGATAAAATCTCCATCAACCGATGACCATGAGGCTCAGAGGGCTGCAATATGGTATGTTTGATGATTGGAGGGTGGATGATCAACACACCAATTTGCAGCCCTCTAGCCTCAGTAGCTTTTAAGATGAGGGCGGACTGAAAAAGTGGGGACAGATAAAAGTGCGGTGGGACAGACAAAGCCGGCACAATAGTTTTCTTTTGCAGACGACTAATATTATTAAGGAGACATAAATGAATATTTATAATTTAGGTGAGGCTCTTAAAAGGTTGATTTTATTATATGATGTCACGAAGGAGTTACGCACCTTGACGACAGCACTAAATCCAGGTAAAAGAGGTCGGTTGGCTGTTGGAGTAATGCCTCTTTCTGAGTATAACCGATATTGAAGGCTTATATGTGACACGTTCGTCAGTAGGATTTCATGTACATGTCTCCTAGAAATTGGCAAATTCAAGCGTGCAACCACAAAGGTAAAACCTATTATGGGCTTTTTTTTTTGAAAGGTTTGATAAGAATTCACTCGTATGTCTGCCCATTTCTGGAAATGAGATTATCAATTTGTTTTCTATGATTCTCTGTAAAATACATTTTTTCCAGCCATAAATTCTGAAACAAATGTGATTTTGTAAGTTCCTCATCTCCATCAGAAGGCACATTGGGGCCAGTTCCTTACATCAACCAGTGACACCTCATCATTAAGATAACCATAATTGTTGAAAACTGAATAAAATCAGTGTTTATCAATCTCCAGAAATGATTTCGATGACGCATCGCCACAAAGATGACCATCATTGTTGTAACGCCAGTTCCTCAACTCCATCAACCAGATGACCATCACTGTTGTAACGCCAGCCTCTGAACTCCGTCAACCAGATGACCATCATTGTTGTAACGCCAGTTCCTCATCTCCATCAACCAGATGACCATCACTGTTGTAACGCCAGTTCCTCAACTCCATCAAACAGATGACCATCATTGTTGTAACGCCAGTTCCTGAACTCCATCAACCAGATGACCATCATTGTTGTAACGCCAGTTACTGAACTCAATCAACCTGATGACCATCATTGTTGTAACGCCAGTTCCTGAACTCCATCAACCAGATGACCATCATTGTTGTAACGCCAGTTCCTCATCTCCATCAACCAGATGACCATCATTGTTGTAACGCCAGTTCCTCATCTCCATCAACCAGATGACCATCATTGTTGTAACGCCAGTTACTGAACTCAATCAACCTGATGACCATCATTGTTGTAACGCCAGTTCCTGAACTCCATCAACCAGATGACCATCATTGTTGTAACGCCAGTTCCTCATCTCCATCAACCAGATGACCATCATTGTTGTAACGCCAGTTCCTCATCTCCATCAACCAGATGACCATCATTGTTGTAACGCCAGTTCCTGAACTCCATCAACCAGATGACCATCATTGTTGTAACGCCAGTTCCTGAACTCCATCAACCAGATGACCATCATTGTTGTAACGCCAGTTCCTCATCTCCATCAACCAGATGACCATCATTGTTGTAACGCCAGTTCCTCATCTCCATCAACCAGATAACCATCATTGTTGTAACGCCAGTTCCTGATGAACTCCATCAACCAGATGACCATCACTGTTGTAACGCCAGTTCCTGAACTCCATCAACCACCAAACATGACCGAAAGCAAAGAAACAAAACCCACCGTACAAACTCGCATATTCTGTAATCCGTCAACCCCTTTCTTCCGTCCTTTCATACAAAATGTAAACCCTCGCTGCGCTGCTACTCGATTGAATAAGAGACTTTTATCAGCAACCCCCTCCCTCGCTCTGCAGGGCTGCATCGTTGCAACTTCCCTTGCAACAGATAACTTACTTAAAATCCAGTTCGATGTCACTTAGCATAACTCACTTCTGTGATTGCACGAGCTAAATGCATTAGTTTGTTTGTTGTTTTTTTTACTTTGCATGTTGAAGTCTGTGTCATCGTGAGTGTTTCTTGTTGTACTTTCTGGTGTTAATGAATATGCTCTTTGAAGCCCTGACGTACATACATATTCTAAAGTCTAAACCAAGGCCAAGAGAAAGAGAAGGTCTGCTCACTTCCCGCCAAATCTCCCATGTAGGCGGAGCTTTGTCTACCTCCTTATTGCGTCAGCAGGTGAATTGCCGTAATGAGCAGGTACCTCTAAGATACGTCATCGCTTACGTAGTTACCCCGGGTGGGAGGTGACTCCACCCAATTAGGTAGACATTGTCTCTCTTGGCCTTGGTCTAAACTATTAAGACGGAAAATAATAATCCAAGATTGGTTATATGACTTCTTACGAATATGAAATACATTATAAGATACCGGTAATAGATGACAAAATATGACGAAACTCGATAAATATAAAAGAATGAAATGCGAGACAAGAAACGTGAACGATATTTGCGATTCGAGTCATGTCATCTCATCATCTTGGTTGGTTCATTTTTGGAAGCCTTCGTTTAGACTGCTCTTCAATTCATGTCTCATTTATATCAGAATGTCTCTCAGGTCTTCACTTCATTTTTTGCAGAATACTTTAGGTGTCCTGTGTAAAAAAAAAAAAAAAAAAAAAACATAATTTGCACAAAGGTCTTTCGACAAGCTGTTGAACCCTGACAAGGGCCCTTTGCCTTACCCGAGTCCAGTTGGTATCTGACAAGTTCTCTCTCTCTCTCTCTCTCTCTCTCTCTCTCTCTCTCTCTCTCTCTCTCACACACACATGTACCTATTCTGTCTAAGGGGGTAAATCAAATCTTAAACTTACAAAACTAAAATTTATATTAAGCAAGTTTAACAACGGATCATGTAAAATGAAATTATGAAAGATGCTCGAGCATGTAATCTTACAAATTTTACCAAATTGCTTTTGTATTTTGCATAACCCGTATCATTAGTAGAAATGAAGTCATGCCAAGTGATTTTTGACACTGGAAGATCTCTTACTCTTAGAAGTATACATTATATAAAGCCCTTGGCGGAGCTTTTAGTTGAACTTGAGAAAGAGGAATGAAAAGAAAGCAGATTAATCCAACTCTGCCTACTTGCGTTTAAATGAAATATATAGTTTCTTTTCTACGAAGCTATCTCTGTTCGAAAGTGCTTTATTTCCCATTGCTGCGAATCTGTTGACTTTAGTTCGCGAAAAATCTTTTTTTTTTAAACTGTACCCTTCATAGTATCATAAATTTTCCTAACAAAAGTCCGATGTTGAATTCCTGTGCGTTCGAGACTGCATAATTTCTTGTTGCGACGAATCTGTTGACTTTAGTTCGCAAAAATCCTTTTTTTCTTCTTCTTCTTCTTCTTCTTCTTATTCTTCTTTAAAAAAAACTGCCCCCTACATAGTACCATAAATTTTTCCCAATAAAAGTCCAGTTTGAGGTTCCAAGGAGACTGCATAATTACGACTCAGTAGACAATAATTTGGCTTTTTACAAATATTAATTATTATCCTAATATGTTGTATGTCTTAAAAACATCAGTATAGATACACAAAAGGAGATTCATCTCTTTAGGTGCAAATCGAGGTTTCAATTCACAATAAAAATGAAGTAGACACGAACTACATTTTTAAGTCATGAACGATCAGTATTGGTACAGAAAAAGATATATATCTCTTTCAATGCATATCAAAGCATTAATTTACAATAACAAGTAAAGAAATGCCGAAGATTCTTCGGCGCAATCGAGAGTTTTCTGTACATCGTATAATCAAGGCCACCAGAAATAGATCTATCTTTCAGTGGTCTAGGTATAATGCTGTATGAGCCGCGGCCCATGCAACTTTAACCACGGCCCGGTGGTGGCCTATCCTGTATAGTTCCCAGAAGCATGACTATGGCTAACTTTAACCTTAAATAAAATAAAAACTACTGAGGCTAGAGGGCTGTAATTTGATATGTTTGATGATTGGAGAGTGGATGATCAACATACCAATTTGCAGCCCTCTAGCCTCAGTAGTTTTTACGATCTGAGGGTGGGCAGAAAAAAGTGCAGACGGACAGACAAAGCCATCTCAATAGTTTTCTTTTCAGAAAACTAAAAATGAAGTAAACACGAAATACGCTTTGAAGCCATAAACGTCGATAGCAACGACAGATATTTAGCCAAGAAAACAATAAAAGGAATGATAAAAAAAGGAGATAAAAAAAGATAAAATCTCCGAACGACGACAACAAAGCGGAGAGGAAAGAGCAAACGGTGTATTTTCCCTCTTTCGCTCGAAATCAAATCTGGACATATTCGTGATTTCCAAAGTGATCTCCAAACTTTCGAGGAATCCTTTCGTGCTCGGGATCCCTCCTCGTGCATGAATTTGACGTAGGGGGGCGGAACTCCCTCCTCCTCCTCCTCCTCCTCCTCCTCCTCCTCCTCCTCCTCCTCCTCCTCCTCCTCCTCCTCCTCCTCCTCCTCCTCCTCCTCCTCCTCCTCCTCCTGAACGATCTGGTTCAAGTTCCATTAAATCGTATGGTGTGGTGGATCTTTTTGAGAGTTCTAGTGTTTACGGTTTCGTGAACTGGCCTCGTCCAAAGCACCGAGAGAGAGAGAGAGAGAGAGAGAGAGAGAGAGAGAGAGAGAGAGAGAGAGAGAGACTTGCTATTCGAACCAGTCTTATCCATTACTGGAATAAGTGTAGATGACAGAGAAAGAGAGAGAGAGAAAATGAATGATCCTTGCTACTCGCGAAAGTCTTATCCATTTACGGAATAAGTGTAGATGGCAGAGAGAGAGAGAGAATTCTTATCAGACATTGTTTTACCGCTACAAGCACTGCAGCCTGATTTGAACTCATGCATGTGTTAACCGGCGCCCAGAAATTTGAAGTAACGAAATGTGAAAGCAGGGAAAAATGTGCTGGAAAACAAGTGTTTATTACAAGTGAAATCACTTGCATACTCGAAAATAAATACGAGTGTGTTTCCTGAATGCCAAAACGCACCCTACTCGATAGACCCCGTATACGGGGTGTCGTTAGTGCGCCTCACGCGCTGGACTGTAGGCAGTACTTAATATTCTTTGCGGCGTACCTTCGGTCACTAGCTGTAACCTGTTCCATTTCTTTGACTGTACTTCCGTTCGTATGCTCTCGCTTCCATCTTACTCACCAGCCTCTCCTAAGAATTGTTTCATAGCGCAGCTTGCGAGGTTTTCCTCCTTTTACACCATTAAAACCTTTTAGTTTTCTGTAAAAGAAAACTATTGTGCCGGCTTTGTCTGTCCGTCCTCAGATCTCAAAAACTGTTGAGGCTAGAGGGCTGCAAATTGGTATGTTGATCATCCACCCTCCAATTACCAAAATCATCAAATTGCAGCCCTCTACCCTCAGTAGTTTTTATTTTATTTAAGGTTAAAGTTAGCCATAATCGTGCTTCTGGCAACGATATTGAACAGTCTACCACCGGGCCGTGGTTAAAGTTTCATGGCCCGCGGCTCATACTGCATTATACCGAGACCACCAAAGATAGACCGTTTCCGGTGTCCTTGATTATACGCTGTAGTGGCTGTACAGAAAACTGGATTGCGCCGAAGAAACTTCGGCGCATTTTTTTTCTCGTTTACTCTCACTTTCCCTTTCAGCTCTGAATGACCTCATAGGTTAAAGCGTTTGGCCTTTGGCCTAAACGCTATATTCCATTCCTACCCGGTAGACTGCTCTCTAATGATTCAGAGTTGCTAATATTAAATTAGACAGCCATTATTTAGTTCTTGTGTGCTTATTTGCACTCTCTCGCAATCACTGACGATGAAGACGCCGTGTAAATTTTACAAGTAAATTCCATTTCCCCATTAATTGCACTGTGCACAGATTACTCTGTTCAGTTTTCGGGAAAGATCCGTTCGAGGTGATTTTCTTTGTCGTCGAGACTAAAGTTGAGTTGGAGGAAGAAAGACGAAGTGATTTATTAATTAAAGCGAGTCCAGCGAACAAAGCCAACATTGCTGTTGATTGACGCTAATGATTTTGAATGAATGACCAATGTGAAACCACATTTGCATGGACGGATATATATATATATATATATATATATATATATATATATATATATATATATATATATATATATATTATATATATATATATATATATATATATATATATATATATATATATATATATATATATATATATATATTTACATATACACACATTACACACATACATATATATATATATATATATATATATATATATATATATATATATATATATATATATATATATATACATATACACACATTACACACATACATATATATATATATATATATATATATATATATATATATATATATATATATATATATATGAATATATATTTATATATATACTGTATATATATCGACTATTGCTTGTACTTGAAGCGTATGTGCATAATTTAAAAAAATATATTTATCCGCTTTCTAGATAACTTCATTCATACCCATGTATCGAATTGTAAAAAATAAATAAATAAATAGATAGATTGACCTTCATTATAGGTCATTTTTCTTACGGCCAGTATTCCTGACCTCAGAGGGCAGGGGTCAAGTAATTGAAAGGTCACTTCAGTAATGACTTTATTTATGAATTATCTTCGTGAACGGGTTTTTTTTTATGAATTATCTTCGTTAACGATTTTGCTTATGAATTATCTCCATTAACGATATTTTTTATGAATCAACTTCGTGAAAAATTTTTTATAGACTATCTTCGTTAACGATTTTTTTATGAATTATCATCGTTAACGATTTTTTTATGAATTATCTTCGTTATCGATTTTTTTATGACTTATCTTCGTTAACGTTTTTTTTATGAATTATCTTTGCTAACGATTTTTTAATGAATTATCTTCGTGAACCATTTTTAAGGAATTATCTTCGTTAACGATTTGTTAAAGAATGATCTTCATTAACGATTTTTGTATGAATTATCTTCGTGAACGATTTTTTTATGAATTATCTTCGTGAACCATTTTTTATGAATTATCTTCATTAACGATTTTTTTTAGGAATTATCATCGTTAACGGTTTTTTTATGAATTATCTTCGTTAACGATTTTTGTTATGAATTATCTTCGTTAACGATTTTTGTTAGGAATTATCTTCGTTAACGATTTTTTTTATGAATTATCTTCGTTATCGAATTCTTTATGAATTATTTTCGTTAACGATTTTTTTAGGAATTATCTTCGTTAACGATTTTTTTTTTAATTATCTTCGTTAACTATTTTTTTATGAATTATCTCTTTAACTATCATTTTTTAGCAATTATCTTTCGTTCCTTTTACTGTACCTCCTTTCATATTCTCTTTCTTCCATCTTACTTTCCACCCTCTCCTAACAGTGACTCACAGTGCGACTGCGAGGTTTTCCTCCTGTTACACCTTCCAAACCTTTCACTGTCAATTTCCGCTTCAGCGCTGAATGACCTCGTCGGTCCCAGTGCTTGGCCTGTGGCATAAATTCTATATTCAATTCAGTTCTATTTATGAGTGTTAAACTTTCCCCTTTGTCCCACCTAGACAAAATAGAGAAAGGAAGAGGAGAAAGATTTATTAACTCGGAGTCAAAAAGCGGGACTTTTATGTCTTCCGGGGAACTTAATTAAATGATGAAAGGCAAACAGCGCTTAATCACCTGGAAGGACACACAAAAGAACGGGATAACTGAGGAAGGAGGAGAAGGGAATAATTATAAATAATTAGCGATAATTATAAATAACACGTCTGGCACCGGAAAATTCTCATAAATCTTAAAAAATACAGACGGTTGAGAGAGATTTTATCATGTTTGATGTGATGGTATTTCACACGGCATAATTACACAACTTTTTGTTTTTTTTACGTAGGATATATTTTCATTATTAAAGACCAAGAGTTTGTGTGAAGATTTATTCTTATTCCCTTGGCTCAGCTTTTTCAAGTTTTCTTTTGGAAACTGACCGATCAAAGAGTTTACCTTTGAACTTTTTTTCCTTAAGTTACTCACGTAAAGACTGGCGTCTTTAACAGAAATATAAAAAAATTCAAAATACGTGTGGCAATTTTAGGGTCAATGCTTTTAATAGTGTGTCAGTTGAGGTTGGCATGAAATATGAGAGGTAAATAATGGCGTACATATATATATATATATATATATATATATATATATATATATATATATATATATATATATATATATATATATATATATATATATATATATATTATATATATTATATATATATATATTATATATATATATATATATATATATATATATATATATATTATATATATATACTGCATATATATACATATGTATATGTATACACATACTATATACAATATATATGTATATATAAATAAATATACATATAAATGTATGTATTATGTATGTATGTATATTGTAATTTATCTCTCACATTACCCTGAATATATCGACTCACACCATTAGAAACATTGACCCTAAAACTGTCACACTTATATTATACTTTTATACAGTCTTTATGAGAGTAATTTAGACAAAAAAAAAAGCTATATAATTATGCCGTGTGAAATACCATCACATCAAACAGTGTATAATTCTTCCAGTTTATTGCTGGCCGCGAGTTCGAATCTCCGACCGGCCAATGAAGGATAAGGGGAATTTATTTCTGGTGATAGAAATTCATTTCTCGCTATAATGTGGTTCGGGTTCCACAATAAGCTGTAGGTCCCGTTGCTAGGTAACCAGTTGGTTGTTAGCGACGTAAAATAAATCTAATCCTTCGGGCCAGCCCTAGGAGAGCTGTTAAAATCAGCTCAGTGGTCTGGTTAAACTAAGGTATACGTTTTTTTTCTTCCAGTTTATGAGAATTTTCCAACAACAGACGTGTTATTTATAATTATTCATAATTATTACCTTCTCTTTATTTATGCCCATTACCTTCTTTTCCTTCCCCAGTTATCTTGTCCTTTTGTGCGTCCTTGCAGGTGATTAAGCGGCGTTTGCCTTTCATCATTTAATTAAGTTCCGCCGAGAACATGAAAGTCTCGCGCTTTTTGACTCCGAGTTAATAAATCTGTCTCCGCTTCCTTTCTTTATCTCATCTAAGTGGGACAAAGGAAAAGCTCCACATTCGTAAATAGAGTCGTTAACGAAGATAATTCGAGGAAATAATCGTTATTTTTGAAGTCGCCTTTCAATTACTGCGTGCCGCCCCCTCGTGTCTAGACGGGATCAGGAATAGCGCTTCTGTGTAAAATTACCAATAATGGAAGTTTTTTTTTTTTTTTTTTACGTAAATTTCAGACTTAAGGTATAAATGAAGTTATTACAAACTGGATCATTCTTTTAAGAATCGCGTTCACTGCATGCTAGTACGAGCAACAACTAGTGCTGGCATAAGGCCAGCTTCGTTTGAAAACAGGTCTCTGGATGAGGGAATATGAACAAGCTGTTGAATACAATAAACAATTTAAAAGTGTTATTATCCATTTTCTTGGTTTTGATGATATTTTGAAAGTTTATGAATGAAATTATTAATAAACTGAAATGATTTTTCATAAAATATGTATGAAATGTTACATAAAAAGATGTATAAGACAGTACATCAACAGAGATAAGATGGAGGTGTAATTTACGTTTATGTTATAGGAATAAACAAGTAAAAATGCGCCGAAGTTTCTTCGGCGCAATCGAGTTTTCTGTACATCATATAATCAAAGCCACCGAAAATAGATCTATCTTTGGGTGGTCTTGGTATAATGCTGTATGAGCCACGTCTCATGAATCTTTGACCACGGCCCGGTGGTGGCCTGTCCCACATCGTTGCCAGATGGACGATTATGGCTAACCTTAACCTTAAATAAAATAAAAACCACTGAGGCTAGAGGGTCGCCATTTGGTATGTTTGATGATTGGAGGGTGGATGATCAACATACCAATTTGCGGACAGAAAAAAGTGCGGATAGACAGGAAAAACCGGCACAGTGGTTTTCTTTTACAGAAAACTAACATTCCAGTGAACTGTATTTGGTGACTAAGCCGGTAGCGTCGCGGACTCTGGTGGCACAGAACGCAAATTCGAGTCTCCCAGGAGAAGAGGGATACGCCATCATCCTTGTGTTGAAAAATATGATTGGAACTTACAGCAGGCCCTAGGGGTGTGTTGCTAGATGCAATGGTTTAATAATAAGAATAATAATGATAATTGAGCATCTAGGGATGCTTTTCGTTTCTGTGATGAAGTGTCTGGGTATCTGTAGCTAAAGGTGCACAGATAATTAATAGATCACAGTAATCCTCTAAGATCAATAAATAAATAGATGTTGATTATTAATTCTTCTATATTAACCAAATGAAGTTCATTCATTCTTCAACAGTAACCACATGAATTTTATTCATTCTTCAACAGTAGCCAAATGAAGTTCAGCATTCTTCATTCTTCAGCATTAACTTAATGAAGTTTATTCATTCTTCAACATTAACTAAATGAAGTTTATTCACCCTTCAACATTAACCAAATGAAGTTTGTTCATTCTTCAACATTAACCAAATGAAGTTTATTCATTCTTCAACATTAACCAAATGAAGTTCATTCATTCTTCAACAGTAACCACATGAATTTCATTCATTCTTCAACAGTAGTCAAATGAAGTTCTTCCTCCCTACCTCCCAGAAATCTCTGTATAATCTTTCTAGCCAGTAATCAATATTAGACGAAATTTCCTGTGGAAAAAAAAAGTTTACTTTCGACGAAAATGCACAGGCAAGATAAAGAGAGGAATTCCGTCAACCCGATTTAAACCTGGTCGCAGTTATGAATTCGGGGCGATCTTGGATTTCTCGAGGTATTACTCTCTCCCGTCCCCCTCCCCCTACCTGTTCGAATCGCATTCATGGATGAATTCCTGCCAGAATCTTGGGATTGGAACCTTTATCCACTCTGGAGAAGGGAGAGAGAGAGAGAGAGAGAGAGAGAGAGAGAGAGAGAGAGAGAGAGAGAGAGAGAGAGAGGGAGGGGGGGGGGGATAGATATGACAAAAGCCTCCAATCTCCTCTTCTTTTGTCGATCCTTTTTTTCTCCGCAGATCTCTCTCTCTCTCTCTCTCTCTCTCTCTCTCTCTCTCTCTCTCTCTCTTCCACTGACCTGCTCGAAGAAGATCCGGCCGTCTGCTTTATAATCCACTTTAGTCGGGACATCATACGGATCTCCTGTGATGTGTTGTCGCCGCGATATGGAGAAGATGATTTGACTGGAGAATGGAAAACGGCATCTGGCTGACAAATATTAATATCGAGGAGCAGGAGGAAGAGGGGAGAGAGAGAGAGAGAGAGAGAGAGAGAGAGAGAGAGAGAGAGAGAGAGCGAAAGGCCGTTTGATCTAGGATGGGTATCATTCATTCGAGATGCAAATTCGGGAGAAGAAGATGACTGAATGGGAGTTTTAACGCAAATATGACGTCACTGATAAGGACGGAGATTCAGATTCATTTCTTAAAGGAAATGCAGATTTCCCCCCAACCTTGAAGATTGTAGATGGAGAGATTCTTGGGCATGCATTCAGTTAATGGGAGCAGGTTCAGGAACTAATACCATATTATGGAGGAACCCCCGTGAAAAATATCTTTAAGAAACGTTGTATTTATCCTGCTCGGGCTCATTCCTGTCCCTTTCCGTATAGTTGAAATACAAGCCTGCGTTGTGTCATAAACCAATGAAGGAATGAAACAATTTACATAGACGTAATACATGGTAATTGTTCTCCACCTGTAAAATTACCCTAACCAGCCATTAAAGAAATTAAATCAAATGCTAAATGTAATTAACGTATTATGTTTACCAGGGGGAATTACCAACGCAAACAAAACCTATATATCTTTTACGTAACACTGATGTATATCATTATCTGTACATCAAGGTTATAGTGCAGCTCTGCCTGTGGGAATCACGACCTCCATTATAGATTATAAAACTGGTCTTGGAAAAATCACACAGCCACTTTTACAAGGCAGAAATAGACCTGAAAAAATGTACAAATATCTCAGACTTACATAACTCAGCGCTATGGAAGAGTGAAATAATAATAATAATAATAATAATAATAATAATAATAATAATAATAATAATAATGATAAGCTTTATTTCGGCTCAGGGCCATATACGAGTACATGGAATATACAACTACAATGCACTCAATCTAGATACATAAGGTAACATGGTGAAAATAATTATCGACAGTATCCACGCAGTTGCTGAAGAAGTTGAAAAAAAAATAGAATTCATAATAAAGGTGATGACAATAATTATATGGAGAATAATAGAAAAAAAATTGAAAATGATAATAATAAAGAATACAGACTGCAGCCGATTAATTTCCATCTGTTAAATGAAATTGTGATAAGCCATTAATAAATTTGCTGTGGAGAAAAGGTCCCTCTTGTAAAGGTCCTTATTGTTTTTTTTAATAATGTATTTGTATTTACATCTTTTTATTTATTTATCTATTTTCTTTTCTAATAACTGATCTCAGTTCTCTGTATTTCTTATTATTTTCTTTTGACTTCTTTCAGATGAGCATCATAATCTTTGGAGGCTCGAATTTCAGGTCAGTGGCTCCTGTAGGCTTGTCCATACGAATAATAATAATAATAATAATAATAATAATAATAATAATAATAATGACATTAATTGTTTTTAGATAAGATTCACAATATAAATTTATTATGAAATATAATTTAGGGGACTTAATTTCATTGCTCATATAAGGGCACCTCACGCCCTTATGTCACTGCCTGGCTTATTTGCATTACGAACAAAATGAAACGCCGAGGTAATGAAGTCACCCTATATATAGACAATCGGCTTAGTTCGAAATTCAGTAAACCATTAATATTCGTCTCGTGTCTTTCCTTAATAAGCGAGGAGGAGAATATATATGGCGCTGAATTTTGCAGGTGGTGGAAAGCAGTTTTGATCAGATTCTGTAGATTATTAATATTCTTATCGTATGCTTTCCTTGATGAAAATACAGGTGATAAAAATTCATTGGAAATTACTTATTTGCTTCTGATTTTTTTTTTAGAAATGGTCTTGCTTATTTTTATCTATCTTGAAGGGAACAAAGCTTATCTTTATCTTGGAGGGAACAAACGTTATCTTTGTCTTGGAAGGAACAACCTTTATCTTTGAGGGAACAAACCTTATCTTTATCTCGGAGGGAACAAACGTTACATTTTTCTCGGAGGGGAAAAACATTGCCTTTATCTTGGAGGGAACAAACGTTATCTTTATCTTGGAAGGAACAAACGTTATCTTTATCTTGGATGGAACAAACCTTATCTTTATCTTGGAGGGAGCAAACCTTACCATTATCTTGGAGGGAACAAACGTTATCTTTATCTTGGAGGGAACAACCCTTATCTTTATCTTGAAGGGAACAAACGTTATCTTTATCTTGGAGGGAACAAACCTTATCTTTATCTGGGAAGGAACAAACGTTACCTTTATCTTGGAGGAAACAACCCTTATCTTTATCTTAGAGGGAACAAACCTTATCTTTATCTTAGAGGGAACACCCCTTATCTTTATCTTGGAAGGAAAAAACGTTATATTTATCTTGGAGGGAACAAACACCTTTATCGTGGAGGGAACAATCCTTATCTATATCTTGGAGGGAACAAACATTTTATTTATCTTGGAGGGAACGAACCTTATCTTTATCTTAGAAGGAACAAACCTTATCTTTATCTTGGAGGGAACAAACTTTATATTTATCTTAGAGGGAACAAACGTTATGTTTATCTTAGAGTGAGCAAGCCTTATCTTTATCATGGAGGGAACAGACGTTATCTTTGTCTGGAAGGGAACAAACGTTACCTTGATCTTGGAGGGAGCAAACGTTATCTTTATATCGGCGGGAACAAACCTTATCTTGGGGGGGGGGACAAAGCTTCGGCGTCAATAACCGAGATGCTGTAACGCCAGTTATAGTAATCGTAAATCAATCAATCAACTTGGAACAAAGCTTAAAGTACAAAGGTACCAGTACAAAGTTTATCAATAAAACAGGAGACTTGCATTTCTTTTACAGTACATTGGTGTAAGGACAAACGATTGTTTGAAACCGTTTACATAATGATTGGGCGGAGAGAAACTAAGAGATGATTGTATGAATTAATTGACACTGTATTTAGAAATCACTGTTTGCAAGAGGGTGGTATATACCTCAAGGCAGTTGCAATAATTCATTGCTTCGAAGTTACTTTATATCAAGATAAAGTTCTTAAGCAGGTATATATATAAGCCTTCATCTTTGCCACCACTGCGCTGATATCTTGGTACAAACTCGGCCAGCAATTGGCTCGAAAAAAAAGTTCGTTTGAAACAACGCTTAACCATGCTTTTTTATGAAAGGTTTTAAAAAGGTTTTAAAAGGTTTTGAATGAATTAAATTCAGAGGGCGTTACTGTGTAACTGAAGATGCGATATTCAGGAGGGGTTTTGGGATTTCAACTAAGTATCTTAATTTCTGTGATATTTATATTTTCTTCGTCATACAAGTAGAATTTAAGAGGTAACGCTGACCCGCCATAAAATATTTTGTACACATGAGTAATTAATGTATATATAATGGAGAGAGAGAGAGAGGGGGCGGTCTACAGCATGCCTTTCCAAAAATTTCTTTGAGAGAGAGAGAGAGAGAGTGCCTTTTCAAATTTCCTTTGAGAGAAATGACATACACAGATTGCATAGTAAAGAAATTCTTTAGAACCATACAGTATATCATAAAATATATAAGAAGGGAAATAACTATGCACCAAGTTATATTGAATACCGCAGATAAGACACATGGAAAAACAAAAATAATAAAAACATGACCAAACAAACAATTCGACATTCGGCCAGAGGAAAAACAAATGTAGAAAAAATGCAAAGAAACAGTGCAAAGAAACAAACAAACAAACAATGCATTAAGGGCGTGGTTAGCAACAGTAAAAGGCAGAGACTCGAAATGTTTTAGCCAACTTAGCGAGGAGGCCCACCAGATTAAGGCCAAGATACCTTCGACATAATATCTATTCAATTTCGGAGGAGGATTAAGCGGATTTTCTCGTAAACGCTTTTGCATATTTTATTGAAGCGGTTTTACCTTTAGTTTATAACCTTGGTGCTATTTACGATTTAGCGTTTTGATTGATTGCTGGTGAAAGAAGCCTATAACAGTGGGTATCAGTGCAGTGATTATAAATAAATAAATATATATGTATATATATATTTATATATATAATTATATATATATATATATATGTAATATATGTGTGCGTGTATATATATATATATATATGCACATATATATATATATATATATATATATATATATATATATATATATATATATATATATATATATGCACATGATAGAAATTGTTGCATTTAATTTATAGTTTTTATACAATAGATACATTATTAGACGTCTTGAGTGCTTGTAGGTATTAATAGAAACCTATAAAGTTTACCATCTAATCTTGGGGAGAGAGAGAGAGAGAGAGAGGGAGAACGAGTTATTCATCTGAAATAATAATATGTATAAGGTGATTGTGACGTCATGACTCACCTGAAAAGGTCATCTCGCCACATACAGTCCCACCCTTTCTCAAGACAGCTGGCTCCCTTGTTACATCAGCCCCTGAGTCCAGTTGATATCTTGTAGCTGGTAGCCGACAAGTTCTCTCTCTTCTCTCTTCCTTTCTCTCTCTCTCTCTCTCTCTCTCTCTCTCTTCTGAAATTATAATATCTCTGAGGCGATAGTTACCTTATGATTCCATCTATTGATTCCATCTTTTCTCAATCTCTAAGTTATTCTTCTGACAGCGATAGTTACCTTATGATTCCATCTATTCTCTCTCGGCCAGTTCTCTCTCTCTCTCTCTCTCTCTCTCTCTCTCTCTCTCTCTCTCTCTCTCTCTCTAAGTTATTCTTCTGAGATTATAATATCTCTAAGGCGATAGTTACCTTATGATTCCATCTATTCTCAAGACGGCTAGTTCCCTAATTATTTTCTCTCTCTCTCTCTCTCTCTCTCTCTCTCTCTCTCTCTCTCTCTCTCTCTCTCTCTCTCTCTAAGTTATTCTTCTGAAATTATAATATCTATAAGGCGATAGTTACCTAATGATTCCATTATTCTCAAGGCATTTAGTTTTCTCTCTAATTCTCTTCTCTCTCTCTCTCTCTCTCTCTCTCTCTCTCTCTAAGTTAGTCTTCTGAAATTATAATATCTATAAGGCGACGGTTACCTAATGATTCCATTTTTTCTCAAGGCATTTAGTTCCCTAATTATCTCTCTCTCTCTCTCTCTCTCTCTCTCTCTCTCTCTCTCTCTCTCTCTCTCTCTCTCTCTCTCTCGCTGAAAACGGCGCATCCGCACTCTTATTTCTTTGTTTCAGGGTTGACATCATGAATTATTAATTTCTCGATATGCGAACAGAGCGGTAGCCCCCAAGTTTGGTGGCACCCTCGCCGTTTTCCTTTTGAATAATTAACAGAGCAAACGTGCTGGAACCACAATGCACGACTCGGCACCAGGGGAGGAGGAGGAAGAGGAGGAGGAAGAGGAAGAGGAGGAGGAGGAGGAAGAGCAAGAGCAAGAGAAGAGGAGGAGGAAGAAGAGGAAGAATAGGAGGAGGAACAGAGACAGCTAGAGGAGGAAGAGGAAGAGGAGGAGGAAGAGCAAGAAGAAGAGGAAGAATAGGAGGAGGAAGAGAGACGGCAAGAGGAGGAAGAGCAAGAGGAAGAGGAGGAAAAGCAAGAGCAAGAGGAGGAGGAGGAAGAGCAAGAGGAAGAGGAGGAAGAGGAAGAACAAGAAGGGAAAAGAGTAGGAGGAGGAGGAAGAGGAAGAGGAGGAGAAGAAGAGAGATGGAGGAGGAGGAGGTTGGTTGAAGAAGAGAGATGAGAGGAGGAGGAGGTGAGGTGAAGGAGGAGGAGGAGGTGGAGGTGGAGAAGAGAGACGGAGGAGGAGGAAGAAGAAGAGGAGGTGCAGGAGGAAGACGTTAGAAGTCCAGCGGGAACCGAGATGGGTCACAAGAAGGAATAAAAACCCAGCAGTTTTCGTCCTGGCTTTGTTTGTTTGTTCTATATACATATTTGCGTTGTATAGATAATGATGATGATGATAATATACATGGAATAGAGTAAAAGAACAATCAAAGCCAGCGAGAGAAATTTAACCTAAAAAAAATAATGAAGGAGGAAGAAGAAGAAGACGTTGGTTGTTAGATGTTTTTCCTATTTTTTATTCTTCGTGACCGGCCGCCATTGTAATTGGTATGTCATTATTTTTTATAACTTACAACGTGTTGTAAGTTTCGGTAATGGCCACAGGACTCAAGTGCCAATGATACATATTCATTGGTGGTCACCCATCCAAACACTGTCCACAACCAGTGATTCGTACTTCCTTTGGATTGTGAGCAACGTGTTCTTGTTTACGCCAAATTTTTTTTTATGACTAAGAAATGATTGTGGTATTGAATTCCATCTACATAACCTCAGTTTGAATCCAGGCGCAGGAGGAGAATTATTTGTTTCATTTCCTATTTCAAAGTTTTAGGTTTTCAGCCTAAAACTTATTCTGGTATAATAGGAAATCTGGGGTTATATGTGTGTATAATATATATATATATATATATATATATATATATATATATATATATATATATATATATATATATATATACATATATGTGTGTGTGTGTGTTACATACATACATAAAGAATATTTATAAAACCTTGAGGTTTGCATATATATATATATATATATATATATATATATATATATATATATATATATATATATATAGATACATATAATTATATAAGAAATCTGGGTTTTTTATATATATATATATATATATATATATATATTATATATATATATATATATTATATACATTTGAAAATCTATGGTATACAACATAATGTATAATGTATATATATATATATATATATATATATATATATATATATATATATATATATATAGAGAGAGAGAGAGAGAGAGAGAGAGAGAGAGAGAGAGAGAGAGAGAGAGAGAGAGAGAGCAGATCCTTATATCCTCATGTAAAAAAAAAAACCAGGCATGTTACAGCAGAATAAAAAGCCTCTGATTGTTATAATCCAACTTCCTGCATTTTGAAGAGCACTTCTTCCATCGTCTTGGACGTCGACCTAAAACCCTAAAACGGTTATCGTCTGCGTATTCTGACGCAGCAATAACGAGCATAATAACATTCGCATCCTGGCTAATGGTCCTCAGTTAATTACGTGGGATTAGTGGCGTCCTCTGACAACATCATTACAGGGGATTAGAATCATAATGATGCATGCAAACGATTTCACGAGTGCCGGCAGAAGGTTCTTTGACAAATTGGTTATCAGGGATAATGAGCACCGCCATATAACGGTGTTGTCGACGAGATTCACAGTCCATGCAGAAAGAGATAGTTAGTCTCCTATGCTTGCAGCTCTGAAGGAAGCTAAGTGCCCTTTCAGTCTTAGCAGTGGAGGAGGCAGAATAATTGGTCCTTCTGGAGCACTAAATGGCGCAAAGTTCATATTCGATCTGCTGCACTGAAAGAAGCAACGTGTCTCTCTTATCCGCAGCACTGAAAGAAGCGGTGTTTTTCTTCTGTCTGCAGCACTGAATGAAATAAGGTCTCGTATCCGTAGCACTGAAAGAAGCAAAGGTCCTTTCAGGCTTCGCATTCAAAGAAGCAGAATATCTCCTCTTTTTGTCTACAGCCTCAAAGGGAGCGAAATAGATCTTCTTTCTAGATCAGTGACGGTTACCTTCTGTCTAGATCACTGAAGGTTACCTTCTTCTGTCTAGATCACTGAAGATTAACTTGTTCTGTGTAGATCAGTGAAGTTTACCTTCTTCTGTCTAGATCAGTGAAGGTTACCTTCTTCTGTCTAGACCACTGAAGGTTAGCTTCTTTTGTCTAGATTACTGAAGGTTACCTTCTCTATCTTATCTTATCTAGATCAGTGAAGGTTACCTTCTTCTGTCTAGTCCTGAAGGTTACCTTCTTCTGTCTAGATCAGTGAAGGTTACCTTCTTCTGTCTAGACCACTGAAGGTTAGCTTCTTTTGTCTAGATTACTGAAGGTTACCTTCTTCTATCTAGATCAGTGAAGGTTACCTTCTTCTGTCTAGATCAGTGAAGGTTACCTTCTTCTGTCTCACTGAAGTTACCTTCTTTTGTCCTGAAAGTTACCTTGTTCTTCTGATCAGAGGCTACCTTCTTCTGCCTCAGTGAAGGTTACCTTTTTCTGTCTAGATCACCCTTTTCTGTTAGATCACTGCTTCTTCTGTCTAGATTACCGAGGGTTACCTTCTTCTATCTAGATCAGTGAAGGTTACCTTCTGTCTAGATCACTGAAGGTTACCTTCTTCTGTCTAGATCACTGAAGGTTACCTTCTTTTGTCTGGATCAGTGAAGTTTAGCTTGTTCTGTCTCGATCACTGAAGGCTACCTTCTTCTGTCTCGATCACTGAAGGCTACCATGTCCTTGTTCTACCTCACTGAAGGTTCCTCTGCCTGCAGTTTCAGAATGAATCTTCATCTAGAAAGAAGGCCTTTTATCTGCTCTTGAGAGGTGCTTCTATCTCCCAGTTTTCTGTCTCGATCATTGTTTTAAATGGCTGAAAACCTTTTCATACAGTGTCTCGATCACTGAAGTTGCTCAAAATTTCTTCTGTCATTCGATCACTGAAGGCAAATATACTCAGATAATACTTAATTACAACACATCTGACTAATGATACCCTCTCATTTTCTTATCTCTCTCTAATCTCTCTCTCTCTCTCTCTCTTCTGTCTCGATCACATAGTTATAACACAGCCTACAAATGAGGCTACCTCATTTTTCTTCTGTCTCGATCACTGAAGGCTCTCTCTCTCTCTCTCTCGTCTCTCTCTCTCTCACCTCTCTTCTGTCTCGATCACTGAAGGCTACCTTCTTCTGTCTCGCAAACTTTCACGTGTGGTGAAGAGGCTGGGGTGGGGGTGTTGGCCCATCTAACCTGTTTCTGTCTCGATCACTGAAAATTACCTCTTTTCTTCTGTCTCGATCACTATGGAAGGCGAAGTCAAACAGAGACCCTGAAGAACTTTCTTCTTCTGTCTCGATCACTGAAGGCTATCCTATGCCGTTCTCTCTCTCTCTCTTCTGTCTCGATCACTGAAGGCTACCTTCTTCTGTCTCTCGATCACTCTGAAGGCTACCTTCTTCTGTCTCAATCACTGAAGGCTACCTTCTTCTGTCTCGATCACTGAAGGTTACCTCTCAATGGATTTTAAGACCTTTTCTGTCTCGATCACTCTCTCTTACCTTCTTCTGTCTCGATCACTGAAGGCTACCTCTTCTTCTGTCTCGATCACTGAAGGCTACCTTCTTCTGTCTCGATCACTGAAGGCTACCTTCTTCTGTCTCGATCACTGAAGAAGCTACCTTCTTCTGTCTCGATCACTGGGAAGGCTACCTTCTTCTGTCTCGATCACCTCTCTCTCTCTCCTCTCTTCTGTCTCGATCACTTGAAGGCTACCTTTCTTCTGTCTCGATCAATGGGAAGGCTACCTTCTTCTGTCTCGATCACTCTCTCTCTACCTTCTTCTGTCTCGATCACTGAAGGCTACCTTCTTCTGTCTCGATCACTGAAGGCTACCTTCTTCTGTCTCGATCACTGAAGGTGTACCTTCTGAGACCTTCTTCTCTCGATCACTGAAGGCTACCTTCTTCTGTCTCGATCACTGAAGGTTACCTTTTTCTGTCTCGATCACTGAAGGCTACCTTCTTCTGTCTCGATCACTGAAGGCTACCTTCTTCTGTCTCGATTTGAAGGCTACCTCTTCTGTCTCGATCTCTCTCTCTCTTCTTCTCTCTCTTCTCTCTCTACCTCTTCTGTCTCGATCACTGAAGGTTACCTTTTTCTGTCTCGATCACTGAAGGCTACCTTCTTCTGTCTCGATCACTGAAGGCTACCTTCTTCTGTCTCGATCACTGAAGGCTACCTTCTTCTGTCTCGATCACTGAAGGTTACCTTTTTCTGTCTCGATCACTGAAGGCTACCTTCTTCTCGATCACTGGAATCTTCTTCTGTCTCGTTACATTTTCTCTCCAAGGTTACCTTTTCTGTCTCGATCACTGAAGGCTACCTTCTTCTGTCTCGATCACTGAAGGCTACCTTCTTCTGTCTCGATCACTGAAGGATTTACCTTCTTCTGTCTCGATCACTGAAGGCTACTCTCTTCTGTCTCGATCACTGAAGGTTACCTTTCTGTCTCGATCACTGAAGGCTACCTTCTTCTGTCTCGATCACTGGGAAGGCTACCTCTTCTGTCTCGATCACTGAAGGCTACCTTCTTCTGTCTCGATCACTGAAGGCTACCTTCTTCTGTCTCGATCACTGAAGGTTACCTTTTTCTGTCTCGATCACTGAAGGCTACCTTCTTCTGTCTCGATCACTGAAGGCTACCTTCTTCTGTCTCGATCACTGAAGGCTACCTTCTTCTGTCTCGATCACTGAAGGCTACCTTCTTCTGTCTCGATCACTGAAGGCTACCTTCTTCTGTCTCGATCACTGAAGGTTACCCTTTTTCTGTCTCGATCATATTGAAGGTTACATTTTTCTGTCTCGATCACTGAAGGCTACCTTCTTCTGTCTCGATCACTCGGAAGGCTACCTTCTTCTGTCTCGATCACTGAAGGCTACCTTCTTCTGTCTCGATCACTGAAGGTTACCTCTTTCTGTCTCGATCACTGAAGGTTACCTTCTTTCTGTCTCGATCACTGAAGGCCACCTTCTCTCTGTCTCGATCACTGAAGGCTACTCTTCTTCTGTCTCGATCACTGAAGGCTAACCTTCTTTGTCTCGATCACTGAAGGCTACCTTCTTCTGTCTCGATCACTGAAGGTTACCTTTTTCTGTCTCGATCACTGAAGGCTACCTTCTTCTGTCTCGATCACTGAAGGCTACCTTCTTCTGTCTCGATCACTGAAGGCTACCTTCTTCTGTCTCGATCACTGAAGGCTACCTTCTTCTGTCTCGATCACTGAAGGCTACCTTCTTCTGTCTCGATCACTGAAGGCTACCTTCTTCTGTCTCGATCACTGAAGGTTACCTTTTTCTGTCTAGATCACAAAGGGTTACCCTTTTCTGTCTAGATCACTGAAGGTTACTTTCTTCTGTCTAGATCACTGAAGGTTACCTTCGTCTATCAAGATCACTGAAGGTTACCTTCTTCTGTCTCGATCACTGAGGGTTACCTTCTTCTGTCTAGATCATTGAAGGTTACCTTTTTCTGTCTAGATCACTGAGGGTTACCTTCTTCTGTCTAGATCAGTGAAGGTTACCTTCTTTTGTCTAGATCACTGAAGGTTAGCTTGTTCTGTCTCGATCACTGAAGGTTACCTTCTTCTGTCTAGATCACTGAAGGCTACCATGTCCTTGTTCTACCTGTAGCACTGACGAAAGCAGAAATGCTCCTCTGCCTGCAGTATGTAAGGAAGCAGAATGAATCTTCTTGCAGCATAGAAAGAGGCAAAGTGCCCTTTTTATCTGCTCTTGAGAGGTGCTTCTATCTCCCAGTCATCTCTAATATTACAGCTGAATTTCTAGTGACAGAAATTGTTTTAAATGATAAAGAAATAATGAAAATACTTGATTATCATACAGTTTACTAACGTTGCATTCACCAATACCTCTGTTGCTCAAAATTCCTAAATATTCCTGTCATTCCATCCAAATATTCCTGAAATACTCAAATATACTCAGATAATACTTAATTACAACACATCTGACTAATGATACCCTCTCATTTTCATTTTCCCAAGGCTATCGAAACAATCCTCTCTCTCTCTCTCTCTCTCTCTCTCTCTCTCTCTCTCTCTCTCTCTCTCTCTCTCTCTCTCTCTCTCTCTCTCTCAACCCAAAGTCTTCTCAAATAATACATAGTTATAACACAGCCTACAAATGATACCCTCTCATTTTTATTTGCCCATAGTTATCAAACTCTCTCCTCATCTCTCTTTCTCTCATTTTCTCTCTCTCTCTCTCTCTCTCTCTCTCTCTCTCTCTCTCTCTCTCTCTCTCTCTCTCAACCCAAAGTCTTCTCCAATACTCACAACATTCCAATGATATTCAGCAAACTTTCATTTTGTTCCGGTGGTGGGGAGGGGAGGAGGAGGGGAAGGGAGAGGCTGGGGTGGGGGGGTGTTGGCCCATCTAATGCGTGTTTGTGTTGCTTCGGAAACTTGAAATTAACCAATCTCTTTAGCATCCCTTCACTGCTTATTAGCATATGGAAGAGACAGGTAATTAACAACGAAGTCAAACAGAGACCCTCCCGAACTTTCCGTACTTCGGAAGAACTCGGGGCCGTAACAGTGGGCGAAAGGGCGCTGCATAAGCAGATACTAATAAATCGCGACCTTTATGCCGTTCTCTCTCTCTCTCTCTCTCTCTCTCTCTCTCTCTCTCTCTCTCTCTCTCCGGAAGAAGAAGAATTATTGTGTTCTTTCTGAAAGAATATTAAACCTGTTACATTTTCTCTCCAGTGGGATTTAAGACCACTGTCTCTCTCTCTCTCTCTCTCTCTCTCTCTCTCTCTCTCTCTCTCTCTCTCTCTCTTCGGAAGAAGTATTGTGTTCTCTTTGTTAAAGAATATTAAACCTGTTACATTTTCTCTCCAATGGGATTTAAGACTACTCTCTCTCTCTCTCTCTCTCTCTCTCTCTCTCTCTCTCTCTCTCTCTCTTCGGAAGAAGTATTGTGTGCTCTTTCTAAAAGAATATTAAACCTGTTACATTTTCTCTCCAATGGGATTTAAGACCTCTCTCTCTCTCTCTCTCTCTCTCTCTCTCTCTCTCTCTCTCTCTCTCTCTCTCTCTCTCTCTCTCTCTCTCTCTCTTCGGAAGAAGTATTGTGTGCTCTTTCTAAAAGAATATTAAACCTGTTACATTTTCTCTCCAATGGGATTTAAGACCTCTCTCTCTCTCTCTCTCTCTCTCTCTCTCTCTCTCTCTCTCTCTCTCTCTCTCTCTCTCTCTCTCTGGAAGAAGTATTGTGTTCTCTTTGTTAAAGAATATTAAACCTGTTACATTTTCTCTCCAATGGGTTTAAGACTACTCTCTCTCTCTCTCTCTCTCTCTCTCTCTCTCTCTCTCTCTCTCTTGTCTCTCTCTTTCTAAAAGAATATTAAACCTGTTACATTTTCTCTCCAATGGGATTTAAGACCTCTCTCTCTCTCTCTCTCTCTCTCTCTCTCTCTCTCTCTCTCTCTCTCTCTCTCTCTCTCTCCCCGGAAGAAGAAGAATTATTGTGTGTTCTTTCTGAAAGAATATTAAACCTATTACATTTTCTCTCCAAAGGGACTTTAAGACCTCTCTCTCTCTCTCTCTCTCTCTCTCTCTCTCTCTCTCTCTCTCTCTCTCTCTCTCTCTCTCTCTCTCTCTCTCTCTGTGAAAACGTCAGGGGTATTTCAGCCTCACTAAAAGATAAATCTGTTCTGAATTATTCCCTTTTCCTTTTATCAAACAGGACGATTGAACTATTGTCTTTTCTCCTTTCCATCTAAAAGATGGTTTAAAGCATTTAATTTTCTCTACTAGAAAGTTAAAGCTCTTTCCTTTCTGTTTCTTTCTCTAAAATAATGTTGAAGAATTTTATGTTCTCTCTAAAAAATGTTAAACCTTTCACATTTTCTCTCCAGTGGAACTTAAGGCCATCTTTTTCCTTCTCCTCGCCTTGAAAAGATTAAAATTATTCCATTTTCCTTAAAAAAAAGGAAAATTAAGGTTTCCTGATCTAGGAAAAAAGTTTTAAATCTTTCCTTTTTTTGTCTCTCTAAAAGAAAGTTGAAACTCTGACATTATAAGTTTTGGACAACGTTAAAATCACTCCATTTTATAATAAAACAACGGTAAAAATACGCCGTTTTCTTTGTTCAAAAGAACACCTGACTGACAGAATCTAAACTCACACCCCCGTAGGGTGGGTAATGCCATCAGTGCACCTCATGCGGTGCACTGTAGGCATTACTTGAGGTTCTTTGCAGCGTGCCTTCGTCCCCTAGCTGCAACACCTTTCGTTCCTTTTACTGTACCTCCATTCATATTCTCTTTCTTCATCGTACTTTCCACCCTCTCCTAACAATTGATTCATAGTGCCACTGTGAGGTTTTCCTCCTGTTACACCTTTCAAACCTTTTACTGTCAATTTCCGTTTCAGCGCTGAATGACCTCATAGGTCCCAGTGCTTGGCCTTTGGCCTAAATTCATTATTTAACTTAACCTAAACTCACACAAAAATTATTCTTGCCATTTTGCTCATCCTTAACCTATTTTGCCTCTTCATCTCAATTCTGGAACTCCAGAAGAACATTCTGGAGCTCCTTATCCAAATTCTGGAATCTCTTATCTAAATTCTGGATCTCTTTACTGAAATTCTCGAGCTCCTTACCTAAATTACCAAATTTTGAAACTAAGTCAATTCCTGGTCTCCTTATCGTAACTCTGGAATTTTATATTCAAATTATTGAAAACATTCCTCACATTTCCGGACTCAAAATTCATACTCTGAGAATCACAACCTACAACACGGGATTCATTATCTACATTTTGGATCTCATTATCTACGTCCTGGTGCTTACTATCCGTATTCTGGAACTCCTTATCCATAAAAATGAATATCGTCGCCAAACTTGGCATCAGTTTTTTTATAAGTTCTATTCGTTTCAGTGTTTTGAATGGGGCAAAGAATCTTCAACTGGAAAAAAACATGTTGCATCACAAACAAAAGCGGTAATATCAGTGTTATTGATAGAAATTTTAATTTGGCTTTTTCTTTAAGCGTCATTCCCGCATGTATTTTTCTCTGCGTATTGAAAAATTTATTCTGATATGCAAATTGAATGTGGCATAAAATTGAAGTGGGAACTTTAAATTATTTATTCACTTATTTACTAGCGATCATTTAAAAAACTTTCAAAACAGATAAAAAATATTGCATATGCAGCATAGATAAAGAAAAGTCATTTATCTTTTGAAGAATAATCTAATACCGATTATTATAAAAAAAAAAAAGCGAACAAACATTATATTTTTGTTCCATTCTGCTGCACTCGCGTGCTACTTAAGAGCAAAATGATGATTGATGAATAGAATGATGCAGGGTACTTTCAAGTCTCTCTCTCTCTCTCTCTCTCTCTCTCTCTCTCTCTCTCTCTCTCTCTCTCTCTCTCTCTCTCTCTCTCTTCTGAAATTATATCTATAAGGCGATAGTTACCTTATGATTCCATCTTTTCTCAAGACATCTAGTTCCCTAATTATTCTTTCTCTCTCTCTCTCTCTCTCTCTCTCTAAGCTATTCTTCTGAAATTATAATATCTACAAGGCGATAGTTACCTCACAATTCCATCTTTAGATAACTAGTTCCCTAATTATTTTCTCTCTCTCTCTCTCTCTCTCTCTCTCTCTCTCTCTCTCTCTCTCTCTCTCTCTCTCTCTCTCTCTCTCCGGTTTTAGTAAGCTGCGTCATATGAAACTTTTTGGAATCCCTGTAATGCAGCCATTCATGTATTTTACGGGCTGCTCTATGAGCAAGAGCCCGTGCTGGCATAAAGCCAGTTCAATAAAAAAACAACAACAAAAACCACCCGTACTGTCAGTGGCTACAGTTCTGTGAACACTCAAAATGCGATGCAGTTTTACAGGCATAAATATTAGGCTATCTCATTATTCAACCTGCAGCGTATAATCATTTTTAGTTTTCTGTAGAAGAAAACTATTGTGCCGGCTTTGTCTGTCCGTCCGCACTTTTTCCTGTCCGCACTTTTTCTGTCCGCCCTCAGATCTTAAAAACTACTCAGGCTAGAGGGCTGCAAATTGGTATGTTGATCATCCTACCTCCAATCATCAAACATACCAAATTGCAGTCCTCTAGCCTCAGTAGTTTTTATTTTATTTAAGGTTAAAGTTAGCCATAATCGCGATTCTGGCAACGATACAGGATAGGCCACCACCGGGCCGTGGCGACAGTTTCATGGGCCGCGGCTCATACAGCATTATACCAAGACCACCGAAAGATATAGCAGTTTTCGGTGGCCTTGATTATACGCTGTAGAGGCTATGCAGAAAACTCGATTGCGCCGAAGAAACTTCGGCGCATTTTTAAGTTGTTTAGATTCGGGCTGGATGCAATGACTGACCATATTTTATTATTACTCCTAAACTTTGTAGGGAGTTAACTTTATTCTTCCGCATGATGTGGGTAAAAATTCTTAAGAAACAAGGCAGATTGTCATAGAACTACCCACCAAGCTTCGAATAACGAAGAGGGAAAACGTGTAACCTATGGATTTGGGAGGTTCTTCCATGATTTCGGAACGAGAGGGGTTGGGGAGTCAGTCTTTTAGTCAGGCCAAACTCTGTATAACAGATTGTCTTTGGGAACAACAACAAAACAAGTAAGAAGTGCGCCGAAGTTTCTTCGGCACAATCGAGTTTTCTGTATGAGTCGCGCCCCATGAGGCTTTCAGCCACGGCCCGTTGGTGGCCTGTTCTGTAGCGTTGCCTGACGCATGATCATGGCTAACTTTAACCTTAAATAAAATAAAAACTACTGAGGCTAGAGGGCTGCAATTTGGTATGTTTGATGATTGGAGGGTGGATGATCAACATACCAATTTGCAGCCCTCTAGCCTCAATAGTTTTTAAGATCTGAGGGCGGACAGAAAAAGTGCGGACGGACAGTTAAAGCCATCTCAATAGTTTTCTTTCACAGAAAACTAAAAACACAAGCAAAAAGAAAAACGCATTCATTAGTTAGGTGTCTTTGACGCAACAAAAAATAATCACACACAAACACAAAAATGCGTTCGCTCTAGGGGGTGTGATGTGGTGACAAAGAGTTAGTGGGTCACAATGAGACCAGAGAACAACAATTGTGAATGCCTTAAGTCCTTTAAAGACGAATCTACCTTCAGGACATGGAAACCAAAACATCTATTCTTTCCTCACAAAAGAAAGATGATAAGGAACCGAGTCGTGTGCTAAAATCATATTTTTATCTTGAATCATATTTTTATCTTGAAGCAATACTGGTAATTGGTCGAAGCGCACGCCTTAAGATCGTGTGGGAGAAGTGAATTAGCCTTGTTAGCGCACAGACAACTTTCGAAGGTGGATCTTTTTCTATAGCGAACAATAAAGGCTGTGTAGGAACTCTAGTGTGCGGCTTTTTCTGTGATATCCGTAGAGCTGGCTTTGAACCGAGGCGAGCTAATACGTAGACCAGTGTATATACTGTGTATTATATATAATATATATTTATATATGTATGTATATATATATACACATATTTATATATATATATATATATATAACATTTTTATATATATATATATATATATATATATATATAAACACCGCATCGTGTTTCTCATCTATGTACAGAAGAAGACACAGTCATAAACCTGAGTAGCGGAACAAAATGTATTTGTAAAAATACATACAGAGCTGTATATATTTTTACAAATACAATTCTTTCCGCTAACCAAGTGTATGTCTTGTAGATATAGTACAAATTCTGACCTCAATATTAAGTTCCGTTTGGTTTAAACAATTCTGTTAAAGGGAAAACGGCAAATATTCACGAGAAAAAATATCCAAAATAAAGGAAAAATACAACTTTTTCGTGAGCCAAGGAGAAATGGTAAATTTAATTTTAAAAACCTGTGTTGTGTTTTTAGTCATAGTGTTCATTGGGAAATTATTAAATACTCTAGAACTTTCAACAGCGGGTTAAGTGGTTCCGTTTATTTCTACGAATGAACAGTTTACAGCTATAACTTAAATATGTTTATATAGGTAGAAGACCTTCTTTTAACCATGCTTGAAAGCGCTAGCTGCAGACTACATGTACATTTAATAATAATAATAATAATAATAATAATAATAATATTATTGATGTCACAATACATGGGACACCAGAGTAGCTGAGAAAGAAAGAGAAAAGACTGATAAGTATCAAGACCTGAAAATCGAAATAAGAAGGATATGGAATATGCCAGTGGAAATCGTACCCATAATCATAGGAACTCTAGGCACGATCCCAAGATCCCTGAAAAGGAACCTGGAAAAACTAGATGCCGAAGTAGCTCCAGGACTCATGCAGAAGAGTGTGCTACTAGAAACAGTGCACATAGTGAGAAAAGTGATGGACTCCTAAGGAGGCAGGATGCAACCTGGAACCCCAAATTGTAGAAATCACCCAGTCGAATAGAATGACTGTGATAGAAAAAAATATTATTATTATTATTATTAAGTTCCAATTAACATTTTGCTACAGAGAAGTATTAGTTGATGTAGTAGTAGTAGTAGTAGTAGTAGTAGTAGTAGTAGTAGTAGTAGTAGTAGTAGTAGTAGTAGGGAGAACAGGAACATAGATCATCAAAGGGAAAAAAAAAGTTAATGCAACTCCCAAACATTATGCCATAAAGTTAAGCTCTCTCGCCATTTCCCTACCCCTGGTAAAAAAGTTTTGAGAGAGAGGGGGGGGATTTTCCCCCCTCGAAAAACAAAATCCCTCGAGGAATACCTCCCTCTCAACATGGCAGTACCTACAGCCTGATTTTAAGATCATTATATTCACGCCAAATAAAGTTCCCACGGCGACGCCTAACTGCGTCATTACCGCGGGCTGGAAAAGTTAGTGAGAGGGAATGACGAGGGATAAAAAAAAACACGAACAAAATTACAAAAAAAAATACTAAGTGAAAACCGTGTCGACGAGGGATATAAAAAAAACTAACAAAATAAAAAAAAAATACTAAGTAAAAACCGTTCGACATGTGATAAAAAAAAATACGAAAAAATACAAAAAAACTGAGTAAAAAGCGTGTCGACAAGGCATAAAATAATACGAAAAAAATTACAAAAAAATACTAAGTAAAAACCATGTCGACGAGGGATAAAGAAAATACGAAAAAATTACAAAAAAATACTAAGTAAAAACCATGTCGATTGACGACGAGGGATAAAGAAAATACGAAAAAATTACAAAAAAAAATACCAAGTAAAAACAGTGCCGACGAGGTATAAAAAAAAATACGAAAAAAATAATAAGTAAAAACAGTGTCAACGAGGGACAAAAAAATACGAAAAAAAAAACAAGTAAAAACAGTGTCGACGAGGGATAAAAAAAAATGCGCAAAAAATAATAAGTAAAAACAGTGTCGACGAGGGATAAAAATTGCAAAAAATACTAAGTAAAAACCGTTTCGACGAGGAATAAACAAAATACGGAAAAATAAAAAATACAAAGTAAAAACCGTGTCGACGAGGGATAAAAAAATACGAGAAAATTACGAAAAAACACAAAAATACAAAGTAGAAACCTTGTCGATGACGGATAAAAAAAATTACGAAAAATTACAAAAAAAAAAAAAATACAAAGTAATAACCGTATCGACGAGGGATATAAAAATATACGAAAAAAACAAATTAAAAACCGCGTCGCTATGGGCTCAATGGAAAAAAAGGAAAGTGTATACTTGTTTTCTTTCCAAATGTATTTATTTATTTATTTATTTTTTGCGTACTCACCAACAAGATAATAGATAGAGATATAAGAAGGATATATATTATATATATATATATATATATATATATATATATATATATATATATATATATATATATATATATATATATATATATAACCAAAACTGGTTTCCTTGATTGTGTTATAAGGTCCCAAAAGGTACAAGAAGCCTGGAGTGGACCTCTGGACTAAGTACAACCAACAGAAACGTAATTTTCCTTGATCCTTGTCTGCTTACAAGCGACTGAAAGGTATGAACGGTATTCAAACGAACACTTCATACCGAACGTTTTTTTATAAATGGTTCCAAATATAGTTTTCCGTTTTAATTTTCCGTCTTCTCTTGTTACCCACATTCCATGAGAAAACGGTAGTTTAGTTTTATTTATTTATTTACTTATTTATTTATTTATATATCTGTCTATCTATCTGCTTTGTTTACCTGATGTTAAAAGTTCTATCAATTTTTTACTTGCTGTTAAATAGTCTGGTGATCATGGTTAAAAAAAATCCTGGGATTTAACGAAGATTTGATTACTATCATAAAAAACGTATAAAGGATCCTAGATTATAAAAAAATTATTTCTTGGTTTTTAGAAAATTTTTTAAGGTTTGCGATTGTCCAAAGATACTAAAGGTCTTGAAGGGACTTGGGTCAGAGGAGGTCAAATTACCTGAAGAGACAGAGCCGTGTAGCAAGGTCTTATATATTGAGGCATCATTTCAAGTGTTTAGTGAAGATAACATTACAGACGAAAAGAAGTCAGGTGTTACGAGCTCCTCCGTATGGCTGCAAAAGAATTTCTTGAGGGTTTATTGAAAACCGAATTAGACAAGTCTTCAACAGCATTTACATCATCAACAACATCAGTAAGGGATTGGTACATCCTATATATGCTTGATTACAAGCCCACAAGGGGCAAAACAATTCCTGGAGGATTTATATAAAACCTAATTAACCAATATTCACCAACAACAACAATTGGTACATCTTATATGCTTGATTGCAAACCCACAAAGGAGCAAAAACAATTCCTTGGGGGGTTTATTGAAATCCGAATTGACCAATAAATATCAACAACAGTAAGAATGGATTGGTACATCGTATGTGCTTCATTACAAACCCACAAAAAGGCTAAAATAAACTTTTATGACAAAGAAAACACGAAGGAAAAAAAAACAGGCACATCGCCTAACGAGGTAGTGAACAAACACACACACAGACGCGTGGACAGGGCCGAATGTAACCAACTTGCAGAAGCTCGGGCGAAAGAATCCTTTGTACTGGGAAAAGACCCGAACTCGCCCTAATTACTCGGGAATTGAATGTTACATACACAGCCTCCGCAGTAAGAAACCGCTCCACATCCCGAAGGGAGCCGCGGCCCAGAAGCCGTCCAGAGCGAGGGGGAATATTGATAAAAGATAATGCAGTAATATTGACTCTCTCTCCTTTCAGATCTGGTGCAGGTTTGCTATAAATGCCTTATGTTTGTTTCGTCAGAATCTCCCATCGTTTCCATGATTTCATTATTAAGTTTGTGAATATTTAAAAGTACTAAGGTTAGATTATTAAGTTTGTGAATATTTAAAAGTACTAAGATTAGATTATTAAGTCTGTTAATATTTAAAAGTACTAAGAATAGATTATCAAGTTTGTGAATATTTAAAAATACTAAGATTAGATTATTAAGTTTGTGAATATTTAAAAAGTACTAAGGTTAGATTATTAAGTCTGTGAATATTTAAAAGTACTAAGATTAGATTATTAAGTTTGTGAATATTTAAAAGTACTAAGATTAGATTATTAAGTTTGTGAATATTTAAAAGTACTAAGATTAGATTATTAAGGTTGTGAATATTTAAAAGTACTAAGATTAGATTATCAAGTCTGTGAATATTTAAAAATACTAAGATTAGATTATTAAGTCTGTGAATATTTAAAAAGTACTAAGATTAGATTATTAAGTTTGTGAATATTTAAAAAGTACTAAGATTAGATTATTAAGTCTGTGAATATTTAAAAGTACTAAGATTAGATTATTAAGTTTGTGAATATTTAAAAAGTACTAAGATTAGATTATTAAGTCTGTGAATATTTAAAAGTACTAAAATTAGATTATCAAGTTTGTGAATATTTAAAAGTACTAAGATTAGATTATTAAGTTTGTGAATATTTAAAAAGTACTAAGATTAGATTATTAAGTTTGTGAATATTTAAAAAGTACTAAGATTAGATCATTAAGTCTGTGAATATTTAAAAGTACTAAGATTAAATTATTAAGTTTGTGAATATTTAAAAGTACTAAGATTAGATTCTCAAGTTTGTGAATATTTAAAAATACTAAGATTAGATTATTAAGTCTGTGAATATTTAAAAGTACTAAGATTAGATTATTAAGTCTGTGAATATTTAAAAGTACTAAGTTTAGATTATTAAGTTTGTGAATATTTAAAAGTACTAAGATTAGATTATTAAGGTTGTGAATATTTAAAAGTACTAAGATTAGATTATTAAGTCTGTGAATATTTAAAAAGTACTAAGATTAGATTATTAAGTCTGTGAATATTTAAAAGTACTAAGATTAGATTATTAAGTCTGTGAATATTTAAAAGTACTAAGATTAGATTATTAAGTCTGTGAATATTTAAAAAGTACTAAGACTAGATTATTAAGTTTGTGAATATTTAAAAAGTACTAAGATTAGATTATTAAGTTTGTGAATATTTAAAAGTACTAAGATTAGATTATTAAGTTTGTGAATATTTAGAAGTACTAAGTTTAGATTATTAAGTTTGTGAGTATTTAAAAGTACTAAGTTTAGATTATTAAGTTTGTGAATATTTAAAAGTACTAAGTTTAGATTATTAAGTTTGTGAGTATTTAAAAGAAATAAGATTAGATTATTAAGTTTGTGAATATTAAAAAAGTACTAAGATGGGATGATTAAGTTTGTGAATATTTAAAACTGCGTGATAATAAAAATACTAATAAGGATGATTATTATTATTATTTTTTTTATTATAATAATTATTCTTATAGTTATTATTTTTATAATAATAATAATAATTATTATTATTATTATTATTATTATTATTATTATTATTATTATTATTATTATTATAGTAGTGGCAGTAGTAGCAGTAGCAGTAGTAGTAGTAATAGTAGTAGTCCCAATTAATTAATGGAATCAGCACACTAAAGATTGAAAAATTCCTACACAATTCCAAATAACGAAAGCGGAATAAAAAAAAAAACGCGAAATTTCAATATTCCCGGGAGTTCATTTGTCACACGGCTGATTTGCCCTACAAAGGGTCGCCGACTTTTCAAAGGCCCTCCCTTTCCCAAACCCCTAGCTGCAACCCCTTTAGTTCCTTTTACTGTACCTCCATTCTTATTATCTACCTTCCATCTTGCTATCCACCCTCTCCTAACAATTGTTTCATTGTGCAACTGCGAGGTTTTCCTCCTGTGACACCTTTCAAACCTGCTTACTCTCAATGTCCTTTCCAGCGTTGAATGACCTCATAGGTCCCAGTGCTTGGCCTTTGGCCTGAACTCTGTATTCCATTCCCTTTCCCAGATTTCCCTTAGAATTCCGAAGAAAATATATGTCATCATTAAGGCAGGTTCAAATGTGATGGAAACTGTGCTTTCTTATGAACTGTCATCAATTTGTCATTACTGTAATATCTTTTTACATACTACCGAGGTCAGATACGATGCATTGATTAAAATGGGCAGGTAATGACACTTTCTCTCTCTCTCTCTCTCTCTCTCTCTCTCTCTCTCTCTCTCTCTCTCTCTCTCTCTCTCTCTTTGTATTATTTGTCTATCAGTTTTTTTTTTTTTAGAAATATGGCGACGTCGACCTAAGGAAACCGAGATAGGCTAACTAATACAGATTTTTCTTGTATTTGATCGGTACATATACAATATGTATATGTATATATATACATATATATAATATATATGTTATATAAATATACCGTATATATATGTGTGTGTATATATATTTTTATACATATATATATACATATATATGTATATAAATTTATATATAAATATATATATGTGTATACATATATATATGTATATATATATATATAGAAAGTGCCAAGTAAACCTCATACCTTAGTTAATCTGCACGCATCATTCCCTTCAGATTAGACGCGAAAAAATATTTGGAAAGCCATTTCCCGGAGTGATAAAATAGCTCGATAACGGGGGAACGATGAAAAATGGAGAAAACGAAAAGTGGTTTAAAAGAAATATTAAAAAAAAAAGATAAAAAAAAAGTCGCACGGGGAAGCAGTATCCCTAATCGGATTACCCGGATTATCCACTTACTCCCGGAACATAATCCTTCAAGAATTAGGTGTCAGACGCGACGGATTGAAATAAATCGTTCTAGAAGTACGTAGGAAATGAGTAAAAAAAAGATTGAGTGTAAATATGACAATTGTGAGGAAATGCATAGCAATAATGTTCATGCTTTCAAGGTCTGTTTTTCAATATTCCTTTATTAATTCATAAAAGATGTACGTATATTAATAAATGTATATATACACACACGTATATATATCTGTGAAAGCTTTAAAAGATTGGGTATAAAAATATAACAATTGCGACGAAGAAATGTATGGCAATAATGTTCTTGGTTTTGCAGTTACTTATTCCATATTCTTTTCTCATTCATTAAAGAATATTTATCGGGGAAAACTTGACGTACAATTGCGTAAGAATGTATGTTCAGACGTACGTAGGAAATGAGTAATAGATATAAATATAACAATTATGAAGAAATGTATTTCAGCACTGCTTTTCCATTCATAATCTCCTTTCAACATCCTTTTTATTTATTAATGAATATTAATCGGTGAAAGCTTTCTGTACAAGTGCGTGTTCTTTAACTTAATTCATAAGAATCAGTTCTCTATATAAATATCTCCGTAGGGAGGTAGTTCCTTGCACCTCGTTGGGTACGCTGTGGGCATTACTAAAGGTTCTTTGCAGCGTCCCTTCGGCCCCTAGCTGCAACCCCTTTCATTCCTTTTACTGTACCTTCATTCATATTACCTTTCTTCCATCTGGCTATCCACCCTCTCCTAACAATTATTTCATAGTGCAACTGCGAGGCTTTCCTCCTGTTACGCCTTTCAAACCTTTTTACTGTCAATTTTCCCTCCAGCGCTGGAGGACCTCATAGGTCCCAGTGCTTGGCCTTTGGCCTAAACTCTGTATCCCATTCCATTCCATTCTAAATTATGTAATTACAAACATTATAAGACAAATTTGTTCTCGGATCGTGAACCTTCATCAAGGCTGGGCAGTCTAGGGGTCCCCCTTCTCTCCCTTAAGGTACCTTCTCAAAACTTACATTCGTATCTGGTTCAAAATCTAAATCATTTGTTGGCAATAACGAGGCCTTTACCCTTTGATAAATTTCGTAAAAGTCCTCCCACACAACAGTTTTCATAATCTACGTTAGCTCCAAAAAGCAAACTTATATAAACAAATAATAAAGAAGTTAGTAAAAAAGCAATCTAATAGGAAAATTATAAATAAATGATAAACAAACTAATGAAGAAATAATCCGATTCAAAACATATCCTCCCTGGCTGAGTTAACAAACAGTATTTAATGAGTCATAAAGCCTATACTTCGATTTAGAACATTACGTCAAATTATTTTTCTTTTCATATTTTATTTTCATCGTATTCTCTCACTCCAATACAATTTATGTCAATAGAGAATACGCTTAAAATATACCATTGAAATTTCGGCGTCAATAAAACCCTAACTGCGACGCCAGAAGGCCTAACATGTAAAGAATAAACAAGTATTTTACATAAGCCTAGTAAAAATATTCTGGGTATAAGTTAGACGCGAATAGCTCATCATAAACTAGAAATATATCTTTAAGAGATAAGAATGCATCCGACGAGCATTGTCCATCCTCTCTCTCTCTCTCTCTCTCTCTCTCTCTCTCTCTCTCTCTCTCTCTCTCTCTCTCTCTCTCTCTCTCTGTATTGGTAAGAACATGACACACTAACGAGGTACATCACGAATCACGAATGATACACGATGCGTCATGATTTCGAGTAAGGCGGTTGAAATAAGCTGGGGTGATACACTTCCACGTTGTTTTATCAACGAGGTTATATGTATGTATGTATGTATGTATGTATATGTATGTATATATAAATATATATATTTGTGTATATATAATATATATGTATATATAAATATATATATATATACATTACATATATATATATATATATATATATATATATATATATATATATATATATATATATATATATATATATATACTGTATATATATATATATATATATATATATATATATATATATATATATATATATATATATATATATATATATATATATATATATATATATATATATATATATATATATATATATATATATATATATATATATATATATATATAGATTATACAGTCAAACATATTTTATCACAACCATGTGATAAATGTCATCCACTTGTTCGTCTTTTTTGACGTTCTTGCCCGGGACATCTTTGACACAAACATTATATTCATAATTACCTCCATCACCAAATTTTGAAGTGTGTATGTTTTTATTTCCTTTTTGTTTGTGGAGAGATTCCGCAAAAAAAAAATGCAGAAGCTTGGTGTTGAATTTTACGAAAATTCTAACGAGGTTAGGCTTCGTGAATGTCAAAAAAGCGATTAGTTTTTGGGAGCAATCCAAAATCGGCAAAGCAATTGTTATTTTTGTATCTTTATTTGCAATACCTGAGATTTTTCATAGCATTACGTCTGAACGTCTGTTTACAGTAATTTTTGTATTAATTATATTTTGAGAGATGTTTTCTATAATTTAAAAAAAAATTTTATTCCTTATTTTGAATTTGTTCTGAAGAGCTTCAACTCCAGGACGGCTAAATCTATTTAATCTTGTACAGAATCGCACAGTTTCTCCTAAATCTTACTTCCGCCAGTGAGCTGGTCACTACACCACAAACAATTCGAAAATTGTCATTACATAGAAAATATGGATAGGAAAGGGCGGTACAAATCTAAAACAATATTTCTAATTAGTTGATAAACCAAGTCGTGTTCTCTCGTTCCTCGTTTGTTTTCGCCTTTCTGCATTTTGTACCCGAGTGACACAGGTTGTATTGATTTAGGTGATGTTTCCACCTTAATTAGCGGCTTTTGTTGGGAGTCTGAAAGCCTCGGTTTTCTGTCAAGACTGATAATCAGTTTTTCCTTGACAACGTTCTGATTTGGTGTACATTTGTTGCGGAAGGGAAATTCCTGAATGAATGTATTACACCATTCCCGTAGTTGGGGGAGCTAGTGCCGTCAGTGCACCTCACGTGGTGCACTGTAGGCATTTCTAAAGGGTCTTTGCAGCGTGCCTTCGGCTCTTAGCTGCAACCTCTTTCATTCCTTTTTCTTAACCTCTCTTCATATTCTCTTTCTTCCATCTGACTTTCCAACCTCTCTAACAATTGTTTCATAGTGCAATTGCGAGGTTTTCTTCCTGTTACACCTTTCAAACATTTTTACTGTCAATTTCCGTTTCAGCGCTGAGTGACCTCATAGGTTCCAATGCTTGGCCTTGGGCCTAAAATCTATATTCTGGATTACACCATAATCCAGTAACCACATTTTGTTGAATACTTGTATTATGTTTGTTAAGACTATTTTTTAAAAATCTTTGCTGGCGTTTAGAAAGTCCAAAATGCTTTCCTGTGAAATGTAAAACTAAAAATATAATTAACCATTTCATTGCATGCAACTTATAATAAAACAAATTGATAATCCATGTGGGCAGATGTTTTATATATAAATATATATATATATATATATATATATATATATATATATATATATATATATATATATATATATATATATATACTTATACATAAGTAGATACTGTACTGTATAAGGACAGTATATATAAGGAAATACCAGAAGCAAGTGTATTCTTTGAATGATTTCCAGCACCTCAAAAAATAAAGTCTTTGGCAAATATGCTAACAAAATAATAATAATAATAATAATAAATCATATCCTCCTGGCGTATATTAACCACGGAAATGAGAGTAAAGTTCCATGCAATACAAATCCCACATGTAACTACTAATTATAAAAATAAATAATAAAGAGTTTAATATTTGCATTCTTTCACTTTCTTTATCGTTAAAATGCAAAATAAAAAACGAAAAAAAATATACTGTAAATAGATTTCATAAATTATTATACTTCTGAAAACAGATTACACGAGAAAAAGCAAAAAAAAAAAAAATCTCATTAACATCGTCTTGGCTGTTATTATTACCGCATAAAACCAGGAGGGTGAACTATTTTTGTATATATTATTCTCTGAAATATTGCTAACCAAACATTTATAATGCATTCTTAAGTAATTTTTTTTTATTTTTTATTTTTTCACTTTCCCTTCGTTGGCGTTTTTCAAATCTTATTTCCCCGTCTTTTAAGATATTTCCCCGTCTTTTAAGATAAATGATGATGGTCTTTTTTTAATATGCTAATGAATACTCGACCCTGTGTTTATTTGCTTTGGGTTTGCAAATGAATAATTAATGATGTTTTAAGTGCTTCCAAAATATTGTTTCCCTGAAGAGAAAAAAGGTTTATGAAAATAAGAAACCGTTTTTAATTTGTCTTATCAGATACGACCGTTCAGTCAATGTCTCTCTCAGTCGTTTGGTTTTAATACACAAACACACACATATATTTATACATATATATACGGTATATATGTATGTATGTATGTATATATATGTATATATATATATATATATATATATATATATATATATATATATATATATATATATATATATATATATATTTACTAAGAGGACCTGTTGAAACTGGATGGTATCTAGCGGAGATATTTATTAAAAAAACTACCTTTTTTTTTAATAAATAACTGTGCTAGATATCATCCAGTTTCATTGAGGTCCTGTTAGTAATTGTGTAATTGTGCTAATGCATAGCACAATTGTGTAAGATAAAGTTAATATATATATATATATATATATATATATATATATATATATATATATATATATATATTACACACACACCCATATATATATATATATATATATATATATATATATATATATATATATATATATATATATATGGGTGTGTGTGTGTATTCATGTTACTCTGTGTTAGGCTTCTGTAAGACCTTACATCTTCGAAAGCTCGCACTTTGTAAATTAAGTAATCTGGAATCTAAACCATCCTGTCTTATTGAAGCCTAGTACGAGTAATATAAATACATGTACACTGATGTTGTGTGTATATTATATTATATATATATATATATATATATATATATATATATATATATATATATATATATATATATATATATATATATATACATAACTTCAGAGTATATACTGTATATTATATAAGTATATATATAGTTATGAGTTCGAAATGATGACTTTTCTTTTAGGTAGAAATGATAAATTTCTCCTCTGTTAGATAGAATTGATGAATTTTTTCTCATTATCAAAAATAAATGATGACTTTTTTTCTCAGAAGTGATAAATTTCTTCTCTGTCAGGTAGAAATGATGAATTTTTCTCATTGTCAAAAATAAAGGGTGAATTTTTCTTCTCGCTATTAGATAAAAAAAATGACTTTTTTTCTCGCTATCAGATAAAAAAAATAAAGGATGACTTTCTTCTCGCTATCAGATAAAAAATAAAGGAAGACTATTTTCTCGCTATCAGATAAAAAAAATAAAGGATGACTTTTTTTCTCGCTATCAGATAAAAAAAATAAAGTATGACTTTTTTTCTCGCTATCAGATAAAAAGAATAAAGGATGACTTTTTTTCTCGCTATCAGATAAAAAAAATAAAGTATGACTTTTTTTTCTCGCTATTAGATAAAAAAAAATAAAGGGTGACTTTTTTCTCGCTATCAGATAAAAAATAAAGGAAGACTATTTTCTCGCTATCAGATAAAAAAAAATAAAGGATGACTTTTTTCTCGCTATCAGATGAAAAGAATAAAGGATGACTTTTTTTTCTCGCTATCAGATAAAAAAATAAAGGATGACTTTCTTCCCGCTATCAGATAAAAAATAAAGGAAGACTATTTTCTCGCTATCAGATAAAAAAAAATAAAGCATGGCTTTTTTTTCTCGCTATCAGATAAAAAAAATAAAGTATGACTTTTTTTCTCGCTATCAGATAAAAAAAATAAAGGAAGACTTTTTTTTCTCGCTCTCAGATAAAATACCTTCTCCTTATCTAGCAGTTACGAAGACTGTTCACATCACATCATCAAGTAGAAACGATAGCAATTCTCATGATAGTAAACAGAAATAATAGCGGTTGATAATTACTAGTAAATATTGCCAAATAATTGCATTTTTCCTTCGAAACATCACATTCTTTGTTATGTTCTGTGTTCAGCCTTCAGATGAACTCTCTCTGATTTCCAAACGTAAAAGGTAGGCTCAAAGGTTTAGCTGAAACAGCCTTCCGTTGGACGGTATATTGGTCCTTATTTTGGGGTGGCTTTAAACCCCCTTGGTGTCAGGACCCTGGCGGTACCCTCCTCCAGAATACCAATAAAGTATCCCATAATTACCCCATACAATACTGCTCTATAAAATAGTGAGATCTCTTCTTTCTGTATGTCAAATTACCTTCTGTTACTTTTATCTAATGAACACCATCATATTCTTTGGGAGCTTGAATTTCAAATTAATGCCCCCTATGGGCTAGTCCCATATGAATAGGGTTCATCTTCTGAATAATAATAATAATAATAATAATAATAATAATATTATTATTATTATTATTATTATTATTATTATTATTATTATTATTATTAGTTGCAATGTTGTTAAAAGCCGGAATTTATTGATACAATGTTATGCGAGATTTAGATGTGTAAAATGAATCGTAACAAGATCAGGCCATTCCTATGGTAAATGATATAATAATAATAATAATAATAATAATAATAATAATAATAATAATATTATTATTATTATTATTATTATTATTATTATTATTATTATTATTATTATTATTATTATTTCATTTTACACATCTGAATTTCGTATAATATTTTATCAATAAATTCCGGCTTTTAGCAACATTGCAACTAATATAATAATCATAATAATAATAATAATAATAAGAATAATGATAATAATAATAATATTATTATTATTATTATTATTATTATTATTATTATTATTATTATTATTATTATTAGTTGCAATGTTGTTAAAAGCCGGAATTTATTGATAGAACATTATACGAAATTCAGATGTGTAAAATGAAATAATAATAATAATAATAATAATAATAATAATAATAGTAATAATAATAATAATAATAATATAATAATAATAATAACAATAATAATAATAACAACCATCAATTCAGTAATCAGCCTCCAACCGACGGCTGACCACGTGACTCAACATTTACATGTTATTTGGCACTTGAAGGTCCCATCTGATTACCATACAGGCTTACGAATGCCTATTAAAGGTTACGAGCATCGCTTTTCTATTCATAACACTCGCGTATTCCAACACTGGGTCGGTTGCTGGGATCTTGGTGTTCCAGGAATATGCCACCAGGGGGCTTCAACCAACTTAACACGGTCTTACCTGCTTCTCGTACAGGCAAGAGACCGTGCTGGCATAAGGCCCGAATAGTCCCACAACAAGAAGTATCTAATTAAGGAATGAATGCTTCTTAGTTTTCTGTAAAGGAAAGCTATTGTGCCGGTTTTGTCTGTCCGTCCCCACTTGATTCTGTCCGCCCTCAGATCTTAAAAACCACCTAGGCTAGAGGGCTGCAAATTGGCGTGTTGGTCATCCACCCTCTAATCATTAAACATACCAAATTTCAGCCCTCTAGCCTAAGTAGTTTTTGTTTTTATTTAAGGTTAAATTTAGCTATAATAGTGCTCTGGCAACGATATAGGAGAGGCCACCACCGGGCCGTGGTTAAAGTTTCATGGGCCGCGGCTCATACAACATTATACCGAGACCACCGAAAGATAGATCTATTTTCGGTGGCCTTGCTTATACGCTGTAGCGGCTGTTCAGAAAACAGTGTCAGTGCTGTTAAAAGTCGGAATTTATTGATAAAATATTTTACGAGATTCATATTTGTAAAGCTAATCGTAACAAGATCAGGCCATTCTTGCGGTAAATTAAATCAAAATGTTTGAAATAAAAATTAAAAATAGCTTCGTGAAAATGCGATAAGGTTACGCACGATAAAAACTGCAATTTAAACAAAAAATCCACTTCCCATGAAGATATCTTAATATAGAGTCACTTTAATATCTTAATGTAGAGTCACTTAAATATCTTACTATAGAGTCACTTAAATACCTTAATATAGAGTCACTTAAATACTTTAATATAGAGTCACTTAAATACCTTAATATAGGGCCACTATAGAATCACTTAAATACCTTAATACAGAGTCACTTAGATACCTTAATACAGAGTCACTTAAATACCTTCATATAGAGTTACTTAAATATCTTACTGTAGAGTAACTTAAATATCATAATATAGAGTCACTTAAATACCTTAATATACTGTAGAGTCACTTCAATAACCTTAATACAGAGTTACTTAAATACCTTAATATAGAACCACTTAAATATCTTAATATAGAGTAGAGTCACTTAAATACCTTAATTTAGAGTCACTTAAATATATCTTAATATAGGGTCACCTTAATATTTTAATGTAGAGTCACTTAAATACCTCAATATAGAGTCACATAAATATCTTGATATAAAGTCACATAAATATCTTGATATAGAGTTACATAAGTATCTTAATATAGAGTCACTTAAATACCTTAATATAGAATCACTTAAATACCTTAATATTGAGTCACTTAAATATCTTAATATAGAGTCACTTAAATACTCGAAGATTAATTTTTGATAACCAAAGACTCATCTTTGGATGAAACTCAGCGACTGATTTATAGAAAAGTACACTTGGAACCATGAGCCGAAACCTGTCAATATTGCAAGAACATTTGTTCAAAACTGACAGTAAAAAGTGACTGTGCAGAAATAACAGTAGCGTAGGACTGACAGAGTGCCTGTATTTCAAGAATATTGAAAGAATAACGACCTAGAATTGACAGAAACGAGTCTGTATTGGAAAAACATATTTGTCTGTTTTGAAGGAATAATAGCCTAGATATATCGGAATCGTTTTGTGAAAAGAATGACGATAAAATATTCAGACAAACCTGAAAATGTTGAAAGAATATTCTCGCAGAATTAACAAAAAAAAGTGTTTACACAGAATGGCTTAAAATAGACAGTCAGAAAATCAGTTAGAGACAAAATTAAACAAGTAAAAAATGCGCCGAAGTTTCTTCGGCGCCGTCGAGTTTTCTGTACAGCGTATAATCAAGGCCACCGAAAACAGGCTTGTCTTTCGGTGGTCTCGGTATAATGCTGTATGAGCCGAGGCCCATGAAACTTTAACCACGGACCGGTGGTGGCCTGACCTGTATCGTTGACAGAAGCACGATTATGACTAACTTTAACCTTAAATCTAATAAAAACTACTGAGGCTACAGGGCTGCAGTTTGGTATGTTTGATGATTGGAGGGTGGATGATCAACATACCAATTTGCAGCCCTCTTTAGATCTGAGTGCGGACGGACAGGCAAAGCCGGCACTATAGTTTTCTTTTACAGAAAAACTAAAACGGGTAAAATATCCATCCTCTGTAGGTAAACCATCCATTCCATTCTTAAAAAAAAAATCAAGAAAAACACTTGTTCTGGTCTGAAGCTCTAAGCAAGCGAACCTTGTACTCTGAAAAACCTTCTCTTCAATCCAAGAACACGAACGTCGACGTTAGGCCTAGAACCTCACCTTTCCTGGAGTAAACAAACACTACTCCTCCCCCTCCCCTGTGTGTTGTAGGAGGGTGGAGGAGGAGGAGGGGGAGGAGGTGGGGAGGGGTTGGTAAAGGTAAACGGCAGTGATACGCTGCAGCCAGAAAAACAACAAAGAAATTGCAGAAAGACAACAAAGAAAATTCGGCGCTCAAACATTATAGGTTCGGTGGAACGGTCGTAATGACAATGTTTAGGAATGGTGGGAGGCGAAGATTTTTCACGTTTTTTCTTGCCCGTATGGTTAGGCATCTTATCTCTTCGGGCGTGTGTGCGTGTAATTACGGCGTTGATATCTTACGTTTTACACACACACACACAATATATATATATATATATATATATATATATATATATATATATATATATATATATATATATATATATATATATATATATATATATATGTGTGTGTGTGTGTATACTGTATATATAGATATAGATGTATATATAGTTATATAAATGTGTGTGTGCAATTTGTGTGCCACTGAGATGGTTCGGTCGTGTTGCAAGAATGGGAGATGATAGGCTGAAAAAATGATGTAATTCAAAATTGTTTGGGCGGAGGAGAGGATGACCTAGAAAGGGTCTGATAAATGAAGTAAAGGAGTTACTGGGTAAGAGCTTAATTTTCAGTAAGGGAGAAAATGCACGCAAGATAGAGGTGAGTGGTGCAGTGTATGTACAGTATAAGGGACAGGATGGGGTTGGACGAGTTCTTGATGATCCTAAAGTGTAGGCGTTTTAGGGTGTAATGCTGTGGAAGTTTTTCTGCAAATGTGGTCGTTGTATTGCTGTTTCCTCTAAAGGTGCCGCCTGTTATAAGAAACTTAATGTAATATATATATATATATATATATATATATATATATATATATATATATATATATATATATATATATATATATATATTATATATATATACTGTATATATATAAATCTACATAGAATATAGATATATTTATATATGTATAAATATATATATATATATATATATATATATATATATATATATATATATATATATATATATATATATATATTTATATATATATATATATATATATATATATATATATATATATATATATAAATTGATATATACAGTATATGTGAAATTTAAATTCACAGGGACATTTAACGTTTATTTGTGTATGTGTATATGTGCAAGTGTGTATGAATTCATACACGCACAGAGGGCTGTAGAGTTATATATACATGCAGATTCCCTTTTCATCCAATAAGAGAGAGAGAGAGAGAGAGAGAAAATCATTCAGATCAGATGAGTGAATAATCAAATTTTACAGCCAAAGTTGTATGTGTCCATGAATATGAAAGCCGCGAACATTCAATTTATTTTTTCTGTAGCAACGTGTTGCGGGTGAAATTAGATTTCCAAATTCAAGAGCGAGAATTAATGCAACATTTCATTTCACGTTTTCTAAATGAGTTTTTTTTTTTTTGGCAAAGGTATAACCAAAAATATTGAAATTCTTATACAAATGCCCTGTGCTACATGAAGTGCCCACTGGGCATCCAGACAAAATTGGAATTTCTTACTTAGAAGAAATTTTATTTCATATTTAGTAAAGAGACCTATTCTGCCCTAAAATGGAAAATTGCAGTATCTGCCAAATTTTCGAAATTGAGATATGCCATCTGTTGGTCTCGTGAAACACTAAATACACAAGTTACTGTAGTTCCAGAATGATTCTTCAATTCTTTCCATGAGTATTTAGAAGGTCCCATTTGCAGTATCTGCAAAATCAGTAGTAAGGCAAGGGAAAACTGCAGTGTCTACTAACATTTTTCTCAGTTTTGTATTTTTTCAGATTGCAGTCTTCCATTTTAGGGTAGTATATTTTAGAAAATTTTAAGTTCTGTGAAGTCTTGCTATTTCAGAGGCTTAAAACCCTGGTTCCATCGAGCTTGAACGCTCATAGCGTGCTCAGAAATTAGCCGTCTAACACGCTTCGACTTTTCACATTTCCCTCCAATAATCCGATTCGTGCTCTGATTCATCAACTATTACTTGAGTACCGATGACCCTAAGAACACCAAAATAATATATATTTTAACTGAAGCCACAGGAGATGTTTAAAAGGAAATGACAGAGTGCTGTTAAAAATAAAACAAAAAATTACTTTTTGTAAAATTAGAAAAAAAAATGTTTTAACAAGATTTTTTTTTTTTTTTTGCAAATTATAAGTAACAGGATATACTGTAAAATAAAAAGTAAACAACAGTGAACAGTTATACAGCGGAACGCGAGATTAAGTTAACGGAATGGGTGTGTGGTTATATATAGAACAAAAATCAAAATCTAAAAATTCTTTACACGCTTCTGCTCTGAAAAGGGAGGGAGAGAGAGAGAGAGAGAGAGAGAGACACGTTCATGCGATCAGTTATTCATGATAAAACGGAACTGAAGACTTGGAGCAGACTGATTCTCGCATTGTGAATTTAATATTTCATTTCTTCGCCGCGGGAACTGAGTCAGATTGAAATTTCAGCATCAGAGAGAGAGAGAGAGAGAAAGAGAGAGAGAGAGAGAGAGAGAGAGAGAGAGAATTTATATTACCCATGTTTACCGACATCTAGACAAAGAGAAAAGGAACTTGAAAGATAACATGAAAGTAAGAGAGAGAGAGAGAAAGTTAAAATTTATATTACCCATATTTACCGACATCTAGACAAAGAGAAAAGGAGCTTGAAAAATAACACGAAGGCAAGAGAGAGAGAGAGAGAGAGAGAGAGAGAGAGAGAGAGAGAGAGAGAGAGCTGGCAAGATATTAGTTGAGGGATCTACGTGATACATAAGAGGTTTCTGTGTGCGTGTATCCTAAATACAGCCTTCAGAGGACAAAATTTACTACTGCTAATAATAATAATAATAATAATAATAATAATAATAATAATAGGAAAGGAAATACAGAAATAAGAGATAGTATAATATTAATAACGAAGGTTACCTTACTGAACAATTCACTATCTACAGAGACGAAGTCATAAAGGATATTATGGAACCCCGGAATCACTAAATGGTTATATTTCCTGTTTTACACATTTTTTCTTAATTTATAGTCATCCAGTTTTATAATCTGAGTATTCATGAATAAAGGAGATTCTAACAGGGTGTGTAAAGCAGCAGATTAAACTGTCATTATTAGGTGTATGGTAGCATTGTAATGGTTGGTTGGTTGGTGATATATTTGCCTAAGGTGGTGGTGAGGACCGGGCTACAACGTACCCTCTGTATTAAAATTCCAAAGTCTAGAATATGATTATATAATTGTAATTTTACAATTAGATTTAGAAATATTTCGTGAGTATATACAGTATATATATATACACATATATATATATATAAAAAACACGTAACTGACATTTTTTCATTGGGAATACTTGTTTCAAACATCATAGATTTCCCTGAGTGCTTTAAGACATCAGTCAAAATAGGTAGTTTTTTTTTTACTTTAAACATGCCCTGCAGTCGATTGTAATTCATAAAATAGAAAATTTTTTATATAATGTAATACTGAAATTTATTTAGATTTGTTAATCCGATATTGTAGTACTTTAAAATCTCGATATAGGTCTCAGAGTAACAGTAAATATATTATAAAGAATATGCCCAATGTTGTTGAAAAGGGAGGGTTTTGTTCAGACAAGTGTACCCTCTCTCTCTCTCTCTCTCTCTCTCTCTCTCTCATGTAAGTTTTCCAACAGTTACTCAAACCGTAGATGAATTATAAAGAATATAATTAATGTTGAAAAGCGTAAAGGTTTTTCAAGGAAAGGTAAACGCATATTTCTCTCTCTCTCTCTCTCTCTCTCTCTCTCTCTCTCTCTCTCTCTCTCTCTCTCTCTCTCTCTCTCTCTCTCTCTCGGATGTAAGTTTACCAACTGTTACTCAAAGCATAGATGAATTATAAAGGATATATTTTAGGTTGTTGAAAAGCATAAAGGTTTTTCAAGAGAAGATAAACGTATATTTCTCCCTCTCTCTCTGATATTAGTTACTCAAACCGTAGATATATTATAAAGAATATACTCACTGTAGTTGAAAAGCGGAAGGGTCTCCTAAGAAAAGGTAAACGTATCTCTCTCTCTCTCTCTCTCTCTCTCTCTCTCTCTCTCTCTCTCTCTCTCTCTCTCTCTCTCTCTCTGATGTAAGTTACTCAAACCGTAGATATATTATAAAGAATATACTCACCGTAGTTGAAAAATGGAAGGGTTTCTTCAGAAAAGATAAACGTATCTCTCTCTCTCTCTCTCTCTCTCTCTCTCTCTCTCTCTCTCTCTCTCTCTCTCTCTCTCTCTCTCAGCGACGCACCCTGACCGCTGAGGAGGGAGGAGATCGGACTCAAACTGCAGTTTAATCTCGCGCACGAAGCACCCCGCAATCTAAACTTGAAGTTGTTTTCTTGAGGAGGTGACACGAATCTCGAATAAACCGCTTGAACTAAACACCAGGACGAGACGGAAGTCCCCTTTGTACTTTGCAAGAGTCACCGGAGGAGGAGGAAGTTCTTACGTATTGCGAGAACTTTTTTTAAGAATTTTTTTTTTCATAGCTTCTTGCTTGTGTGCTGGGAATGTTGGTTTATATTTCTGCGTAGAATGTGTACATGCATACATACATACATGTTTGTATAAGTGTGATTATATATATATATATATATATATATATATATATATATATATATATGTATCACACTTATATACGTGTGTATGTGTATATATATATATATATATATATATATATATATATATATATATATATATATATATATATATATATATATATGTATATATATATATATGTATCACACTTATATAGTGTATGTGTGTGTGTATATATATATATATATATATATATATATATATATATATATATATATATATATATATATACACAGTATATAAAGGAGAGAGAGAGAGAGAGAGAGAGAGATACCTTGAGGTTAAAAAAAATAAGTCTGAAGACATCTTAATGGTTTATAAATACGTAGCTGATCAAACACCACCATCGACTGATTTTAATTTTCTAGAGGTAAACGTAATTGAATTAACCAATGCATTATAATCAGATAAAATGATAATCATAAACTTCCCATAGTATAAAGAGATAGAAAATAGCTGTCAAAAAAAGTCACAAACCATTATACCCATCTGTCTACGCAAAACTGAATAGCATTGCACATTAGCATTCTCTTCACTGTGAAGTCATATTAAGCTTTTTTTTCCAGATGGCTTGCAAGTGTGCAACCTCCGAACTTCAGACGAATCCTCAGAAATCATCAAATCATTTCAGGATTTCCTCCCGAAGACCCGTAGGGAGGTAGCGCCATCAGTGCGCCTCGTGCGGTGCACTGTAGGCGTTACTTAAGGTTATCTGCAGCGTGCCTTCGGCTCCTAGCTGCAACCCCTTTCATTCCTTTTACTGTACCTCCTTTCATATTCTCTTTCTTCCATCTTACTTTCCACCCTCTCCTAACAATTGATTCATAGTGCAACTGCGAGGTTTTCCTCCTGTTACACCTTTCAAACCTTTTACTGTCAATTTCCGTTTCAGCGCTGAATGACCTCGTAGGTCCCAGTGCTTGGCCATTTTAAATTTATATTCAGTTAAATTCAATTTCCTCCCGAAGACCATTCGGGAGAACAGATATATTCAACTGTAGCACAAACAATTCAAAGGACATATTCATTTTCCGATTCTCAGTGCACTAGAGAATTACGTTAGCGCATGACATTCCCTTGCGTTGCAAAGCCTAAGAATAAGTCATGATTTCATTATTCATCTCGGCGGCGGTGAAAAATGAAGGATGATCTGTCGCAATAGTTTTTCTGTTGATCATTAATGAAAAAGTCATGGTACGCCTTCGTCAATTAATTCTTCTGTATGGCATTGATTTGGACACTTGTAACCGTTCTCTTAGGCTGACCTTAGTTATACACGAAGAAAGAATTCATTATTAATGACATCAAATATCAAAACGTGGAACTGGAGCGGGGGGGATATCGTAATTTTTGGGGAAGTCTCTCTCTCTCTCTCTCTCTCTCTCTCTCTCTCTCTCTCTCTCTCTCTCTCTCTTCCATATTGTTTCAGGTTCTAATGAATGTGCCATTCGTTTCTCTTCGTCTATATTTCGGTAAATATGGGTAATTTAACTCTCTCTCTCTCTCTCTCTCTCTCTCTCTCTCTCTCTCTCTCTCTCTCTCTCTCTCTCTCTCTCTCTCTCTCTCTCTCATCTTCTGATCTACGAACACTGTTTCCCGCTCCGGCATTCACCGAACAATAAAAACGGTAATGTTGTTCTCAAAAATAACCCAACATCTGAATTTCTAAAAATTGTATCGACCTTATGAATCACCTCCCCGTAGGTGATTCACAAAATGGGAATGAGCTTCGGGTAATCAAAGCCACTACCGAGTGATTCATGACACATGTTATGAACTGTCTCGTTACAAAAACTTCACAAAGAATTTTAATCCCCACATTAAAGCTCTGAAACTCAAGAGGTATCTACAAAAACCAGATAGGTATTTATCACACAAGGAAAAAAATAAATAAATAATATATATATATATATATATATATATATATATATATATATACATACATATACAGTATATATATATATATATATATATATATATATATATATATATATATATATATATATATATATATATATATATATATATATATATATATATAGTTGGTCCACATTATCCCAATTTTCCGATTTCTGCAAGTCAGATTTTCGGATGAGGCTGTGCTAACCTTGGTTGCAACCCACCACATTAGCCTGATTACCAGATACATAATTCAGTGTTCGGTCAACAGAGGGGCACGATTTATTTTTCAGAGGAAGACCCTAAATCTACCGGCCCTAATTCCTCACAACCGAAATCAGTATCGTATTATTATTATTATTATTATTATTATTATTATTATTATTATTATTATTAAATCTGCTGATTTAAATTATTCACAACAGAGATCATTATCGTATTATTATTATTATTATTATTATTATTATTATTATTATTATTATTATTAAACCCGCTGGTCTGAACCAGCAATGGAGATCGTTATCGTATTATTATTATTATTATTATTATTATTATTATTATTATTATTATTATTTCTTTATGCCCTTATAACAAGTATTTCGATGTACTAAATATGAATAACATTTAATATCAACGCAGCATAAAGCTGTAGCAGCCATCTCTAATGAGCTGCTTTAAATAATCTTTTAAATATCATGCTTAAGTGACTGATTGATTGATTGATTAATTAGCTGTCGCCAGGAGGCATATTTATTTGGCATATGAAAAAGTAATCACTTAAACTAATTTTGTCGTATTCCGCAGTGATTGTAAATAGTTTGAAAACTGACAAAGAGAGAATAGTGAATATGATGAAAGATAAAAATGATTGCAACATCAATATGATGTTTGTGAGTGCATTGACAAAAATATATATATATATATATATATATATATATATATATATATATATATATATATATATATATATATATATATATATATATATATATATACATATATATATACAGTATATATATGTATATATATTTATAAATATATATACATATAAAAATATATATATATACATACATATATATATATATGTGTGTGTGTGTGTGTGTGTATGTATATATAATCAACGTTAGATATTCTGAATTCTAAGTACGCAGCTTGAAAATGTAATCAACTAAGCGCAGTTATAAACAATTTTGAAAATAATCGTTTCTTTTGTGAAAGCGGTTGTTAAAATCACCAGGCTGTTAACGCCAAAATTGCGTCAAAAAAATTATTCTAACTATAACCCAGAAATGAAATTAGAACGCACGATTGTTGGAAAGTACATTTTGAAAATAAACTTTTCCTTTGCCAAGGGCCTGTTATGACCATGAGACTTGTTGCAATAAATTGTGTAAAGAAAGAAATTTATTCTAGCTATAGACTAGAAATAGCAGTTATACTCCCGACTGTTGGATAATACATTTTGAAAATAAACTTTTCTTTTGCCAAGGGGCTGTTGGGAACATCAGGCTCTTTGCAATAAATTGTATAAAGAAAGAAATTTATTCTAACTGTAACCAAGAAATAGACTTAAAACTCCCGACTGTTGGAAAGTACATTTGCCAATCAGAGTTTTTCACAATCGCCTATTCGTCCAACGCGGCGAAAAATGTCTCGCCCAATTAATATCGGCGGATTTTCACAGTCGCCAGCTTTGGTTGTTCCGAGTCGCTGCGTTTATGGAACCGCCCGCTTCTTTGGAACCGCGCTGGAAAAGAACGGTTCTTTGAAACGGGTCGGAAAATTCCGAAATGGGTTCAGGTTTTTTTTTTTTTTTTTGCTGTGCTAGAATCTGATACACATTGTTCACAAAATCAGAATTTTTCCCTGAAAGTGGAGTAACTTGATTACAGAGTCGTTCCGTAACGCTCGCGAATTCATCATTTCGCTTTTGTCATGCGAGACGTGTAATGTCGTAAAAAAAAAAATTCTCAAAGTTAAATTAAATGAAAAAGAAATTGCAAAATATTTCACTTATTTCACTCGACGTTATTGTTTGACGAAGAGCTTTTCACCATAGCCCTTCAAATTCCTACTGCGGTATCTCGCTCAAATTCTCTTTCGTTTTCAAACTCTCTTTCCAAACTCGATATAAAACAAATAAAACCGTAACAGACAATTTAAAATGGCCGTTTTTCAACGTCGTTCGTCTGATTCTTCGTTAAACCAAATGAATTAAGGTTAATGGCCACATTAGTGTCAGAACGCTTAGGCAAAAAACGTTAATTAGTTATGGAGATAAAAGTATAATGTCTAACAGTTTTCTGTAAACAAATGTTTTATGCGAGGCATAAATTTCCACGGCACGGCGTTCCCTTTTGGGCGTGTTTGGTTATTGGTGTAAAGCTTAAATATATACATATACTGTATGTATATACTGTATATATATACATACGAGTATATACAAATATATATAATGTGTATATTTATACATATAAAAATATATATACATATATATACCTATATATATATATATGTATGTATGTATGTATGTATGTAAGTGTATATATATATATACAGTACATATATACAAATATATATATATATATTATATATACTGTAAATATATACACATATATGTATATACACACAAACAAAGTACATATGTATGTGTTTATATATAATTATATATATAATATATATAAATAATTATGTATGCATATGAATTATACAGTATATATAACAGTACGCCTTTCATCTTTGGAATGGGTGACGCCGCAGTCGTCTGTAGCATTCAGTTTTCCCAACAAGTATTTAGAGGTGAGGTTGTTAGCCTCACGCCCTTTTTCCTGGCCCCAGCAAACGCTGGTTCTCATTCGCATCAGGGTGGACTGATAGGCGGCAAACCTTGGCATTGTGAATGGTCGCCGCAAAGACCGAAAGGAATAATAATAATAATAATAATAATAATAATAATAATAATAATAATAATAATAATAATAATAATATTAATACATTTTCATTAAATGGGCAATAAAATACCCTGTACAAATTCTTTTTCGTAAGATATTACCTTAATTCTTTTCCAAGGAATAATTACGTGGATTTCAACCTGATTTGCATACTGAGATGCTTAGGCCTCCAAGGTTAATCTAGTTAAGGTTACTTAATTGTAGAGGATACTATCGTATATTATATCGTTCTTTATCACCCAGTTTTATCATCCAGAATACCTGCTATGTTGCTGTTTATCGTGTTATATAACCTTTAAAACCTACTATACAACTAACAATATCTGATCTATTCATGTTGTGGTTCTATATTTTATCATCCTGTTATATCACTCGTGCTATCTGCTATATTCATGCTATATTGCTATTTATCGTGTTATAGCACCTTTAAAACCTATTATAGCACTCCTAACATCTGCTATATTCGTGATATGTTGCTATATTTTATCATCCTGTTATATCACACGGAATGCCTGTTATATCATCTTGACATCTGCTATATTCATGCTATGTTGCTATATTTCATCATCCTGTTATATCACTCTTAGCTAAAGTTAAAGTCCTCCCGTGCCTCGGTAGGCTCATAGGGCAGGCGCTGATCTCTCTTAGCCTCTGCTATATTCGTACTATGTTGCTATTAATCATGTTAGATATCACCTATAAAGTCTGTTATATCACTCGTAACATCTGCTATATTCTTGCTATATTGCTATTTATCCTGTTTTGTCACCTTTAAAGCCTATTATATCATTCCTAACGTACACTGTTGGCAAAACTTAAGGCTCTTTGCGGCGTGCCTTCGGCCCCCAGCTGCGACCCGTTTCGTTCCTTTTACCGTACCTCCTTTCATATTCTCTTTCTTCCATCTTGCTTTCCACCTTCTCTTAACAATTGATTCATAGTGCAACTGCGAGGTTTTCCTCCTGTTACACCTTTCAAACCTTTTACTGTCAGTTTCCGTATCAGCTCTGAATGACCTCATAGGTCCCAGTGCTTGGTCTTTGGCGTAAATTCTATATTCAGTTCAGTTGATATACCTCTTTTATTATGAAAAGCACACCAAACAATGCGTTACGATACTTACACTCGAATAAATGAAATCGTTATCAGAAATCCCCGTTCAGAATTGAGCTTCAAATCCCCACTGACACCTCTGAATTAATATAGGAACAAGGTCAGAGAGGCTCTAAGCTTTGTCTTCGGGTTTAAAGTCTTGTAAAAGGCAATGGAATGTAGTGTCAGGTAAGCGGGTGGGGGAGGATTGGGTGGTGGGAGGGTGGGGAGTGGTGTGGGGTGGGAAGGGTGGGGTGACGGTTGCGTTCAATTCATGTCAACAACCGACAACAGGACTCGAGCGGTTTCGGTAAAGACTCGATCTCTGTTTACTGCGGTTTTGGTTCGTTGTTATGTTTTAAGATTAACGCGAGGATTCAGCTTTTCCTTCTATTATTATTTCAGATTTTTTTGGATTGGTTTATATCTGTTGTATGTTATTTTCAAAGTTTCGTCATATTTGTCTTCTTTGGTTTCATCGTGACGTCATTGTTCATTATTCACTAAGTTTTTTATTTGCATTTTATTCATGTATATAATTTTACCGTAGATTTATTTATATATATTATATATTTATCACATATATATTATATATATTTATTACTGAACATACACCAATGCAAAGTTTGTTTGCACTGTCAGTCATTCCACTTGAACTAAACAAAAAATTATCTGAGTAAAAATGATTTGAGGTCACAAATGTCAGGATCATTGCCACCGAAATAAAACACGAAATGCCTTACACTCCAAGTTTTGGAATTCTCTTCCTCTTCTGTGTTTTCAAAGTTCATAAACTTTCCTCATTTAAAATGACGAAAGATATATTTTTACCTTTGTGGTTAAGCCTGGCATTCTTAACTTTTTTTTCCATTATCTTTTGTTTTCTGGCCTGGGCTACAAAAAACTACAAAAAATAATAAAGAAAGAAATAAAAAGGGGGACTGGCATTCATTTGCCCCACTCGTAAGAATCTGTACTTAAAAAAAAGTTACGTTATTCTTATAAATACTTTATTTATTTTGAAAAATAACCCATCATGCGATTCATACTCTCAAAGAGCTTCATACGAGTAAAGAGAGAACTTGTTTTCAGACAAATTTGATCGCCAGACTAACCAGGTCTATGATCAGAGATGGTTCTTGCGAGACTATAATTTCTTAAGGGGAAAATAAAACAAAAACAAAACAAAAAATGCGCCGAAGAAACTTCGAAGCAACCGAGTTTTCTGTACAGCTCATAATCAAGGCCACCGAAAATAGATCTATCTTTCGGTTGGTCTCGTTATAATGCTGTATGGGCCGCGACCCATAAATCTTTAACCACGGCCCGTTGGTGGCCTATCCTATATCGTTGCCAGAAGCATGATTATGGCTAAATTTAACCTTAAATAAAATAAAACCTACTGAGGCTAGAGGGCTGTAATTTGGTATGTTGGATGAATGGAGGGTGGGTGAACAACATACCAATTTGCAGCCCTCTAGCCTCAGTAGTTTTTAAGATATGAGGGCGGACAGAATAAAGTGCGGACGGACAGACAAAAATCGGCACAATAGTTTCCTTTTACAGAAGACTAAAAAAAGTAGCTCGGCTTGGAGGGAAAGTGATGCTTCAGAAACTTGGTACAAACAGTGTTCTAGGGCACTGACATTTTTAGGAATAAAATATTTTTGAAATTAGCCAGAGTAGGTCAGGAGCTTGATTTGCAGAAGTAATTACGATAATTATATCTCTTAAGTGTTTCGGTATATATGTGTTAAAGATATGGAGAGGGAGAGAGTAACGAAAGAATAAGACATTTTTATCGAGGATTTTCTTTCAAGTTCGGATTTTATTCGAAATGTTCAATGTTGCTTTATATAAAAAAGTAAAAACTTCAATAAGGCAAAATAGAAATGTAAAAGCTTTCCTTGCCAATAATTATAATTGCTTCCACGAGAATAAAAGAAGTAAGTGCTACTAAGAAATATACAAAAATATATATAAAAAAAAAGATATAATACAAATACAAACAGCGTCTCGCGCTATTTCTGTTATAATCCTCTAGGAAAACTGGGCAGTTGTTCCGAGTTCGTTTAACGATTTGCAACTCAAGTAAAGCTTTGTAGTTGACGTTCAGCGGCCAGGTTCAGATTCCACGGTAAACAAATTACTATAGAGCGCATAAAGAAAATAGCCCGTGTCGGTGACAGGAAATAGTGATACCAAATAGTTAAGTAAAATTAACCTTATTTAATAGTAAAAGAAGAGCATATTAAAGAATATATTCAAATTACATTTCTTAAAGACCTTTAACAAAAGTAGATAACATGAACGAAGAACCGTAAAAGAAAATGTAAAATAAAGACAAAACACGAGCATTTACAGTGTGGTCGCAGCAATCCACCTAACGAGGCTCGTTAAACTTGATTGCAAAATGACAAAATAGATGAGAAAAGTTATTGTCCGATCTATTTTTTGTCTATAGAATCGCAACGGGGCCTGATTACCTGTCATCTTTATTACGAAAGCAAATCATTAAAAAATCATGAGTTCCCTTATTATCATAATGGCGAGGTACGTCTGGAAATAGAGAATCCTTTTAAAACTCTCTCTCTCTCTCTCTCTCTCTCTCTCTCTCTCTCTCTCTCTCTCTCTCTCTCTCTCTCTCTCTCGGTACAGATCTACGTTCGATACCTGAACCGATCGGAGGGAAACATTGCAGGGGGTGTTAAAAAAATAATCAATCAATAAATAGATAAAAATCCAGTGTAACTTTTTCTCTAAATGAACCATGTATCTGATTGTTGTCGACTGTTGTGGGTCGCAACTAGGATGGAGATAGAGAGGAAGAGAGGAGAGAAAAAAGGAAGACAAGATAAAAAAAGAATAAGCTGCTGCAGATAAAAGTGTTTGAGTTCTACATCAGAATCAATACTATTACATAATTGAAAACAGGTAAGCTTAGACCAGGTAATCCTCACTCCACCTGGATGAAAGCATTTATAAGATATTCTCTCTCTCTCTCTCTCTCTCTCTCTCTCTCTCTCTCTCTCTCTCTCTCTCTCTCTCTCTCTCTCTCTCTCTCTCTCTGAAATAGGATTATTATTGTTTCCAAACACGCATTAGGTAATTATATGGGCCGCTAAGTTAAAAGCATACCTCCCATAATTAGCCTTTTCACGTTAGAATTTAACTATATAGGCGACCCGTAAATTTAATGGGTTCCCTAATTTCCCTTAATTTTACCAAGAAAAATAATTCAAAGGCTCGGAATGTTATTTAGAAATCAAGGCTAGACAAAATATTCCCTGCCAAGACTTAAAAGCGTTCTTGAAATGAAAGTAAGCCGTATCATATAAATGTCCAAGATCTTAAAGAGATTTCATGTCTTCCTTTCCTCGTAAAACCCTGATGGACCTGAGAGTGCATAACAAGGCCAGGTGAAATTCACCCCTAAAACACCTGTTCATTAGGTCGCTATCTCCTTATCAACGCTTTTTCTGTCCCTTTGCATTGAGAATCTCCGACGACTCGCAAAACACAAAATTCACATAAGGAGAGAGAAAAAGCAGTGAGGCACTAAACCTAACGGTGGATTTCCCTGGACGCGTGAACGAGCAAGCAAGCGTATGCGCGTGCTTGCGTGCGTGAATCAAGCACGACGATCGTTCTTTCTATTTAATAACGGCGTCATTTTATTGCCGTCAATCAACCCTCTTGTTGCGTGTCTCCATCCGGTCTGCAAACCCTTTCGGCCGTAACTCGATTCAATAATAAAGTCTTTTATCAACAACCCTTCGCTTTTGAAGGGTTGCATTGTTGCATCTCCCCTCCAGATGCAGCTTGCTCTCTCTCTCTCTCTCTCTCTCTCTCTCTCTCTCTCTCTCTCTCTCTCTCTCTCTCTCTCGTCAGTGGATCATAAGATTCTCTTGGGAACTTCATTTAAAGAGTGTTACTTGTGTCAGACATTTCAAGCAAGTGCTTGTGCGTGCGTTTGTTTGTGTGTGCATGAGCTTGTTTGTATGTCTGTGGGACATTAATGGTAGTGTTTCCTCAGAAATAAGACATTTTTGCAAGCTACAAGAACGAATCACAATTAGCATAATCCCATTTCAAATCACAAACATCACCTGCCATTCACAATAATGACGAATTATTCTAATTGTATTTTTCTTCTTTTGCCAATACAGTTACTCCCCGAAAAAAGCTAAGACAATTTAATTCAGAAAACTAATTAAACTACAAGTAAAAGCGAACAACAGTATTGTGGTTTAGCTCAGTCCGGGCTTCACGGTAAACAGTAAGATAAGCAGCGTCCAGAAAATATCCTAGATCGGTGCCAGTGACTAGTAACGCATTAAAGGCATATGATTCTTGATTAGTCAGTTGAAGGCAGCTTTCTACAATTTTCCTGGCCCTGAAGAAAGATAGTAACCTCAGTTATATTGGAAAAGGATGTCAGCTTGAAGAAGCCTTCAAATTAACGTTTTCAGTGGCCTTCAACGTTTCATTTTATATTATTATTATTATTATTATTATTATTATTATTATTATTATTATTATTATCATGGAAATAGACCCTCTTACAGGTAAACCACGTTGAAAAGTATGGCGTTATTATTATTATTATTATTATTATTATTATTATTATTATTATTATTATTATTATTATTATCTTGGAAGCACACCCTCTTATAGGCAAACTTCGTTGAAAAGAATGGCATTATTTTATTATTATTATTATTATTATTATTATTATTATTATTATTATTATTATTATTATTATTATCATCATCATCTTGGAAGCACACCCTCTTATAGGCAAATTTCGTTAAAAATAATGGCATTATTATTATTATTATTATTATTATTATTATTATTATTATTATTATTATTATTATTATTATTATTATTATTGAAGTAGACCACTTTCAGGCAAACCTCGTTGAAAAGAATGACATTATTATTATTATTATTATTATTATTATTCACAGTGTATATTTTCCTACAGACCAACACCAAAAGATAATAAGCTTAGTAAGTAGGCTTCCACAAAATTAAATACCCAGTATTACAGGAAAGGAACATCAAGGAAAATTGTAAAAAAAAAAAATAAAAAGATAATAACAAGAGACATAAACGAAACAAAACAATAAATATAAACGAAACTAAACAGGAGAAACCAGAGCAGATCCAGCAATCTACTGAATGAACCTCGCCATCAGACGCTCTTGCAAATGACATAAAAAGGACAAGTTATTGATCAGGTAATGATGCGGATTGAATCACAAAGAGCCTGATTACCTGTCTTCTTGTTAGGGAGGCCAGTCATAAATAACTTTGGCTTCCAATATTATCCTAATATCAAAGTGCGTCGGTATAAATTGCGAGCTTAAATAAGCCATCTCAGATCAAAGGGAAAGGGTATTTATTCTCTCTCTCTCTCTCTCTCTCTCTCTCTCTCTCTCTCTCTCTCTCTCTCTCTCTCTCTCTCTCTCTTAAATATGCATACATTAGCTTAAAAGTCTAATTTAGCCCTCAAGCATGACACTTGAATGGAATGACTGACGAAGCGTAGCTTAATTTTTCCTAGAAAAAATATTATCAGCGTCAAAATATTATTCACACTAAGAGTATCATAAAGTCAATGAATTCCTTTGAAAAATATATTGTGGGAAGATTTAAACTTCCCATAAAAAGAAGCAAACGCCCTGTCACACAACGTTCATGAACTGGAATAGATTTCGTTATGTTCTTTGCTCATAAACCGTGATGGCTCCCAGTTCTAAACAAGCGCAAGCGAAATTGATCATTAAAACGTCTGTTCATTAGGTTGATACTTGCCTTAATTTCCGCAGAAGTATTAACATTGTATGATCCTTATAAACATTTTTAGGGGGAATTGTTAATGTATCACCAAAAAAGGACAAAAGTAGCAGTGATGCCTTAAATTAAATAAGATTAACTCTCCTCATCGATACACTCCCCTTGACGTAATCCGCTCACTAAAAAGCGCGCGAGCGCGCTCAATCGGCATGTCGTTGTTTATTTATATTCGGAGACTTCCTCTTGCCATTCGTCAGCCTCTGGTGTTATTTTTTTTTTCTCTCATTCGGACTGCAAACCCTTCGGCCGTAACTCGATTCAATAATAAGGTCTTTTATGCTCAACCCTTTGCTTTGAAGGGTTGCATTGTTGCATCTCCCCTCAGAAAGTTAAATTTATGTCAGATTCGGTTTTGAAATAAATGGGTCATAAGATTGTCTTTGGGAAAACGCCTCTAAGTAGCGGCAGTTTAGCCAGACGACTCAGGCAATAAGGTTTGTGTGTGTGTGTGTGTGTGTGTGTGTGTAAAACCACGGGTAATACTGAATACTGCCTAGGAAATGGACACTGTTTAAGTAGAAAATTCTCGCGTTTGGCTGCAAAGGATAAGCATATTTGTTGTAATAACTTTCTGATGACGAACGCAAGCTATTATTTTTTATAATGATAAAATCGATTATTATTATTATTATTATTATTATTATTATTATTATTATTATTATATTATTATTATTATTATTATTTTATTATTATTATTATTATTATTATTATTATTATTATTATTATTATTATTATTATTATTATTATTATACACGGTGCAGTTACATCTCAAAATCTGTTACGATAAATCTGATTAGATGGATATTACGGTATAAACTCCTAAAAGGAAACTGCATCCCAGTGGCAAGTCAACGAAATTATGAACACATGATTTCACCTTTCTTAACCGAAATAATAATTCTGCAACTACTGAATTTAATCAGAAAAATTTTTAATTTGTAACCAGGCACTTATTACGTGGTTGCAAAATGTGTCTAGATTCACTGTAAAAAGACAGATTTATACTCCATTGATCACATGAATAACTAAGTGTGCCCGCTTCAATGTAATTCTAAAATGGTTTTGGTTTGGAAGCCAACATACTGTACATGCGAATTTCAATTAGGTTTTTCCCCGTAGGGGGATAGTGCCATCAGTGCACCTCATGCCGTGCGCTGTAGGCATTACTCTAGGTTCTTTGTGGCGTGCCTTCGGCCCCTAGCTGCAACCCCTTTCGTTCCTTTTACTGCACCTCCTTCCATATTCTCTCTCCCATCTTACTTTCCACCCTCTCCTACAATTGATTCATAGTGCAACTGCGAGGTTTTCCTCCTGTTACACCTTTCAAACCTTTTATTGTCAGTTTCCGTTTCAACGCTGAATGATCTCATAGGTCCCAGTGCTTGACCATTTGCCTAAATTCTGTATAGTCAGTTCAATTCAAATTAGATTTTGGCGTGTGAGGCAGCTTAGATATTATGATCCTAATTTATATTCTGTCTTGTGAGTTAGATCAAGTGAATTTAGTTTAAATTCAGTTTTGTTCTGGCGTGTAAGTCTTCAAATTGTCCTTGATCATATTCAAATATAAAAGACAGCTTAGATTCGCTTCCCTGATTATATTGAAGCTTGAAAACCAGCTTAGATTCACCACTAGATCAGGTTACAGATTGTGAGATAGCTTTGAGGTGATTCTAGATGACGCTCATTTTCGGTGTTCAATATTTTCTTCTTTTTTTTTTCATCTTAACTATTGTCGTGAATCGTGTTATCTCCGTTTTTCCTCCGTTTCGTGTTCTGTAGAAATGATAAATTAATAATGACTTCTAATGTACCGTCATTTCTCTATCTCAGTTCTCCACAACTAACCAACCACTCCTTTAAGGCAAAACCTTTTCTCACAATCACCGCTTTCCGCTATTCACTGTCTTTCCAGATTCCAGTTCGACTCTGGTAAGTCTTAGACTTCCCCCCCACCCCACCTACCCACCCAACCCCTCCTCCCCTGTCTGGAATTCACTCTAATCCCAGTTCCCCTCCCTCCCATCCCCATCCACTTTCCCCCTCCCCTCCCACCCAGCCCCTCCCCTCCCAACCATCCACCTTCCCTTGTCACCCCCTCCCCTCCTCCCATCCACCTTCCTCGTCACCCCTCCCTCCCTCCCAACCACATTCCCTCGTCACCCCTCCCCTCTCCCCTCCCCTCCCCCTCCCTACCTCCATTTTGAAGATAAATAGTCCGGGAAATCAGGGGAAGGGGATGAATAGCAGGACACCTGTGATCCTGAGAATCTTGGAAAGCTAATGGGGGAAGACTCAAGATAGTCTCCTCGGTGTTGGCAGGAACGAGGCACGTGGAGAGGCAAAAAATAGGAGGAGAGAGAGAGAGAGAGAGAGAGAGAGAGAGAGAGAGAGAGAGAGAAGGCGTTCTTTGACTCTGGTTTATATAAAGTTTTCTAAATTTGAAAAATGGAAGTTATAGGAAAAAAATTATAAATTATTGTTATATAAATTTCTCAAATACGATATTGTATTCAAAGACCAGTCATGTAATATAATAATATTTATAAAGTTGATCCACTCTGTTTCCTTCTGATATACTTAATTTTCCCTCCCTGTAAATCTTAGTTTTCCCACCTCCATTTTCGTCATTACCTCTTGTCATCATCACTATCATCACACGGGCGGGAATCATCATCACCACCATCACACGGGCGGGAATCATCATCACCATCGTCACACTGGCAGGAATCATCATCACACGGGTGGGAATCATCATCACCATTGTCACACTGGCGGGAATCATCATCACCATCGTCACACTGGCGGGAATCATCATCACACGGGCGGGAATCATCATCACCATCATCACACGGGTGGGAATCATCATCACCATTGTCACACTGGCGGGAATCATCATCACCATCGTCACACTGGCGGGAATCATCATCACCATCATCACACGGGCGGGAATCATCATCACCACCATCACAGGGGCGGGAATCATCATCACCATCATCAAAGGGGCGGGAATAATCATCACCATCATCACACTGGCGGGAATCATCATCACCATCATCACACGGGCGGGAATAATCATCACCATCAACACACTGGCGGGAATCATCATCACCATCATCACACGGGCGGGAATCATCGTCGTCATCATCACACGGGCGGGACGGTTGTCAGGCGCCCCAGTTCTAATCGTCTAGATGAGCTCTCAGTGTCTGTGTGGCTACTTGTGAACAGGTGCTATTTCCTTATGAATATCGATAAAGAACTGTTTGTTCGTAAAGGAACAAACAGTCTTAAATGACAGAAGAGCTTCGTGTCATTAGTTTGTGGCTCTTCACACAATCTGTTGCTGTTTATTGGGGGATTTGTAGTAGACTTTTTAGTTTTCTGTAAAAGTGAACCATTGTGCCGGCTTTGTCTGTCCGTCCGCCCTCAGATCTTAAAAATTACTGAGGCTAGAGGGCTGCAAATTGTTATGTTGCCCATCCACCCTCCAATCATCAAACATACCAAGTTGTAACCCTCTAGCCTCAGTAGTTTTTGTTTTATATGAGGTTAAAGTTATCCATAATCGAGCATCTGGCAACGATATAGGGCAGGCCACCACCGGGCCATGGTTAAAGATTCATACACTCTACAGAGAAATCGATTGCGCGGAAGAAACTTCGGTGAAATTTTTCCTCGCTTTTTTGATGCCTTGTTCATAAAGTATAAGAGGCCTATCATTCTCTGGACATGCCGTATCATGAGAAGAAACAGGAACAAAAAGGAACCTCGGGGGTGCAGAATATACCGCTGTAGACCTTGGTACCGTTCACGTGAGGCAGCTACCGCCATGGCATTGTCCGTCGCTGTTAACAAGGCCTTTGGTATACCGAAGCATCGTTTCTTTGTTGATCAGAATAGTCAGTTAGATACCAGTGCGTGAACTGTGGAAAGACAAAGACGTTAACGAACAGGGCGTGAGGGTAGCAACTGCATCCCGAAAGATTTGCTTGTCTCATAAGTATTGCTGAGAACGGGAAGCAAATTCCTGGGATGTATGCTAGTGTTGCACCAGCCCCGTTTTTTTTTTTTTTTTTTTTTTGCAATGCCCTTAGGTTAGATTACATTAGTACCTGCAATGTAATTTGGGTGTGGGACACATAATAAGATTATTTTCAAGAAGATCCTATGGTTAGTTTATAAGATATGGCGTCCTGCTTTTTTTCAAGGAAAGGTCCCGATACTCGGTTACATCTCGGGAAAATGCGAACTGGAAAGTTAACACCTCAAAGTGGGAGTATACTTATAGTTAAAACCATCACAGAACAACAAGCATCAGATTTGACATAATGTAAGATTCAGAATTGTACCTTAATTACTCGACATCGATTGCATGATGACTAATTATATGGCATCATAAGAGTGTCTAGTTAACCCATTTTTACATGTTTTTATTTAACTTGACCTCTGCTTCTGTCTGTCTGGCTTTCTGTCTGTTTGGGTCAAATTTTGTAACTCAATTTTCGACCTGTTCCCTTCATCCGATGGACTTGAAATTTTGCATGGTTATTCAGTCCCGGTGACAATACAACCTTACATGATCAGAAGGTCATCAGTGACCTTTAGTGACCCTACAGTGACCTCTCCCAGTATCTCAGGATTTGTTTGAAACTCTTCGGATTTTTCATACCTTCTTTGTTTCATCATTTATTTGCCACTTCGTCTTTCCCCAGAAACTCAATCAATCGGAAAGTGCAGACACGTCCACCTTTGTTCCTCCTTTTCCTCCTTGAGTTTTTCCCTTTAATCCTTCTGATTTAGCTGCTTTTCCAGGTCTTTCGCAAAAGTTTTAAGTTTTTCCTGGATGCTTCAGAGTTTGGGCTGACTGACTGCTTCGTCCATCGTTGTCAGTAGCGTCTAAAAATACATGTTATTCCTTCTCCCGTTTCTTGTACCAGATCATCAACGTCGAGATTGAACAATCCCTAAATTATTATTATGGTTTCCCATTTAGTAATTTTTTTTTATATGTCATCACTGTCTTCGTAGCTAAAAGTAAGCAAAGCTTGAAGATAACATTTGTTGAATGCTGACGTTTATCAGCATTTCGTCATTTATTTTCAAGACATTTTATCTTTCTATCTTTCAGTCTGCTCTGCTTTTATGACGATCATTCGGTCTATCAGTAAGAATCAGCAAGAAAAAGACTGTCATAAAGAGAATACTCCTCTCTCTCTCTCTCTCTCTCTCTCTCTCTCTCTCTCTCTCTCTCTCTCTCTCTCTCTCTGTGTTTTTTATGACAATAAAAGTGGGCAATAGAGTCAACAAAAACAGACTGTCACTAATGGGCAATAAGAGTCAACAAGAAACAGACTATCACAATAAGAATCAACATGAAAACTTTCCCAAAGAAAATCCTCTCCTCTCTCTCTCTCTCTCTCTCTCTCTCTCTCTCTCTCTCTCTCTCTCTCTCTCTCTCTCTCATGACGATCTTTCCATCTAGAAAAGTCATAGCCGGTTGGCAATAAGAATCAACATGAAATGGACTTTCCCAAAGAAAATACTCTCTCTCTCTCTCTCTCTCTCTCTCTCTCTCTCTCTCTCTCTCTCTCTCTCTCTCAAATGGGGAGCAATAAAACCAAACCGCAATTCCTCTCTTTAAAACACACACACAACACACACACACACACACACACACACACACGTCAGGCTGTATTTTAAACTCTTCCTTTCTCTCGACACACGTCAAAGAAAACTCTTCGCCGCTTCTTGGGAGGAGAACAAAGGATGCCTCAGTTCCCCTCCGCTTAAGTTGCCTCAGTCTCCTCACTCGCTGAGGAGGAGTAATACATTTCCGCTCACCGCGATTGCACCGGAAACTATCCTGTCAATCCGGGCAAAACCTAACCCTCGTATTCCTTTCATTTTCACCTGATTTATCTTCGGCTTCTCTCTGCGGTGAAGAGCTGTTATAAGCCCTTGCCTCGGAAATGCTTGTGGGAGTGTAAGGAGAATGGCGTTGGTTAGTTGTAGTATATATATATATATATATATATATATATATATATATATATATATATATATATATATATATATGTATATATAAATATATATATATATATATATATATATACATATATATATAATATATATATATATATATATGTGTATATAATATATATATATAATCTTAGAATACAACTATAATTTTGTATATATGTGAATCATATATAATCTTAGGAATATAACTATAATTTTAATTTAAGTATATATAATCATTGTTAACGAAAACATGATCAAAGTATTATAACCATGCGAAAAATTTATTATTAAAAATCAAATAAATTTTAACGTTGTATGATATAATGTATTGTTATAACGGTGTCAGAACATGATCAAAGTATTACGAAATCTTGCGAAAAAATTTATTATTAAAAACAAACTTGAAATTATGATACAAACAGACATATTGCCATGTTAAAAATAACACTACTGTCTTATCAGAGTATCAGGCAACGCTGAGAATAAATAAATACTGTTACAACGCGTCACGAAATCATTATTAAAAAGATATTAAGTATCGTCATAACGCAGTAGGGAATTGACTTAAAAAAAAATGGCGCTTGTCAACAGATGAGTCTTAGGCAACCACTGGAGGAGATCTGAGACCTCTTCAATATTCATGGAAACTTCGGAAGAAGACTGACAGAAGGGGAGAACGAAGAGGAAGGAGAGAAACAAATGAAGTGAGAGAAAGCACCGCCAATTGAGAAGAGAGAGAGAGTGGGGGCGGGTGGGGGTGTCAGGCACTTGAAGAATGCGAAATTTTTTAATTTCAAAGGTATGTGAAAATTTTAATTGTTGTCTTTGAGGTTGTTATCGAGCAAAGTCAGATTTTTTCTAGTAAAATGTGAACAGTAGAACGCTGAACAGTGGACCAATATATATATATATATATATATATAATATATATATATATATATATTTGTGTATATATATATGTATGTGTATATATATATATATATATATATATATATATATATATATATGAATATATACAATATATATATATATATATATATATATATATATATATATATATATATATATATATATATATATATATATATATATATATATACAGAGTATATATATATACATAGAGAGAGAGAGAGAGAGAGAGAAATCCTGTCTTTTATCCATTAAATTTCCATTTAGCGCTTGCCAGCCATTCTCAACCACTTTCCAGAACTAGTGTCTTCTTTACAATGGTCTTAATCCCCTTCTGGTATTTAGAGTGCAGTCATGGTCCTCGCTGGTATTTCCAGTGTTCCTAAGTTGTTCAACAACAACCTTTATCAGTTTTTACTTCCTTTCTAGACTAAACTACTTTTTGAGAATTAATATCCACTTCAAATTGACCTCGGTATTACAAAACTTGTTTTAACTTCTAATCTGGTTCATGTTCTCTTTCGAAATCATAAATTGTCTGATGTCTGAAATTAGATTAGAGCGAGAGAGAGAGAGAGAGAGAGAGAGAGAGAGAGAGAGAGAGAGATTGAGAGAGAGAGAAATTTTTCCCACTTTTGCTCTTTAATAAATTATTCAAATTTTAGTGTACATCGTGTGTGTGTGTGTGTGTGTGTGTGTGTGTGTGTGTGTGAGAGAGAGAGAGAGAGATTACGAAATATTCAAATCTTAGGTACATCAATGTGTGAGAGAGAGAGAGAGATTACGAAATATTCAAATCTTAGGTACATCAATGTGAGAGAGAGAGAGAGAGAGAGAGAGAGAGAGAGATTAAGAAATATTCAAATCTTAGGTACATCAATGTGTGTGAGAGAGAGAGAGAGATTACGAAATATTCAAATATTAGGTACATCAATGTGTGTGACCTTATTTTACCTTACAGGTTTACAATATCGTTCTTAGGGTTGCCCCAGGTCCCTCAGTGTGAGGCGCCTTTGATGTCTACCAGAGAGTTGCTAACGCATCTTCCTGGTATATTTTGCATCTTCCAGTCTTGGATGGTCTGGGATGCATCTTAGATATTTGTCGAGCTTATTCTTAAACACATCTACGCTCACTCCTGTTATGTTCCTCAGATGAGCTGGTAGCGCATTGAATAGACGCTGCATTATCGATGCTGGTGCGTGGTGG